>NW_024744839.1:2032487-2069987 GCF_018991925.1 Homarus americanus
TCGAAGCAGTGTTACGGCTGAGTGACTGCTCCATCATCAGGGGGATTTATGAGGCTCTGTAAATATGGGAGATGTTAACGAGAACCTGTTTGGTAGCGACGTTATGAGGCTGTATAGATGGGTGTCATTTGAAGATGTGTTTTATAGGTGTAGTGAGCATGAGGCAATAGAGAGGGCGGGTAAATGTGGCTGTTCCTTCGGGCAGTTTGATCAACATTAGCGGCGTGTGTTGGTGAGAGCTGGTCTCCTACAGCACACGATTTATTAAGAGCAGTGCGGATACGGTGAACTCAATACAACCATTTATAACAGGAAGGACTGTGGGTGCTCCGGCCGCTATCAGAGACCCTGAGGCCAAGAAGTGAGAGCCTTATCGCTTCTATGAGTGTGATAAACAAACGGATCTAGTGTGAGTAATCTTAAGGCGGGCAAAAGAAAAAAAATTTACAATTCTAGTTGAAATCTTACGCATGAACGAGCCTCTGGTATCCTCTCAACCATGGCATACAGTTGTTGCCATAGAGAACGTAGGTAGAATAAGTGTGTTAGCGATAGTTCAATATTATAACCCATTCACCACACACACATCGTTGACGGTAGAGCGATCATTACAACAGTAGTTCCAAGTTACTCAAAACTACTCATTTGTAATATATATTTTGTGATAATTTATGAGTAAAGTTGAGTTAGAGTAACACAGCCAACAAGGGTACATATATCTAATCGTTATTAATAACTTGATTCAGTTTCTACTAATTAGAGAAAAATATTTGACAAATTCAATCATGTTTATGTAAATTAATAAGCGGGAGGAAGGAGAGAAGGAAGGAAAATTATACAAACATACAAATTAAAACAGAAAATGAATGACATAATGGACACATAAAGGAAGAAACTGAGATAATAAGAGAACTGATAAATGGAGAATAAGAGGGAATAGATAAGATAACCAAGACACCAAAGATGAGTTACTAGAGGACGAAGAAGTGGTGTGTACCTTCAGCCTCGCCCTAATCATAAAAGTTTTCATCTTGGGTAAGATTGGGTGGAACCTTCTTTGAAAAGTCCCAAAGTTAAGTCATTTCACTTTTACACCCGATAACCTGCATCAGGATAAAACCCCTACGTGAGGTGATTTATTCCTCACTCTCTTTATTTTCCTCACATTCTCTTGTCTCCTCATTTTTTTTATCAGTCTATTGTTCTAGTCTGTCTCTTCACACACACACACACACACACACACACACACACACCTGGCCTCAAACATGTATCTTCCATCAACAAGAGATACCAACCCATACCTCGGTACCACTACACTGAGAAATAAATTAACATACAGCACTCTTGAGAAATTATACCTTCTCTGTGTTGGGTAGTCTAGGCACTATCAATCCTCTCTGTTATAATTTTGCTTCTCTTTTATGATGGAGATGTAATCGTTTTGTTTATCATCTTGAGGGAAACGTCTTGTCAGTAATTCAGATTGAGTTGATCGTCGTGTACCGAGGCATGGAGGAGGAAGACTCTGTGTTTTAAGACAGACGGCTCATGCAAGGACGCAAGGGAGAGAAAAAAGCAATATACTAAACGCAGTCTTCAAAGGGAAAGCTATTAGCAAATGGACCTTTTCAATGACACTCAATAGCTTTTCAGACACTTTTTTTTTTACTCTTCCTAAAATAAATGACACGAGACTTGGAAATAAGGCAGAGTGTGTGTAGTCTTATGTTCTTTATTTATTCAAGTATAAAAGTTTTTAAATCAAATTATAAAACTATCACAGATAAGACCAGCTTCCTCTTTAAGTGAAGAGTTATGCAAACACAGGATATTACACACACACACACACACACACACACACACAAGCATTCATGATTCTTTGTACCTTTGTCTGTGTGTATATTTAAGCATGTGTGTGTGTGTGTGTGTGTGTGTGTGTGTGTGTGTGTGTGTGTGTGTGTGTGTGTGTGTGTATGTGTGTGTGTGTAAGCATCTTTTGGGATTGGTGTTCCATTCAGCCAGGTTTGCTCTCACGCCATAGTGAAAACCAATAATACTTATGACGAAGCAATAAGATAAAATGTTGGCTTTATCCGGATTCAGTCCGATGCTGACAGGAAAAAAAGTGTATTGAATACCTCTATGTGGGATATACACCAATGGTCTATACCCAGTTTGCTATTGTAAAAAACAAATTGAAATAGACGCGGCTACTTTTTCCGATGGAGTTTCATAGTCATAACTGCTCTATTGAATACTGATGAAGCTGACTTTGAATAAAAGGCCTTTTTTATATGTGTAGATTACTCCCGATGGCCATTTACGCCACAACTAGCTATCGCACATTTCGATTTTCTCTTTCACGTGAAATATCCATGTTGTTTAGCTCTGTCTGACGCCTTCCTTGCTGATTTTCCCACCAGTTAGTCCAGTTCCTACGGGTCGTCCACGCGGAATGGTATGTATACAAAAAACTTTCTCCACGTGTCTGACTGCTGCACACATTAGTTTTTCTTTCAGTGTTTGGAAAAAGAAGACAATTTATATTTCCTATTACGATGCTATCCTACAACACACACACACACACACACACACACACACACACACACACCCGTCTTTCAAAAGGCTACATTTGAAGTTTAAGTTATAAGATGAAACGAATTAAAGTAGGAAGCGTGTGTGTGTGTGTGTGTGTGTGTGTGTGTGTGTGTGTGTGTGTGTATGTGTGTGTGTACTATACTAAACTATACACACACAGCCTTATGACTACCTTAAAGCAGTTTCATCACAAGAACAGCGAAGTAAAAACCAGAGTCTCGTAGTCAGAGCAACACTTCATGTCGTATCTCGGCTTTTGGAGAAACGAAATTCCAATTTTCATGGGACCATTACAGAGGCCATATGAGATACAGGGGATAAACCTGGAGGTGGGAGTAATTTGCCTCAGGTAGTGGCTGAAACACGAGGTAATAGCATCACTGCACAACGGTTTAATAGTTCAATATCACCTCCTCACTTTGTTTATACGGCTTGGTGGAAATAACACTGTGTTGGTGGGCTAATGTTTCCGTATATACCGTACTGTATAACATTACCTTCACATTATAGTCTCTAATTATGAATGGTGTCTCATATACAAAGATATATGGCAGGAGTGTGAGTGAAAGGTTAGCACGGTGAAGCAGTGTTTGTCTGAAAAGCCCTTATAAAGATGGGGTTATTATGGTGTTTAAGAGTAGTAATACATCAAGGTGAAAGGCAGGAGAGATGGAGTGTCAGGAAAATAACGCGGGTGTTAGGAGAACTGACGGAATAAGGAATGAAGAACGTGTAGGTTGTTAAAGTGGAGAGCGGGGTGGATCAGAGTGCACTAAAGATACACCAAGGTCAGCACAGGTGAGGCATTGGCTAGACAGGTTTATGACAACACAGGTGAAGGTGAGAGAGTGACAGGTGGACAGTCAAGGTACAAGGTGTAGCGTTAGACAATACAAAAAAGGAATCACTATCTGCCGCGAACATTATGCTATTTAACATATACTTAACAATTACTTTGTATAGTGTGTATGCAAATTAAGAACAAAAAAAAATATGGTTGAGAAATGCTTTTGTTAATTATTGCAGCACTTTTATAACGCGTCCTAAACTTGGCTTGGACCACTCACTGCTTTAATACATCCCACATAAAACTCACCAAGTAATCGACGAGTCCCGGATTCAATTTCCAGCCAGGGTAGAGGATCAAGGAGAGTGTACACGAAGCCCTGTACAGTCACCAGTCAAATGAATACAGTACACACCTGGTTGTTCTTGTTAATAGTGGGAACAATTCTAGTGTACACTGTCTTAAACCACACCACGGAACGACTTGTATGCACTAATAAATAAACACACAAATAAATAAATAAATACTTATTGATAAACACTACTGCCTTATTTTTCTCCTAACACCAACAAAATTGTTTTTCTACCAAAGTCAAGTAATCTGATTTGGGGAGAAGCTCAGTCGGTCGGAATGGGGGGAGGGGGCGGAGGGGGAGCGGGGGGTGAGGTAAATGAAGAAAGAAAGAGGGGGAAGGAAAGGGAGAATGAGAGGTAAGTGGAAGATGGGAAGAGAATAGGGATAGGGTAGATAGGTGAAGGAAAGTAAGCAGGGGTAGGGGGGGTGGGGGGGAATAGGTAGGAGAAGGAAAGGTAAGGTAGAGGTAAGGGGAGGGTTAAAGCATCGTACATCAGGGACCTGAGAACGAGGAATCAATTTTGTGGGGTACAGCTCGTGTGTGTGTGTGTGTGTGTGTGTGTGTGTGTGTGTGTGTGTGTGTTGGGTCAAGTTCTGTAGCTGTAGCCATGGCAACAAATATACCTGTGAGTGTGTATCTCATATTATATCTCTTCTCCCTACTGTTACTTATGTATTACGGACATAATCATATACAATTACGTCACCAATTCATATACGATGCGACACAAACACTCTTACAAGATACCTAAGATATTTCGAGGCCTTAAAATCAATAAAACAAACTAACAATCTTGAACGCCTTAAAAAAAAAAATAATATGATTTTTTTTCCCACGTATTGTAGACCCAAAGAGCTGTTCCACCATCTACCAACACGTTCTAAGATATACCAAATTACTACCACAGGTACACCGGTGTTCGATGACCACCATAATGAACACTACGACTCCTGCTGTCTCGGTGAGTTTGTCAGAATCCTTCGTCCGTTGTGTCATAATGTCTCACACTAACCAATAAACAAGACTACACGGAGGGAAGACTTGGAAGAGTATAAACAAAACTTCAGGGCTGTGTGAGTGTCAGTCAATATAGTATTCTCAACCGCTTGTCTGGCTGCATGTTATGACCCCTGTTTCTGTAACCTGTCTTCCTGTCTTCCTGTCTTCTGTCTTCTGTCTGCCAGGTAATTTTAGTTTCTTTCTCATTCTTTATTTTTATTTATTTCTCGGTCTGTCTCTCTGTCTCGCCCAGTGTGAGCCAGAGTAACGCGATTGATCCCATATTGACTAAAACGTCACACAGTAATGCTATAAATTTCGTATTACATTTTGTCGTGACATATGAATGACTGGGAGAAAATATCAATGTTCTTAGGGAGGTGGACAGAACATCAATACACACCGCTGATGAATGACATACACCCGGTATTAACAATATACACCCGGTATTAACGACATACACCCGGTATTAACAACATACACCCGGTATTAACAACATACACCCGGTATTAACAACATACACCCGGTATTAACAACATACACCCGGCATTAACGACATACACCCGGTATTAACAACATACACCCGGTATTAACGACATACACCCGGTATTAACGACATACACCCGGTATTAAAATAATAATATTAACATACACCCGGTATTACATACACCGGTATTAACAACATACACCCGGTATTAACAACATACACCCGGTATTAACAACATACACCCGGTATTAACAATATACCCGGTATTAAATACACCCGGTATTAACAACATACACCCGGTATTAACAACATACACCCGGTATTAACAACATACACCCGGTATTAACAACATACACCCGGTATTAATAACATACACCCGGTATTAACAACATACACCCGGTATTAACAACATACACCCGGTATTAATAACATACACCCGGTATTAATAACATACACCCGGTATTAACAACATACACCCGGTATTAACAACATACACCCGGTATTAACAACATACACCCGGTATTAACAACATACACCCGGTATTAACAACATACACCCGGTATTAATAACATACACCCGGTATTAACAACATACACCCGGTATTAACAACATACACCCGGTATTAACAACATACACCCGGTATTAACAACATACACCCGGTATTAACAACATACACCCGGTATTAATAACATACACCCGGTATTAACAATATACACCCGGTATTAACAATATACACCCGGTATTAACAACATACACCCGGTATTAATAACACAGGTCATAATGGAAGCTGTTGAGCGCAGTATCGGCCACCCACCGTAGGCTTTACTACACAGGGGTACACCCACTAACACACATTCCTGCTTATAAGACCCACTTTAATATTCAGCATGATATACAGTATACAGTATACATATACAGGTATGAGTCTATACAGGGTGATCCACAAGTTAGAAACACATTTGGTCAACCATAACTTCAATACTATTAAAGATTGTTATTTTTAATACTTTACAATAATTAATTAGTGAACTTCCTGACCATGGTGACCTCTACACTCTCTAAGTCACGATACACACATTTGTGACGACTTATTAGGCCCATCTAACTTAAATGTGTGTTCATTTATCTAAATAACCGTGTCAATTAAAGAAGGCTTTTGACTCTCCCAGTTTAGAAGGTTTTCCGGGAAACTCACAGCGTCGGCCAGTACTGTCCCCGGCAGCAACACAGGGCAGTGAACCTTCAATCTAAGATGTTTTTATAATGTGATTCTGGCCAAATTTACCAGATATTTGCTGCAGAGTTCTCTTAATGTGACGTGGCCTCTCTACAGTGGCAGGTGGCACGTTATGGACCTGATACACATCTCGTTATATTAACAAACTTGATGGTCGAGTTATAATGATTCTTAAATCCATACGAGCTGCCTCACTACCATGTAAGATATGACAGACCTTTTACATATATATATATATATATATATATATATATATATATATATATATATATATATATATATATATATATATATATATATATATATATATATATATATAAGAGAAATAAACTTCAACAAGAAAAGTCAATCAACCTAAATATAATGAAAGAAATATTATTAACGACGGGCCGAGCCGCCGGTATTAAAACTGATATGATCAAAATTCGTCAACATCCAACACATTTTCATAACTGGCTATAACTACGTTTTAACGTAAATTATTATAAATCGTTTGATGCAAACTGAAATGACTCATACAGTTAGTGGCACAAAAATGATAGAGCTAATTTAATGTATAAGCAATATTATAATTTTATAAATTATTAAATAAACATACACACACAACGATATATATATACTCATGATAAGAGTGTACAGTACATATTGATTCCCCTGTTCATTATCGTCTAAACTGATGAATCACGGAAGGTCATCATAATCGACATAGGAGACACCTGGGAGACCGAGAGATAAGTAAAAATATTAAGAGAGTTGTGGAAGCTACTTATCAAGGAGGCCGAGGCAGGTCCCGTATCTTAGTGAGGACTTACGACCACCAGACCCCGAGTGAGGGACTACTGCAGTAAATCTTCACGGCGGAGTTAACACTTCTTACTCTTACGATTTTGGCGTGACTTACTGGCTCTTGGCTTCACTTATGAGGTCAAGAATTGTGGTGCGGTTCATTTAAACGAGGAGAGAAAAAGGAAAATAAGTCAAGTCTCCCTCACTACTCCGCCTCCTGACTGTCGCTGTGACCTTTATAGTGTTACGACAATCTCTGTTTCGCCCATCAATGGCTTTCATAACACTATGCATAAAACTAACAGTGTGTGAAATCCCGAAACTTTTATTACCTCCTATCAAAACAAGTAACTGTTGCTACACATAAAAATAAATCGTACAAACATTTTCTTTTTGTTCAATTTCACCGTTTGATCGTAGTTGTTATATTGGTGGTGCACATAACGACTCCTTCTAATGGCCATGGTTAAGATGTAAACACTGGCCTTTAACTACACAGAGAGAGATGAGACGATGACACTGATGATACTGTTACATAAGAAACACCCGTAGCAGGGAGTTACAGCTATAGTCCTCGTGTTGTAAAGTAGTTAGTGACTGTGTGAGTACAGAAAGATAACTGCCACACCCAAAGGTAATACCACACTGACATTATCTTCATCACCGCAACGAACCGTAACGATAAAACATTTTTAGGTTTTTATCTCTTCAATCCTCACGTTACCCAGACCTGAGCCATCCTCTGGAGGGTGAGGTACCGGAGCAAGGTGAGTGTCCCAGCACATAAAGGCGTCATCCATGACTGATGCCCAACACTGTGTCCCCGCCTCTCCTCCTTGGCTGCCAACCACCACTAAGTGTTATATGCATCATAAAATTCTTTACTTCTTGTTTTATGTTCAGTAATAAAATGTGAATGACAGTACGTAAATCTTTATATATATATATATATATATATATATATATATATATATATATATATATATATATATATATATATATATATATATATATATATATATATATATATATATATATATATATATCTTAGTCCGGTTCAACTAAATCCTTCCTCTCTCTAATAGTGTTCGGGATGTTTATCATTACTTTTCATCCCTCAGTTTAAAGACCTCAGCTGTGACCTTGTTCATCCTTGGGGAAAAATCACTCAGCCGAGCCAAGCGTTATCTTCCCTTTAATTTTTAAAGGCGTATTGACTCTCCCTCCTGAGTGACTAATTCCCCACTGTTAAGGAGCTCATCAGGTTTACTTGTTTTACTCTTCCGACTTACTTACTTACCTTCATGCACCAGTGTCCACTCTTAAATTTCTGACGTGTCTGATTATAAACACACTTGGTGGTTTTAAAAAGAATTCACTTGTGCATGAAGAAACACACTCCTACTGACAGTTAACCTTAACAGCGCTGAATAATACACACACACACACACACACACACACACACACATACACACACACGCACACGCACACGCACACGCACACGCACACACACACACACACTACAAACGCATCAATAATCACCACCACCTCTGGTAACTTCCTTTACTACATAAGGAAGGAAAGAGGGAGGGAGGGGAGGGGAGAGGGAGGGAGGGGAGGGGAGGGAGGGAGGGAGGGAGGGAGGGGAGGGAGGGAGGGAGGGGAGGAGGGAGGGAGGGAGGGAGGGAGGGAGGGAGGGGAGGGAGGGAGGGGAGGAGGGAGGGAGGGAGGGAGGGAGGGAGGGAGGGAGGGAGGGAGGGGAGGGAGGAGGGGAGGGAGGGGAGGGAGGGAGGGAGGGAGGGAGGGAAGGAGGGAGGGAGGGAAGGAAGGAGGGAGGGAGGAGGAGGGAGAGAGGGGGAGGGAGGGAGGGAGGAGGGAGTGAGAGGGAAGGAGGGAGGGAGGGAGGGAGGAGGGAGGGAAGGAGGGAGGGAGGGAGGGAGGGAGGGAGGGAGGAGGGGAGGGAGGGAGGGAGGGAGGGAGGGAACAGTATCCTCCTCAACATTGCATAACCCCCTCAGCCGCCTACCCAACACCAAGCAGTGACAAGCGACCTTTTACTTAACTCAATTCAAAAAGAAAAAAAAAATTATAGGAATTTCTTCTTTTTTCCTTTCCTTTTGGTCATACACTTTTACCTTGAGTCCTAAAGATTGTGTAAAAAATAGTTATGACGATATGACGAATACTGTTTACTGTGATCTATTTTGTTTGTTTGTTTGTTTGCTTGTTTAGATTTGCTACGCATGATTCCTTAAGGTTGTTTATATTTCAATGTTATAAGAATATATTTCCTGTTGCCATGAAAACTATCTTAGTATTCCTCTTCTTTCATTAATTACTGTTATTATTATTCTCTTTTATAATTCTTCATTTAACCCATAAAGAAGAAGCCGTTAATTTCAAGAGAAACTGATTACACAAAAGGGCATCACACACACACACACACACTCTCACACACACACACACACACACACACACACACACACACACACACACACACACACACACACACACACACACACTCACACACACACACACACACACACTACCATGACTGGACAAATGACATATCATATGAGACAATGCATCAGGTCCGCGCCTAATGATCATACACCAAACAGTATTCTTCTAAAAGAATTGCAAATGAATTCTCTTTATGCAGGTTATTCGAGGTCATTATTCCGTCATCCGGTAATGGAGGGTGGGGGGGGGGGCGGGGGTTGCCACTCGGAGCATTATTCAGCGTGACGGAGCGCTGCGCGGGGCGGCTCATATTAATGGCCAGCTCACACCATGGTTGTCCACACAAAACTAGTCTCAATACATTAACGCTATAGGGATTGTTTTCATCAGTTTCACCGTTTAATGGTAGATAATATAATTATTTCTCTTTTAACTAGAACGAGAAAATTTTTCTCTCAATCGCTTTTGATAACCATCAAACGCTTTTTGTTTGTGTAGTCCCAACATTCCGACCTTCACGGCTGATTTATCACAGTCTAGCGTTGACAGTACACGTGTGAATCACAGTCATTACACGTGGTGAAATGTTTCCCGCCCAGTGAGTTTTAATGATTCCTCTTGATAATGTTATTACACTTTCCCACCCCGGTGTAAATGTTCTTTACTAAAATGTGTACAGCAGTAATAAATAAGACCAGGTAATGGAAGCACCGCAGTTATCACCCTCAAATATAACCCACCAAATTAAGGATACCTAGAGCTTAATTAACCTCTAATACTGTACTAGCGTCTCGTCCACCAGTGCTCACTTGACCCACCACCTGACCTCTCACCATCCACTTCATCACTCACTTGATCGACCCCATAAACGAGCATCTCCTCAAGACTCTCGGCGCTGCTTTGAACTAACAGTTGTTGACCTGTGAGAGCTGTGGTGCTATTACGTAACAGGGGAAGGGACCGAGAGGTGATGGGGGTTGGTATGTCTGGCAGGTCTTCACACCAGGTCGTCATGGTTTTATCGGTGGCCGTAGTCCTCCAGAGAGAGAGGTCGTTACCGTATCATTGATGGCGGCTTTAGACATTGTATCGTTCCAGATATATAAGTCCTCCAGGTATTGAACCGCATCACGGGAAGGTAACGAGTCGGGGTCTTTAAGACACCATCAGCCCATCACAGAATGTCTGGTAACATATTCTGACAGATGTTCAATTTAACAACAGCGTCATGGGGCAAGTGTCTACACTGTGTACAATGTTTTGTATCTTATAATAAACGACTTGGACTCTGAATCCCAGGATGATAATTGTGTTGATATTTAAACAGCAGTAGCCCGAGAACGTTGAGAGTGGAGGACTGTGGTCGCCAACCCTCAGATATGCGGACGGTACTCTTGAGCGTTCTTGTCTACAGCCTTGTAGAGGAACTTGAGTACATCTGTACAAAGACTTCTTGTTACTGTACAGTGGTGTCTGTACTACATCACACTATAAGACATAAACACAACACACTATAAAGCGTTAACATTGATACGCCTCTTTTTTTATCCAAACATTCTGTGACTATTAAAAAAAATGGCATATCAAATAAATAATTGCATAATGCAACACTGTTATCGATAATTGCTTTGGCAGAGCTAATGAAAAATGCCTTTGAAATGAGTAATTGATATTAAAGTAAATTAAAGACTATACTTACGTCGACATTTAATTTTCATTTATGAAATTAATGGATGAATCATAATATAAACAGTTTAATGGTCATTTGTCGCTCGTCATTAACGATCACTGCCCCAAAATATTGCTTTGTTATTCTATCTGGATCATCACTACGGTCGACTATCATCCCTCCCTAAACTTTTCACATTATTCATTTTTTCTCAACTATTTGACTCACTTTTGCCGAAAGTTTCTAGAGACGTTTCTGTGATGGTCTTATTTCAGGCCTGAGTCCACCGTTAGCTCAGTACAGACCACCATGATGGATGACGTTCCTAAGAACAAAATTAAATTTCTTATTCTACTGAAAACTTACTTAATTTTTTTTTTAACGTGTATGAGTGGCTAACCTGTGCCGTCCAACATGAAGGTGAGGGCCTGGTGCGTGGGGTCACACCTGAGCCTGGGTCCAAGTGGTTTAATTAAGGTATTTTTCCGTAAGCTCTTTTAAGGAAATGATTTTAAGCAGAATCTGGGCCACAAATACCAACACTAATTATTATAATATCATGAAGTTCACACTGGAGTAATTTCTCAACAGACTTATACATACATTACATCAACGGTGAGCAGCTTACAGTATATATAACACTAATTATAATACAAGTCATACCTCAGCCTGACTTTTGTACTATAAACACTGGCTTACTAGTGATAATATTTACGTCATTAATCTGAATAAATATGAGTAGGTTGTCGTAGCAGTTGGGTCATAATTCAGCCCGGAGCAGTTATTAGTGAAACGTGGGTGTCGGTCCCCGTAGAGTTGCACATATATGACTCGGTCTGATATTGCATATTCATGGGAATAATTTAGCAGAATTCTCGTAATATCACAGGCGTGTCGGGAGGGAGACATCCGCCACATTACACACATGCTTAGCGTGTGTTATACGTAGGAGGGAGGCCAACAAACGTTAGGTCACCAACTTGCTCTAAGATTCTCGCTGTTTCCTCAGTATTTCTTTTTACCCTTTAGTCCTCTAACTGGGGCTGTGAGAGCTTCCCTAAGTGGCTCATTTATGCCACTCTGAAAAGATTCAACCCCAACTACATGCAATCGAGAGATTGCATTTACTCGACTACAAAGGAAAATTTTACATATAATTTTTTGAGAATCTGTTTTCTGGAGGATAGAGATTTTCTTTCTTCTTTGTGTTAAGGAAAGATTCTGAATGTATTATTTCCTTCTTATCTTTTACCCATAACATCTGGCTATAAGACTGTACCTTTCCTCCTGTATGTTATGAAGCCTTTTGTCTCTGTTTGTGGGGGAGCAGCGCTGTGTGACGTCACTGCAGTGTACACAACCAACGAGTTCCATTATATTGAAACCATCATTTAGGTGAATGTAAAACAAGTGCCGTGCGCGACGCCATCTGCTGCTGACGATAATGCCAGAGATAAAACTCGTATTGCTTATTTAATAGCCTTACAAACACAAATGGATATTGAACGATAATTACTAAATGCGGTGCTATCAGCATCAGGAATATCCGCGGAGCGAGTAGGGGGGAGGTTATACGCGTCAAAATATCCGGGAATATTGTATGAAAACAATAAGGGATATGGAATAAGCTTTGTTGTTCATCCCCAGCACCAGTTGAGAGGACGTCCAATGTTACTACATAACCATAACAGCTCTGCCTAACTTTTGGGAAGGGACCATAACGGGACGACCTGAGCACGTCGGACACATAAGGGGACACACTGGATGACGTACGCTACGAGGGTCACCTGTTATGAGATACACATTCTACGAGGGATACATAAAGTGAGGGGAGACACACTATATAAGGGGACACCTATAGGAGACACATCCGGTATTATGAGACACATGAGAGATACAAACTATAGGGAACACATACAATGATATAAAACAAAATAATAAAAGAAACGTATTATGAGAAATACTATGTACAGTAATACACATATAATCGGTGGATACATGTAGTAAGAGAGAGAGAGAGAGAGAGAGAGAGAGCAAAATCATTACCTACACCAGAACATTACCCCACGACAGGTGAGGACTTCCCACAGTGGTCACTATTACGAGGGTCCGTAGATCACGACAGGTGAGGACTTCCCACAGTGGTCACTATTACAAGGCTCGGCAGGCAAGACAGCACACTTAATATATTATCATTTACCTTTTTTATTTATCAGTCAGGTGAATCATCTGATCTGGTGGTGTTTGACTGCCAGTTTTATGTCAAGTGTTTTTTTTGTGTGTGTGTGTTTTATTCGACCGTTCGCAGTTTCACCATTTTTTTGCTTTTGTTTTTTATGATCGACCGTCAGTTGTATCACCCCAATTCCTTTAAATCGTTATATTCGTTCGATTGTCAGATTTTTCACCATAATACTGTCAACTGTGTATCACCATTACGCTTTTTACTCTTCATTTGTTTTTCCTACACAAAATGGCGCGAACTGATCACTAATAAACTCAGCCTGAAAATCTCAGTGATATTTTTATGTAACTATAATGACCCTAGAAATTGGCTAGAATCAGCTATAATTTTTGGGGGGGGGGGTTGTAACACGCCTCCAACTCCCCACACGAACGGAGTTATTACCTGACATTCGTTGTAGATTTATGTTTTAATTCAATACCCAAATATACGCTATTCAATAAATATTAGAATTAACCAGTTACTTATTCACTCGTACTTCAAAATATCATTCATGTTTTCGTTAGTTATCAGTACCATTATTCATTTTTCACTCAGTCCAGGTTATTGACTCGTACTTGAAGAGGCCAAGAGAGGTAAAGAGGTATTCCTGACACCTCTCCACCACATAGTTCACCCCGGTTTGTGAGCTTTAGTATTGGGCTAAAGGTCCGTCAATTGACTCCTCCTACGTCCGTCGAATGTTTACCTCCCCTCACCGGACGTAGCGCCACACACTGACCTTCACTACATCTCTCTTTATCTCTCAGTCAGTATCTCTTTTTTTTTTTGCATTGTTTGGCTCTTTCATTTGTGCTGTCTGACAGTCTGTCTGTGTCCGTCTGTCTGTCTGTGTCCGTCTGTCTGTCTCGTTTTATATTTGCTCTCTCTCTCTCTCTCTCTCTTTGTCAACAATAAGAAGCACCACGACCCTCCCCTCCCCTCCCCTACCCACCCCCTTTCCAGTAACAACCCCTACTATCCCTCACATCCCCTATCCCCAATAAACCCTACCCCCCCTCTCCCCCCCGACCAACTCGTGAGGAAGTGGGCCACGTCTCGAGGCTGCCAAAATTTAATCTTCTGCCACATCCCGAAAGCTTCAGGTTGCCCAAAGTGGAGAAGTGGAGGTGGACCTCAGGGGAGGGAGGGCCACGCCCACACTCCCCGCCCTAACACTTAGCACCTGCAGACCCGCCCTTTCTCCTCCTCCTTTTTCTTCTTTAATATATATATATATATATATATGTGTGTGTGTGTGTGTGTGTGTGTGGGTGTGTGTGTGTGTGTGTGTGTGTGTTCTTCACTGCTGGTACACTCAGGAATCCGAAACATTCACGGGAAAGAAAACGAAACCGACATATCTTAGTGAATGTCGCTCACGTCAAATGTATGTATGTATGTATGTATGTATGTATGTATATATGTATGTATGTATATATGTATGTATGTATGTATGTAATGGCGACCTATGGTGTATTGGTCAGCATGCTAGCCTCGCAAGTGAGCGGACCCGGGTTCGATCCCCGGGCAGGGTGAAACTATGGACAAGTTTCTTTACGACATTTGTCTCTGTCTACCCAGCAGTAATTGGGAACCTGGATGTTAATCAATTTGCGGATCGCATTTCGAGGTAATTATTAGCCAGGGCAGTTGACGAGTTGTCCGGTCTTCTCGGACTATTCCTTGACACTGGGTCATGCAGCTCGTTAACTCAGGTGTGGTTGTTGTGTTGGCGACAGCTTCTACACCTTAAGCAAATTCACGCCAAGGTGGCCCTTCGGCCGGCCATCCTCGTTACACGGGGATCACCATTATATATGTATGTATGTATGTAGAGAAAAAACTAGGTAAGGTAAGGATAGGAGAGACATGGAGGAGGACCAGTCTACCTGTGTCACACCTGGTACAGTACTACTACATTAACTATATGATACGAGTGAGTTCAGAGGATCACACACACACTCACAGTACCTTTAAATATCACTGTCTTGCTTACTTAAACCCTTTCTCAGATTACAAACATTCCCAGATTACAACCTCTCACAGATTACAACTATCCAGATATTAAAACAACTCACAGATTACAACCCCAGTTGACAACTTCTTCCAGATTACAACCACTCAGAAGCTAGAAAATATCCGGAAATCAGATTATAGAGGCTTATGCTCGCTAATACTCCCTCAAGACTCTCAACACATGGCAACTCCGGTAAGACGTCTCTCCAAGGCCTCAACACATGGCAACTCCGGTAAGACGTCTCTCCAAGGCCTCAACACATGGCAACTCCGGTAAGACGTCTCCCCAAGGCCTCAACACATGGCAACCCGGTAAGATCCAAGGCCTCAACACATGGCAACTCCGGTAAGACGTCTCCCCAAGGCCTCAACACATGGCTCCTCGGTAAGACGTCTCCCCAAGGCCTCAACACATGGCAACTCCGGTAAGACGTCTCCCCAAGGCCTCAACACATGGCAACTCCGGTAAGACGTCTCCCCAAGGCCTCAACACATGGCAACTCCGGTAAGACGTCTCTCCAAGGCCTCAACACATGGCAACTCTCCATTATAAAATATTTTTCTAAGGTTTGGCAACTAACTATATTTTGTACATTTTATTATGGCAACACTATTTTATAAACAACACTTAACTTTACAACACCATTTCATAACTCACTCTGTCAAGGGCATAAAGACCTCAGGAATGTATTTGTGTAGTTACTGAGAGAATCACCAGCTGGCTCTCCCTATTCTCTTTCACCATCTTTCAATATTTTTTTCTTTTGTCCTTTTCGTAATTTACTTCAAATTTGATAAACTAAATCAGATATATTTATTATGATTTATATATGGAAAAAATAATGTTTATATAAAAACAAAATTGCAATGACTAGATTAACAAAAATACGAGTTTATGTATTTTATTTGTCACTGATGATAATTCTGAATATAATCTACGTTTTCAGGTATAATTTTCTTATGTTTATTTGGTATTAAACTTGTATGTTTTTGGGGTTTTTTACCCACCGTCACCCTTACAGTCAGTCTTTCTTGAATTAGTCTCCCTAGGTCTCTCTTAAATTAGTCTCCCTTAGCCAATCTCCCTTATTTAATATCCCTTAAATTAGTCTCCCTTACAGTCAATCTTCCTTGACCTAGACAGCCATAATCTCAAGAGCATTATATGTAAATTATGCCTCCACACCTCTACCACATATACCTCAATACATTATATATTAAGGCCGCCATCGTTAATACCCTGGATATAGAGACAATTGCCCTGGTGCCCGAAGATTGTACTTAGGCCAGGGAGAGTGACCTACCCAGAACTAGTATACCACATGGGGTGGGGGTCACATCTCTGGCTAGTATGAACTCTCAGCGCTAGTGACTGAGCTAGTCGGAGCAGACACCAACAACTGAAGGTCACTATCGCGGGGAGCTACCAAGCGCTAGCACACGCCGGCACTGACTATAGCTGGCGCACGTTCACCACCACGGTCGGTGATGAAGGTCCACCATCAGAGTCGTAATATCCCTGAAGAATACTCTCATTTTATCGTCACTAATATTACCATGAATTCCAATACACAAAAGGCCTTTGTTAACGCTGATGATATTTTCAGACTCGGTATTAATATCAAAATCTACACCAGGACGGACTCCCATTCTCTGGGTCAGTGTTAATGGCAGCAGCAGAGTAAATGGCTTGAAAATCTCTGTTATTTATCGTCTTTAATATATGTGTATGATACCTAACGTTCACATAAGGACAGACGATTAACTTCCAAATATACTTATGTTCTTGTGTGTGTTTTCGTTAATCTCTTTTCTTCATAAGTTAAACACTGATATTTACTGTTATTTGTAAATTCTTGACAATATTTTTCTTTATAATATACTGTAGAAACATTACAGTTCCTTAACACATCATTGTCCTTCTAACCTATACTTCCAACATTACACAACTAAACCTTTCATCTAATCCTTATAATCTACCGTTATTTAATCTTCTTAACCTAATCCTCATTGACGGAGAGGATTTTAATTCAACATTTTCTAATAAAAGATAAAACTATTGAATGATTGAAGCTCTCACTTAATCTATCTATAAACTCTGGCAGAGCAACAGCTAATAACGCCATCACTGCGTAAACCTAAACACAAAATACTGAATTGAAACTTAATGGGTTGTGAGTTCTCAGTTAATGGAGTCAGACGCAAAGGGATCAACGCACTCTGCTGGCTCTTATCTGTGTGTAGAGTGTGTTGCCAGCCTGCACAACACACACACACACACACACACACGGGAGCATGGACACCCTAATCCTTTTCAGGAGTCGCCACACTCCTCCTGGGGGCCGTGGAGGTATAAATTCAATTACACAAGTTAATAAGGCAGACGTATAAAATTTCCGGCATTCACTGGAGGCTAACACAGGCGAAATCTATCAGAAGAAATGTAATCAACGAAGGGTCCTGGTGTATTGGTTATCTCGCCCGGCTGACAGTTCATACACCCGGGGTTCGAGTCACCGGAAAAATACTATATATGTTTTTCACCCGATATATGACAATGCGAGAATAACCACGTCCCCACCGACCTGCCCTACCTAACCACGGCATGGGTTCACGAGCAGCCAAACCAAACCAAGCCAAGCCAAGGTGACGTAACGTAACCTATTTGTACTAAGTGAATCGTAGTGTATTATCTTATTTTGTATTATAATTCTTTGTACTTTTTTTAATGTATTTCAATGTATTATGCCATTTAATCTCATCTCTATTAATTACATTGCATTATACCAGACAGTATAATTTAGTATTGTATTATTATGTAATGTGATATGTTGTATTATTCTGTGTTGTATAAAATTGTATTTAATAGTTTATTGTATAGCACTGTATTCCATCAATATATGCTACATCACTGTATTGTATAACACTGTAATGCACAATATTGTATAGAGCTGAATGTGTAGCAGTATATTGTATGGATTTGGTCCACCTGAATGGCCGGGTGTCCTGGGCCCACATAATGGACCTCTCAGACAACATGTCCGTTTGTCTGTCTCTCTGTCTCTTTGTCTCTCTGTCTCTTTGTCTCTCTGTCTCTCTGTCTCTGTCTCTCTGTCTCTCTGTCTCTCTGTCTCTCTGTCTCCATGCGTCTGAGTGAATCTGTCTGGTTCACTGTGTCACAATGTATAGGTCTGTGTCTCTATGCCTGTCTGTCTCTATTTGTCTCGCTGCGTCTGTCTGTCTATCTCTCTGTACGTATCTCTAAGTCTTTGTCTATCTGTCTATCTATCTATCTATCTATCTATCGTCGATATTAACACCAAATCATCAACACCACAACTCACGAGGTTCGATATAAACAAAAAAGTTAACAAATAACAAAAAATAAAACAAAATAAAATAAAGAATAAATATAAAAAAACATAAAAGACAAATAGAGAACTGAAGAAGAGAGGGTGGAGAGGGAGAGGGGAGATGAGAGGGAGGAGAGGGAGAGAGAGAGAGAGAGAGAGAGAGAGAGAGAGAGACAATGGAGGAGATTATCATAATGAAACCCAGAATTAAGTGGTGAAGTTTGAGCTCAAGAGGGATAACAGGGAGGGAAAGACGAGGGTGGATGGAGGAGGAGAGAGGAGGTGATGGAGGAGGAGAGAAGGAGGTGATGGAGGAGGGAGAAGGAGGTGATGGAGGAGGGAGAGAAGGTGATGGAGGAGGGAGAGAAGGAAGGTGATGGGAGGGAGGGAGAGGGGAGGCGTGGATGGAGGGAGGGGAGAGAAGGGAGGTGATGGAGGAGGGAGGAAAGGGAGATGGATGGAGGGGAGGGAGAGAGGGGAGGTGATGGAGGAGGGGAGAGAGGGAGGCGTGATGGGAGGGAGGGAGAGGGAGGATGGGAGGAGGGAGAGATGAGGTGTGATGGAGGAGGGAGAAGGGAGGTGATGGAGGGAGGGGAGAGAAGGTGGATGGAGGAGAGAGAGAAGGAAGGGATGGGAGGGAGAGAGAGGGAGGTGGATGGAGGAGGGGAGAGAAGGGAGGTGGATGGAGGAGGGAGAAAGGGAGATGGTGGAGGAGGGAGGGAGAGAGGGGAGGTGGATGGAGGGGAGGGGAGAGAGGGGAGGCGGATGGAGGAGGGAGAGAGAGGTGTGGATGGAGGAGGAGAGGAGAGAGGGCAGAGGAGAGGGAAAGACGAGGCGTGATGGAGGAGGGAAAGACGAGGCGTGATGGAGGAGGGAGGGAGGCGTGATGGAGGAAAGGACAGGTGATGATCAGAGAAGGACAGGTGATGATCAGAGACAGACAGGTGATGATCAGAGAAGGACAGGTAATGATCAGAGACAGACAGATAATGATCAGGGAGAGAGAATCAGCCGTGCATGACAACAAACCTGATTTTTTTTTTCATCTCAATTCCAGTCTTCTATTTCTGTCTCTCACTCGTTTTCTCTTGTCTCTTTGTCTCTCTTTTTCCTCAGATTTTTTTCTCTGCTATTCTCTCTCTCTCTCTCTCTCTCTCTCGCTATTTATTACACGCCAGTAAGTTAGTCCCCAGCCACAGTAAGGAAGGTTGAACCAGGCTGTAATCACACACCCACTCATCTTACCTGTGCCGGTTCTTGTTGCCGCTTCTCAACCAAGAACCATGTTTAGTAGTGCTTCAGGTGTGTGTGTGTGTCCCAGTGCAGCAGGTATGAGTGGCACCATCTTTTGGGAAGTTGATTCAGCAGAGGAGACTCGACCTACCACACTACCACACTACCACAATTCTTAGCTACCGTTGGGGGTGGTGGGAGGAGGGGGTGGAGGGTGGTGGGGTGGAGGAGGGGTGTTGTGGGTGGAGGAAAGGGGTGTTGTGGGTGTAGAGGGGAGGAATAGGGGTGTAGGTTTATACTCTCACTAATGCCAATTGTAAGATAAGTATCCAACTCCTTCATTTAGGGGTGGGTGGATCCACAGGTATTTCAGGACTGCTTATTCAGTCATTTTCACTCCTATTTTTTCCTTTCTCCTTCCTATTATCTCTTATTTCCCTATTTTTCCTTCTCCTTCCTATTATCTCTTATTTCCCTATTTTCTCTCTTATTTCCCTATTTCCTCACATATTCTCCCTATTTTTCCCTTCTCCTTCCTATTATATCTCCTATCTTCCCTATTTCCTCACACACCCTTCCTATTTTCCTATCAATTTCCTACATCAGTTAACCCTTACCTTCAAAGCTGTGTTCCTCCTCCTCTCTCTCTCTCTCTCTCTTCTTCTTCCTCCTAATCATGCCTTTCCCACTGAGAGCCACCTCACCGACGCCCCATGACCTTGACTCTCTCTTGCCACTATAACCACCACACCTGCCTAATATTCGCCCTTGGATGGTACTTAGTCGTCTCCCTTACCTGAGAGTGTAAGTGCTTATGGACACTCGCTTTCTGCCTTCCTTCCTTCCTTCCTTCTTTCATTCTTTCTTTTATTCATTCATTCCTTCCTTCATTTATTCCCTCCTTCTTTCATTCCCACTCTTTCTCCCTTCCTTCCTTCCTTCATTCATGCCCTCCTTCCTTCCTTCCTCCTGTATTTCCTCCTCTCGTTTATCTTTTCTATGTTTATTCTCTCTCCTCATCTGTTTTCTTTCCTTCTGTTTTATCTCTCCCTTCTTTCTCTGTTTCCGTCTTCCACTTCTCTCTCCTCTGCTCTTTTGACCCCCTTCTGTCTCTCTTCCTTTCTCTTCTCTCCCTCTCCTTCCCCTTCTATCTATCCATTAACTTTCCCTTTTATCGCCTTTATTACTTCTCCTTGTACGTCCCCTTTTACCTATACTTCCTCTCTCTTCCTCTTCTACCTCTCTTTCAGTCTCCTCCACTTCTCAACTCTTCTCCTTATCTCCCCTCTTCCTCTTCCACTTCCCTCACACACAAAGAGTCTCCTCAACAGAACACTTAGCCTCCTCCTCCTCCTCTCCCTCTCACCCTTCTCTCCTTCCTATTTACACCTGCTTCCTTCCCACTCTGGCTAACTCTCCCTCCCTCCCTCACTCACTGTCAGTTATTCCTCACTTCTCCTTCCACACATTCCTTTGATCTTCCTTTAGCATACTCTCTCCCTCTCTCCCTCTCTCCTTGCTGACATATTTCTTCCCTCTCCCTATCATATCCCTTCCCTCTCCCTCTCACCCTCTCTCTCTCTCTTGACACATTTCATGATTATCCCTCTAGAATTCTCTCAATTTATCAGTGTGATTTATCATCTCTCTCTCTCTCTCTCTCTCTCTCTCTCTCTCTCCTTGCTTTTCCTTCCTTGGTTCTTCCCCTTTCGAAGCCACTCTACCATTTATTCTTTATGCACACTCCTCTCTCTCCTCTCCCTACTCTTGTTTCTCCCTTACCCTCTCTTCTTATTCTTTTCCTTCTCTCCCGCTTCTATTCCCCCAATATTTCATCTTCTCTCTTTCTTCCCTTTCTCTTTCTACTTTTTGTCTATTTCCTTATCTCTTCTCTCCCATTCTCCCTATCTTTCCTTCTCTCTTCCATCCATTCTTTCTTCTATCTTCCCTTAAATATTCACCCACAATTTTGTTTCTCCCAGTTATTAAACATTTTCCTGTTCCTTCTCTACTT
Organism: Homarus americanus; assembly: GCF_018991925.1. NCBI lineage: Eukaryota > Metazoa > Arthropoda > Malacostraca > Decapoda > Nephropidae > Homarus > Homarus americanus. Next base: position 2,054,712 of record NW_024744839.1, read on the forward strand.
TCCTCTCTTCCCTCTCCCTTTACTTTCCCTCGTCCATCCTTTTTGTTCACTTTTCTCCCTCTTCTACTTGTTACATCTCTCCCTATCCCATTTTTATCATTCTTTCTCTCTTTCTCTTCTACTTTCCCTTTATTCCTTCCTCTTCCTCTCCCTCTGTTACCTCTTACCCCTTCCTCTTCCTCTTTTCCCAATTCCTCTTTACCCCCATCCTTCTCTTTACCCCCATCCTTCTCTCCCTCTTCCAGCCAATAAATGCCGTCTCTTCCATCATCCTTCTGGCAGGGTTTTAATGTAAGGAGATCTGACCTTATAAAAATAAATTAAGTTGGCCCTGATCATAATCCAACATGTTGTATCTCATTATGGCACCGAGCTCGCCTGATCCTGGCCGCCTCTAAAACTCTCACAAGGTTAAGAGGAGGAGCAGGAGCAGGAAGGAAGAGGAGGAGCAGGAGCAGGAAGGAAGAGGAGGAGCAGGAGCAGGAGGAGGAGGAAGAACGATGACGGTAATGGAGGAAGGCGGACAAGGACAAGTAGGTGAATAAGGCGTAGGAGGAGGAGAAGGAGGAGGAGGAGGAGGAAGAAAGGAAATGATGAAGAAGAAGAGTGAATAGAGAAAAAGAGAAGCAAGATAAAATAAGAAAAAGAAGAAAACTAATAAATAACGAGAAACGAAAAAAGAAAAAATCGTACGTGAAAAAAAAAACAAGAAAAAAGATCAAATATAAATAAATTCTTTTCCACCTCTCCCATAATTCTATCCACACTAATTGGTTGCTCTGATAAGGTATATAAGTAACAGCTATAACGACCTGCTGTAAATAACGTCCTAACTACACTATGAGACTTTACCTTAACTAGACACAATCTCTTATCCTCAGTTAAGGCAGAAGAAATACGACACGAGAACCTTTGATATTTAGACCCAAAGATGCATATGAACCCACCCGGACCCTTCCTCCTCCTCCTCCTCCTCCTTTAACTTCCTCCTCCTACTCCTCCTTGTTCCAAATCTCTGCCTCTCCTCTTTATTTCCCCATCCTCCTCCTCCTCGTTCTCCTACCTTGTCCTACTCATCTTCCCCCTCCTCCTCCTCCTCCTTCTTCTTCTTCTTCTCAGTCCTCCTCCTTCTCTTCCTACTTCCCCAGTTCTCCTCCTCTTTCCCCATCTTCCTCCTCCGTTATCTTTCTTACTTTTATCTTATTTTCTGTGTCTCCTTACTTTTGTTCTTGTATTCTACTTCTTCGTTGTTTCACCTATCATCCTTCCTTACTCCTCCTACTGTCCTAAGTTTAATTGCTTCCTCTCTCCCACCTCCTTACTCTCCTTCTCGTCTTTCTTTTACTCCTTCTTGCCTCCTTCCTTTTCTCTTCTCTCCCTCCTCCTCCTACTGCCTCTCCCTCCACTCTCTCCTCTCTCCCTCCTCCTCCTACTCCACTCCCTCCTCTCTCCCTCCTCCTCCTTCTCTACAGGTACTCTCCTCTCTCCTCCTCTCTCCCTCCTCCTCCTAGTGCCTCTCCCTCTCTCCCTCCTCTCTCCCTCCTCTCCTCCTCCTCTCCCCCTTTCTCTCCCTCTCTCCCTCCTCTCCTCCATCATCAACTCCTCCTTGTAAGTGGCCGTATCTAACACTCGACCTCCAGTAAGGACGACCGGTGATCGCGGCGCAACACGTGGGCAACATTGATCCCTTATGACTCAAACAACATCTTGAGGACATCGCTTCTTCCTGCTGCTGCTCCTCTTCCTCCTCCTCCACGTCCACCTCCTCTTCCACCTCCTCTTCCTCCTCTCCTGTTTTAACACTACCAGGAATATATTCTACTCTCCCTCTTCCTCTTCCACCAATATCTTCTTCTCCTCTTCCTTCTCTTCCTTCACTACCACTATCTCCTCCTCCTTTACCACGAATGCCTCCCCATGAGAGAGAGAGAGAGAGAGAGAGAGAGAGAGAGAATAAATAACACGGTAACCCCAAAACACACACACACACACACACACACACACACACACACACACACACACACACACACATATCTCCTCCCGAACCATCGCCTCCTCCCCGCCCTTCCGTAATACCACGTACTTACCGCTGAGTCCCCACATGTTAACAAGGGCAGCTTTATGAGGATCTCCAACACAGGGTATCCTACAAGGGCAGCTTTATTGAGATCTCCTACACAGGGTATCCTACAAGGGCAGCTTTTGAGGATCTCCAACACAGGGTATCCTACAGGGGCAGCTTTATGAGGATCTCCTACACAGGGTATCCTACAAGGGCAGCTATTGGATCTCCAACACAGGGTATCCTACAAGGGCAGCTTTATGAGGATCTCCCTACACAGGGTATCCTACAAGGGCAGCTTTATTGAGGATCTCCTACACGGGTATCCTACAAGGGCAGCTTTATTGAGGATCTCCAACACAGGGTATCCTACAAGGGCAGCTTTATTGAGGATCTCCTACACAGGGTATCCTACAAGGGCAGCTTTATTGGGATCTCTACACAGGGTATCCTACAAGGGCAGCTTTATTGAGGATCTCAACACAGGTGTATCCTACAAGGGCAGCTTTTATTGAGGATCTCCTACACAGGGTATCCTACAAGGGCAGCTTTATTGAGGATCTCCTACACAGGGTATCCTACAAGGGCAGCTTTATGAGGATCTCAACACAGGGTATCCTACAAGGGCAGCTTTATTGAGGATCTCCTACACAGGGTATCCTACAAGGGCAGCTTTATTGAGGATCTCCTACACAGGGTATCCTACAAGGGCAGCTTTGAGGGGATCTCCAACACAGGGTATCCTACAAGGGCAGCTTTATTGAGGATCTCCAACACAGGGTATCTACAAGGGCAGCTTTATTGAGGATCTCCTACACAGGGTATCCTACAAGGGCAGCTTTATTGAGGATCTCCTACACAGGGTATCCTACAAGGGCAGCTTTATGAGGATCTCTACACAGGGTATCCTACAAGGGCAGCTTTATTGAGATCTCACACAGGGTATCCTACAAGGACAGCTTTATTGAGGATCTCCAACACAGGGTATCCTACAAGGGCAGCTTTATTGAGGATCTCCTACACAGGGTTCCTACAGGGCAGCTTTATTGAGGATTTCCCACACAAGGTATCCTACAAGGGCAGCTTTATTGAGGATCTCCTACACAGGGTATCCTACAAGGGCAGCTTTATTGAGGATCTCACAGGGTATCCTACAAGGGCAGCTTTATTGAGGATCTCAACACAGGTATCCTACAAGGGCAGCTTTATTGAGGATCTCCTACACAGGGTATCACAGGGCTGGGATCTCCTACACAGGGTATCCTACAAGGGCAGCTTTATTGAGGATCTCCAACACAGGGTATCCTACAAGGGCAGCTTTATTGAGGATCTCCAACACAGGGTATCCTACAAGGGCAGCTTTATTGAGGATCTCTACACAGGGTATCCTACAAGGGCAGCCATTTGAGGATCTCCAACACAGGGTATCCTACAAGGGGCAGCTTTGTTGAGGATCTCCTACACAGGGTATCCTACAAGGGCAGCTTTTGAGGATCTCCTACACAGGGTATCCTACAAGGGCAGCTTTGAGGATCTCCACACAGGGTATCTAGGGCAGCTTTATTGAGGATCTCCTACAGGGTATCCTACAAGGGCAGCTTTATTGGATCTCAGTCCTAGGGCAGCTTTGAGGATCTCCAACACAGGGTATCCTACAAGGGCAGCTTTGTGAGGATCTCCTACAGGTATCTACAGGGGCAGCTTTGTGGGGATCTCCTACACAGGGTATCCTACAAGGGCAGCTTTGTGAGGATCTCCCTACACAGGGTATCCTACAAGGGCAGCTTTATTGAGGATCCCAACACAGGGTATCCTACGGGCAGCTTTATTGAGGATCTCCTACACAGGGTATCCTACAAGGGCAGCTTTAAGGATCTCACAGGGTATCCAAGGAGCTTATTTGGATCTCACGGTATCCTAGGCAGCTTTATTGAGGATCTCCTACACAGGGTATCCTACAAGGGCAGCTTTATTGAGGATCTCCAACACAGGGTATCCTACAAGGGCAGCTTTATTGAGGATCTCCTACACAGGGTATCCTACAAGGGCAGCTTTATTGAGGATCTCCTACACAGGGTATCCTACAAGGGCAGCTTTATTGAGGATCTCCTACACAGGGTATCCTACAAGGGCATCTTATTGAGAAACTGGAGCCCCCGGGTCTTTCACAGGATAACAATGGCAGTTTTACCGAGGCTCCTGCCCAGGGTCTCGTACAAGGCATCTCTACTCAAGTCTGAATCGTAAAGCTTCACCTAATCCTAAATCCCAAGTGTAATTTCGAAGTCATTTCAGCTTTAAATCTTTGTGTCGTTTGGTTAAGTGAGGCGAGTCGAGGCGTTCTTAAATACAGTAGCCAGTTTGTGGGATACTTCACACTCTTGGCCTGGGTTAACAAGGTCAGCTTTACCCAGGACCTTGAGGCACAAGACACCGCTGCCTGAAGGTCCACGAGGCACTCTGTTGATATTTTCAATTTCAGTTTCACTTCCGAATGCACTCTTTCATTTTCTGCATCCGTGGTGCTAAGTCGTCGTGGCGGGAGTTTTCAGGGAAGCGAGGTGTTGATCTCTGCTTAAGTGAGGCTCGGCTGGCGAGGAGGAGGAAAGAGTAGGAAGAGGAGAAGGAGAAGAGGAGCGAGTTCAAGTAAAGAGGAGGATGCCGGGCTAGACGAGAAAGTGTGTAAGGTGACCTTTCGTTTATGAGGGCGGCTGTGAGTCGACCTTTCTTGAGTAAGGAAGGTGAAACGCGGCCTCTCTTGAGTATGAAAAAAGGGGAACTAAGTGAAAAAAGTGGTTGCCGGGACAGACGGGTAGTGTGGAAACTGCACACTTTATACTTAACCTTCTACACACAAGGAGGCACTGTGGTCGGCACTGTACTTGACTGTTTTCATTTCTCTATTGGTAAAGCTAAGTACCCATTCACAGCGTGGTGGGCTTGGCGTGCTCTGAGCGTAAACCACTGACTCTTAGTGCAGGAGGTAGAGCACTGTATCCACTCGACCACCACTCCTCCATCTCTTGAGTAAAGAAAATAGAAAAAAATGAATGTACAGAAGAAAGAGAGAGTTATTACATCTCTCAAGTGAGGAAAGGTAAAAAGTGGTCTCAAACAAGTACCGTTAAAGAGGTGACGTTGTACCTTTATGGAGATGGCTACCTGTCACCTTTGATGATTAAGGACAGGTGAGAGGCGACATCTCTTGAGGGAAAACACGTAGGAAGGCGCAGCTGTAATCACTCTCCAGATGGGACGGATAAGAAGCGCCTGTATAGAGTGAAGGAGACCTAGAAGTGATCTCTCCTGACGCGAGACACAAGAGGGACACTAGAGAGATACTGGGCGGTAACAACGAGACACGGGTGTACTTGTAGGAGGCGGTGAAGCACGGGGGCCCCATGAGGCGAGTACTGTATGGCGTCCTGTTGGCTGGGAGAACTTTGGCCATAGGGGGCGGGAAGGGCGGGGAGGGGGGGGAGGGGAGTGGAGTAGGGGAGGAAGGAAGTGTTCAGAGGGGAGGGAAAGAATGGAATTAGGGGGGAAAGGAAAGGAGTAGAGACTGGAGAGGAGAGGAGAGGGGAGGAGACTGAGGAGAGGAGAGGAGAGGAGAGGAGAGGAGAGGAAAGGGAGGAGACTGAGAGGAGAGGAGAGGGAGGAGAGAGGAGAGGAGAGGAGAGGAGAGGGAGAGGAGAGGAAAGGGAGGAGACTGAGGAGGAGAGGAGAGGAGAGGAGAGAGGCAGAGAGAGGAGGCAGGAGAGAAAGGGAGGAGACTGAGAGGGAGAGAGGAGAGAGCATGAGGCTTAAATAGAAGCCGTACCATATTTCCATAGCCTCACCATTATGATAGCAATAACTTCTCCCATAGTCCACCATTATGGAATTAAAGGAATCCATAACATGCCATAATCTACCATGATGGAATTAAATAACTTCCATATTCTCCTGTGAAAAGATAAAGTTTTCCATTTATACCAGAATTGTTTTATATTGAATCGTTATGAGACATGAAACAACATCAAGACCCTCCCATTAACTACCATACAGGGAACAAGACCCTCCCATTAACTACCATACAGGGAACAAGACCTTCCCATTAACTACCATACAGGGAACAAGACCTTCCCATTAACTACCATACAGGGAACAAGACCTTCCCATTAACTACCATACAGGGAACAAGACCTTCCCATTAACTACCATACAGGGAACAAGACCCTCCCATTAACTACCATAAAGGGAACAAGACCCTCCCATTAACTACCATACAGGGAACAAGACCCTCCCATTAACTACCATACAGGGAACAAGACCCTCCCATTAACTGCCATACAGGGAACAAGACCCTCCCATTAACTACCATACAGGGAACAAGCATCTCCCATTAACTACCATACAGGAACAAGACTCTATTATCTCACTATACAGGGAACAAGACCCTCCCATTAACTAACATAAAGGGAACAAGACCCTCCCCATTAACTACCATACAGGAACAAGACCTCCCATTAACTACCATACAGGAACAAGACCTCCCCATTAACTACCATACAGGGAACAAGATTCCCATTAAACCACCATAATCATAACAACATATCATACCTCTCCTCCCTCCCTCCAACAGCAGCCTTTCCGTACTGAACCATGAACCATTAACGATTAATACAGGAACCATGCCATCATCGACAAGGGAGCAGAGCTGTGTGTAATTACAGAGCGGCCGCGTCATATTAATACAGAGGGGGAAGTCACGCCGCACCTGTGTATGCAAATGAGACGCCCGCTGTTAATTGCTGATTCACACCTGCTGGTTTGGATGCAGCCAGTATCGGGTCTCTACCGGTCTGTATCGGATCTCTACCGGTCTGTATTGGTTCCCTTTGGGTTATACTGGTCTGTTTTGGGTTATATTGGTCTGTTTTGGGTTATGTCTGTTTTGTTAGTGGTCTGTTTTGGGTTATACTGGTCTGTTTTGGTATGTCTGTTTAGTTATACTGGTCTGTTTTGGGTTATACTGGTCTGTTTTGTTATATTGGTCTGTTTTTGTTGAAGTAACTGGTCCGTTTTATATATCTTTGGGCTTATACCGTCTGTTCTGGTCTGTTTTTAATTCATTGTTTGATGGTCGTTTAATAACTGGTCTGTTTTGGGTTATACTGGTCTAAACTGGGTCTGATCGGGGTTGTTTTGGGTATACTGGTCCGTTTGGCATGGTCTGCTTGGGTATGTTTTTATATTTGGTCTGTTTTGTATATTGGTTGTTTTGGGTTATACTTGTTTTTGTTATAGGTCTGTTTTAATTATATCGTCTGGGGTTAGGTCTCTGTTTGGGGTATATTGGTCTGTTGGGTTATATTGGTCTGTTTTGGGTTATACTTCTTTGGTATATGGTTTTTGTTTTGGGGTATATTGGTCGTTTTGTATATTTTGTTTGGTTATATGGTCTGTTTTTGTTATATGTCTGTTTTGGGTATATGGTCTGTTTTTTGTTTTTTGTATATTGGTCTGTTTTGGGTTTATTGTCTTTGGGTATATGGTTGTTTTTTGGGTTATATCGTTTATTTATGGTCTGTTTTTTATTGTTTTGGGTTATATTGGTCTGTTTTGGTTATATTGTCTGTTTTGTTATATTGGTCTGTTTTGGGTTATACTGGTCTGTTTTGGTTATATTGGTCTGTTTTTGGGTTATATGTCTGTTTTGGTTATATTTCTGTTTTGGTTATACTGGTCTGTTTTGGGTTATATTTTTTGTTTGGTCTGTTTTAGTTTACTGTCTGTTTTGGGTTATATTTGTTTTGGGTTATACTGGTCTGTTTTTATACTGGTCTGTTTTTTTATTGTTTTTTGGTCTGTTTTTTATAGTGTTTTTATATTTCGTTTTGGGTTATACTGGTCTGTTTTTGGGTTATATTGGTTGTTTTGGGTTATACTGGTCTGTTTTGTTATATGTCTGTTTTGGGTTATACTGTGGTCTGTTTTGGGTTATACTGGTCTGTTTTGGGTTATACTGGTCTGTTTTGTTATACTGTTCTGTTTTGGGTTATATTGGTCTGTTTTGGGTTATACTGGTCTGTTTTGTTACTGTCTGTTTTGCTGTTTTGGGGTTATACTGGTCTGTTTTGGGTTATACTGGTCTGTTTTGGGTTATACTGGTCTGTTTTGAGTTATATTGGTCTGTTTTGGGTTATACTGTTCGTTTTGGGTTATACTGGTCTGTTTTGGGTTATATTGGCTGTCTGTTTTGTTATATGGTTGTTTTGTTATACTGGTCTGTTTTAGTTATAGGTCTGTTTTGGTTATACGGTTGTTTTGGGTTATATTTCGTTTTATTATTTCGTTTTGTTATATTGGTCTGTTTTGGGTTATGGTCTGTTTGGGTTATACTGGTCTGTTTTGAGTTATACTTGGTCTGTTTTGGGTTATACTGGTCTGTTTTGGGTTATACTGGTTCGTTTTTGGGTTATACTGGTCTGTTTTGGGTTATACTGGTCTGTTTTGAGTTATACTGGTCTGTTTTGGGTTATATTGATTGTTTTGGGTTATACTGGTCTGTTTTTGGGTTATACTGGTCTGTTTTGGGTTATACTGGTCTTTTTTGGGTTATACTAGTCTGTTTTTGGGTTATACTGGTTGTTTTGGGTTATACTGGTGTTTTGGGTTATATGGTCTGTTTTGGTTATACTGGTCTGTTTTGGGTTATACTGGTCTGTTTTGGTTATACTGGTCTGTTTTGGGTTATACTGGTTGTTAGTTATATTGGTCTGTTTTGGGTTATACTTTGTTTTGGGTTATATTGGTCTGTTTTGGGTTATACTGGTCTGTTTTGGGTTATACTGTGTCTGTTTTGGGTTATACTGGTCTGTTTTGGGTTATACTGGTCTGTTTTGGGTTATACTGGTCTGTTTTGGGTTATATTGGTCTTGTTTTGGGTTATACTGGTCTGTTTTGGGTTATATTGGTCTGTTTTGGGTTATACTGTCTGTTTTGTTATATGGTCTGTTTTAGTTATATGGTTTTGGGTTATATGGTCGTTTTGGGTTATACTGGTCTGTTTTGGGTTATACTGGTCTGTTTTGGGTTATATTGGTCTGTTTTGGGTTATACTGGTCTGTTTTGGGTTATATTGCTGTTTTGTTATACTGTTTTGGGTTATACTGGTCTGTTTTGGGTTATACTGGTCTGTTTTGGGTTATACTGGTCTGTTTTGGGTTATACTGGTCTGTTTTTGTTATACTGGTCTGTTTTGAGTTATACTGGTCTGTTTTGGGTTATACTGGTCTGTTTTGGGTTATATTGTCTGTTTTGGGTTATACTGGTCTGTTTTGGGTTATACTGGTCTGTTTTGGGTTATATTGTCTGTTTTGGGTTATATTGGTCTGTTTTTATTTGGTCTGTCCCAGAATGTATACTGGTCACTTTTCCCTGTGTTAGTCTGTGTATGTTTGGGATATGGTGTTGGTCTGTTGTGTGTGTGTGTGTGTGTGTGTGTGTGTGTGTGTGTGGCGGTAATGGAATGTATAAAACACCGTTTTTTCCCCACTTTTTATGTAGAACTCACACGCTCAAGGCTAACCATAATAAAAATAAAAATAAAAAATATAAAAAAATATCTATAAAAATATTCCTCTTGACTTTTTTTGAGTGTGTGAAAAACTAGGACACCACATTTTTCCCTGCATGTTAAGTATACCAGTGTGAATAAAAGTGAGGTATGTCTATATTTTCTCTCTCGGTATTTTCATGTGGGAACAACAACATAACATCGACCAGGCTGCCCTATATAGCACAGAGTTTACAGCCTGGTGGACAGTTATTGACCCATTTGGATTCAAAGTGGCAGAGAAAAGCATTTGCTAATGGTGGGGGCTTCCCTATTACGCCCCCCCCCACCCCCCACCCCTCTTGATTTGCGTTTAAGATTTTACTGTTAAACAAAACTGTGAATCACGACTAAACAGCGACAGCAATAAACGCTATTGGACGTCACGGCGTCTCTTATGTTCAAGAGTAGTTATACAAATTGTAAATAAACTACTTTAGTAATCTTATCGACAACAATTACATCCCAACTGGTCATTACCGCATTGTAACAAGCCTAAAAATACTAACTAAGCAGAGCACGAATATCACATTTATTTTTAAGTTACTCTCTGGTACAGATAATAACAGCGGATTAAACATGAATAAAAAAAACTCCACCTTTGATTCACCCAACTACACAAAACTACCACCAGAGTCAATAACGAGCACAATAAATCCCCCCAGAGTTCTTAATTACCACCATGTATCACAGAGGTGTATTGGTAGTCCGTCAGAGTCCAGTAAATACCACCCAATTACTGTACATTCGCGTCGGTCGTTCTTCATCTAATTACTTATCACATATTGCTTCACTAACACGTACTGTAAGCGTATAATTAGTTACCATATATCGCTTCACTATAACACAATCCTTATTTACTAGACATTACGATAAATAACTCTACCTGGTGACAGTGTTTATTTACCATAATACAGGAAAAATAACCTTTGAAAGTTCGTCATTTAACACTGCCATTCATTACGTGTCTCACCAGTTACCATCAATCACCAAGTAATCACTCGCTCTCCACCTTTATCACCATCATTCACCATCCAATAACCATAAGTAACAATCAACGACCTTAATCATCATCAATCACCATCAGTCAGTCGTCAATCACATGAGCTGCGTCCCCCCCCCCTACCCTTGGATTTCACGACGCATAATAAGGTAAGGTTTACAAGAATGGTAATCTCTCTCTCTCTCTCTCTCTCGTTCCCTCAATCCAATCTCCCATCTCCCTCAGTGAAACAGTAGTAGCAGGAGGAGGGGAAGAAGGAGGTGAAGAAGAAGGAGGAGAAGGAACAGTATATCACCTTAGTCTCCTGCCGTAGATTCTCCCCCCGAGGCCAGGTTGGTTTTTCAAGGGTCACTGAAAAGTCTTGGTTAGAGTTTTTTATTTACGAGGTATTCAGTAAATTGTCTCTCTCTCTCTCTCTCTCTCTCTCTCTCTCAGCAGTGCTCGGAGTTCACAGACGACAAAGAAAAAGTGGAGAGGAGAAACTTAAGTAAATAGAATGATAATATAAACGAATTTAGTGAAGAAGAAATGCAAGTGAGAAAGTAAAATAAGAATTAATAAACGAAAAAGATGAATAAATTAAATAAAAACTTGAAAATAAAAAAAAAAAATATATACATAACCTGACAAAGAAAGATAATAAAAACTAAAAAAATAAAAAATAAATAAAAACTGAACAAGAGAAAAAAATAATAAAGATAAAAATAAAGAAAATAAAAAGAGCAAAATATAATAAAAAAGGACAAAATATATCTGTATGGAAGCGCTGTGGTCGGAGTCTCAAAGGACCTCCCGGGGAAACCTTTTTATTTACGAGCTCCTCAGTAACCTAACTCTGGGTCCTCTCAGCAGTGGCGCGAGTTACCAGGAGCCGTTTGTCAGCCGCCACACCCTGACCTAGTGGTGGTGGTAGTGGTGGTGGTGCTTGCCCCTTCCTCCCTCCCTCCCTCCCCAGAGAAACAGAAGGGAAAAAAATGCGAAAAATGTGAGAAAAAATGTAACTAAACTAAACACAAAATACTGGTATGTGAAAATGAAAAAAAAAAAAACTAAAGGTTAAAGCGAATAAAAAAAGGTTAACAGATAAAAAGAAAGAAATGGAGAAAAGACCAAAATAAAGTTGAAAAGATAAGCTCAAATAGATGCAAGAAATTTTCGTTATTCTCTCCCACCTCTTGTAAAACGTCGTATCAGTCAAAACAGAATATACAGTGGTAAGAGACAGAGCGTGTAGGGTGTATGTGAGACAGGTAACTAAACACACATAAATATCTAGTATCATTAAGTGACATTTCAAGCTGCTTACCTTCATATCTATATCAGGTCAGCGTCGTTGTTAGATTAAGTTATTTACGTATTTAGTTCAGTAAGTCAGCTGATATTCTTGGCTATATTTAAAGGTAATGTGTATATATCTGTTCATTTCTATACAGGTAGGTCATATCTGTTCATCTCTATACAGGTAGGTCATATCTGTTCATCTCTATACAGGTAGGTCATATCTATTGACCTATATACAGGTACGTTAGGTTTACAATGCGACACTGAATTATAATAGTAGTCTAGATACCAACCTGGATATTATAAGCACGAGAGTCACGTACACACGACAGGCTGATTCAATTTTTACCTCAAGGATGCAATAAACTGAGTGTACTATCTCTGTAAATTCCGGTCAGAAAAAATAATAAATGTCGCTACTGTCTCCCGTCTATATTATCAAGCACCATACGTTAACAACCTCCAAGACTCAGTAAAAATGAAGTTCCTGAAGACGCTGGTTGGTTTAAGACACACCTCATTTAACTCCCAGCGTGACTATAAAATATTGTACAAGTCGTGAGGCGGGGTGTAGGGCCTTCATCTTACTCCTGGTTGAGGCGTCTTAATGGATCAGGAACTATGATTTACGCTCAAACTTACATAAAACAAAAAAACAAAAAACTTCGCTGAAACAAATAATGGAAGTTCGGTCGACATCCTTTTCTAAATACTATACTAAATATTACATTACTAGTCCACGTTAACCTGACCTAGCCTAGTCTACCCTAACCTAATCTAGTAATCATGTATAGTGCCCTTACACTTTGCGTTATAAATTACCTGGGAGAACTTATGAGTATTTACACCTACTGTAATCTCAAACGTTTTTAACACCTAATAGGCTTTCATTATGGCTACAGTCTTCAGCTAAAACAGTCCACCATTCCCTAATAATCACTGTTCTCACACACGGTATAATATTGCTCAACTAAAACCTCCGTATTCAACTGTACAGACAATCTGCAACATATAACGAGGTCTCTGGCTATAGTTTACACCCTCACTCGTTATAATAAAGAAATCCTTAAACAAAAAATCTTATATAAACAGCGATATCATTATTTTCTTCATTCCTTCATTAATTTTCTATTTTTCTTTCTATGTGAGAGAAACTAAAGCCATGTATAGTATATTTCAGCTAAACGTTACGTGATAATGTGTTTCTAACTCGGGCAGCGGGATAACAAAGGCATAAATCTTAGCTCTCTGCACGGGGAGATTTACGACCGTGTTCATTAGGCCACATAATGTCTTTACGTATCATTCAACAACTTTTAGCTACGATAATGATGTTGTAGTGAAGGTGAAGGTGGGTCCCATAGGCAGGACGACCCGTTGAGGAAGATACGACCCGCTGAGGAAGATACGACCCGCTGAGGAAGATACGACCCACTGAGGAAGATACGACCCGCTGAGGAAGATACGACCCGCTGAGGAAGATACGACCCGCTGAGGAAGATACGACCCACTGAGGAAGATCCGACCCACTGAGGAAGATACGACCCACTGAGGAAGATACGACCCTCTGTATACTATTCGTCGGTATACAAGGAGGCAGCATGGTCGTTAAGGTATTAGTTAAACCTTCAATAAACCTAAAACAATGACTAGTTTACTGATGTCTCTTGGACAAGGTTTAGCAGAGAGAGTTATCATCCAGGTATTAATTCTCATCACAACACCATAACTGTACACCTTCACGTCATTAACACCGGGTTATACTATAAATAGCTACAGAACATTAACTTACAGATAAACAAAGAATATTACAGATGAGATGATGTTACTTTAATGTTTATCTCATAATACAATCCTGAGTTAAGAGAAACGTTCATATAAATCATTATTACACCTTTGGAAGAATCGCTGTTTGGTGAGTATTGTTGTGATAGTCGACACACTCTTAACAAAGGAGTTTATTGAGACCAGCTTCCTCCCACCAGAGTGTGTCACGTGAGTCGACGGCTCTCATTTAACTCTTCTCTGCCCAACACGCAAGTAATTATTTCACTGTGATTTAATTAATGTCGCAGAGGCTATTCAGGTTGCTGGGTGACTGACAACCTCTCTTGAATTCCTTGGTTCATTTTCTAGTGATATCTTCCTTCGTTAGTCCTCGTTAGTTATTTTCCTTTTTTCCTCTTAAAATTCGTTCCATTTTCCTTCTCCAATCGTCTATATATATCACTTAATGTCGTCGGGGCAGGTGTGGGGTCGGGGCAGGTGTGGGGTCGGGGCAGGTGTGGGGTCGGGAGAGGAGTGGAGGTGGTGGTGGGTAATTGATGAGTTCAGCGGGGTACACACACACACACACACACACACACACACACACACACACACACACACACACACACACACCTCACCAAGGCTACCAACTGCTCTTAGCTCTAATGGGTAGAAGGATGTTTCTCTTCACTCAGGGGAAGACGATAACTCACTTAGAGAGAATTCAATACCTTCTTGGCAGACTGTTTGTGTACAAGTCCAGCAGTTTGAAAACATGAGAGATAGTAATTCTAAAACAGGTTCATTCCTTGTAACCTTTATATAGCTACAACTGATAAACCTGACATACACCGCCACACTACACACACACACACATGAAGATTAGACAACCCAAGATTATACCAGCTAAGATTAACGCTAGTAAGGCCAGGTTAGGTTAGGTTAGCTTTAGGATGCTTAACCTTAACATGAAATAGACTATAGGGTGCCTAATCCTCACGTGATCCACTAAACGAATTAATATACTACTAAGACATACGTACAAGACATAAAGTAAAAGAAACACTAATAAGAGAAGTATCTAGCATGAGAGAAGGACCTTGTTCAGTACAGTTATGCAGATGAACGAGACGAGAATCAGCCAGGGTGGTACTAGAGATGAAGTCAAGCAATAATGGCCTAAGTGTCTCAAATCAAGCACTCACTCGGAACAATTTTTAGTCGTGGCGGCTGTCTTGTTGAATATTTTGTGGAGCTGCACTTGTACCCATGTTTACTTTTGCTTAATATTAAAAACGAGAACGATTTACTCAAATGCTGTGCCAGTTGTATTGAATGGTGTACCAATGTACTCAAATACTGCGGCAATGTACTCAAATACTGCACCAATGTACTCAAATACTGCACCAATGTACCCAAATACTGCGGCAATGTACTCAAATACTGCACCAATGTACCCAAATACTGCGGCAATGTACTCAAATACTGCGGCAATATAAGTACCTAAAAATCTTTCACGTCATCGTATACAAATAATAATAATAATAATAATAATAATAATAC
>NW_024744839.1:2727487-2754987 GCF_018991925.1 Homarus americanus
ACATCAAAGAGCCAGCAATATATATTTTTTTAATTCCCTCAGTCTAGTAACGAACTCGCAAAATTGCATTTTCGTTTTCTTTGGTTGCGTAAAGAATTTACTTATATATATATATATATATATATATATATATATATATATATATATATATATATATATATATATATATATATATATATATATATATATATATATATATATTACATGTGTGTGTGTGTGTGTGTGTGTGTGTGCAATCAGTTAGAGAGCTATAGTAAGCAGAAACACTCTCTTTATTAATCTTTGAAAGCTAAGAAAAAAAATCAGAATTTGAAACATGTTTGGAGATCAAATATTTGGTAAGCACTTGAGGCTGAAGGCTGGAGGAAGGCGCACCAAGACACGGGAGTGAGTCAGTTCTTTAAGACTTAGGCTCCGAAATCTGGAAGATCTGCTTTTCAATTTCTTCCTTTAATTGGCAGCAACATAATAAATCTAGTTACTGTAGCGAGTCATTACAATATACTGTAGACCCTAACTTGCTGCCTCGTCTGGGTAGTAAGTTAAAGTGTCAGTCAGTTAAGTTAGAGGAGACATATAACTCATTAGTCTTTGATAATCGTGGTTCAAACAGCTGCTGACGTTGTTTATGATAATAACAGCTGGGCGTCACAACAACACATGTCCGCGTCCTCCACCCGACCATTGTTTATCAAATCCCCCAAAACATTAAATCCTCATTGTTGTCTCCACATGCTCTAACTTGATTTGACTTTGATGACAATTATTACGTATCTTTTGTATAACAACTGGTAACGCTAACGACTACTACAGCGTGCTGGTCGACATTCATCCATTTGTGATGTTATAAAATATTTGATGGCGAAAGATTGTCTTATCTCCAACTAAAGTTATGCCAAGTTTGATTAAGAAATCCTGGGTGCTTTCTGTATAAGGAGTGGCCAAGGAAAATTGAGAAGGGAACAGACAGTCAGACGGAGAGCAGTTCTGTAACAACCTCCGATAAACTTGGTAATGGACTAAAACTTGACTGCACTTTGGCGGGATGCCAACTGTCGCCGGGCGGTGCCTCTGGCAATGTTATGTATGGCCTTGAATTCTGACCTTGACTCAACAACACAGCAGCTCTCGGGGTCGTCGAGGTGAATATATAACAAATTTAGTAGTTCCTTCTGTTCTCGAGGTATGCTCATGACACACACACACACACACACAGCACTGACTGCCCCATTTCCGGCACCCCGTTGGCCCTGAGTAATAATAATAATATTAACTGACCAGGTGGTGACCGTCAGATTCTTAGCATTCAACAGCGTGTTACTTCCTCTTCTTGGCAGGACGCTGGGGCACAAAGGGGTTCTTCCACTATCAAGAGTTAGTGTAAAAGGAGTGAATCCAGCCTTTCACTCCAGCCGAGAATCGAACCTTTGACCATTTGCTCAAAAGACGAACGCTGTACCAGTGATTATATTTGGTGGCGAACAAAATGGGTTGAAATAAGTTAGCTATTAAAAGTATTAATTGGGGACTGGTCCTTTGACTCACAAGACTATCATAAGGAACCTCAAAATCTGAATAACCCAAAGTCGTTTATGATACAGAAACATCATACTTGGCCAGCTGCACAATTAGGTATACTGTATAGGGAATAGACGAATACAGGGTCTTCTAGGTAAGGTGTGCTCACATATACGGGTAGTCAACAACGCGAATGTTCTCTCGTCTTTTCCTGGCGATTCTGGAGCCACGAGCGTGAATTGAAAAGATTGCAACGTCGTGTTTACCTTCATCACAGCTCTCATTATTGACGTTTTTCAACCTTGGCAAAAATGTGTGCGAGGTAATATTTGCAGAGTTCGTGAGTGTCTGGCCTATATTCTTGAAGATACTCAGTTTTGGGGGTGTTTACCTCGTGTACCTCGTGCATACACTGCTCGTCTAACGTCAGTTCATACTTGTACTGTACACGTTCTGTGAGATAGTTTAACCTACGTCGTTTACCTCTTTAGAACAGCTTACTTGCCTCAGCGCTGTTTACTTATATTATAGTCTAGGCAAACTATATATGAGGACAAGAGTGAGGTTTTTAAGTATCAGATGTCCAACTACCCATCACGTCTGTTTGAGTCAGCCATGTTCCTTGATGGTGACGTACAGCAGATCCTTGATGGTGGGGCACTTGTACACATGATGCCAGGGTCTCCAGGGTCTACATTTACTTCTACTGCGCGACACATACAGTATAATCTTCTTGTAGTCTTTGATGGGTCTGCACCTGATCCATCTACAAAAGACAACACGCATCTACGCAGATCAAAAGGAAAATCATCGAATGAAGTTGTGTTCAAGCTGGACATGACGCGGCATATCAGGAAGGATTTGTTTTTCGCTAACCAAAAAAGCTAAACAACGTTTTATCGACCTACAGTACTCAGTCAAGAGCTGCTGGACAACTCATGCACGGTTTTTGTGTTGAAAGCGACGTAGACTACACAATGGTGGCAGAAGCCTTGAACAGTTCGAGAAAAAAAAAACAAGTGATGATAGTTGTCGGGGATGACACTGCTGACCTACCACGCTCAAGATGCCTGTCGCGACATTTTTTCTGGAACCAATCAGGAAGACCAGTTCTAAAACCATCAAATGCTGGAACGTGCGGCATGTGAGGAGGTCACTTGGCAGTATGTGTCACCTATATACCACCATTTATTCTTGCAGTCAAGGATGGGACACAATATCTCTACTATTCAGGATACGTAAGAGGACACCCTTCAGGAACACAAAGCAACTGAGGAAACTGACAAAGGTGAAGCTGAAGGTGAAGTTGCTGAAGGTGGAGAGCATGTTCTTCTCTAGCTCTTCGACGGTAAAAAATATTACAGTTTTGCTCATATATTGACTGGACTATTATTACATACACTGTTTCTTTGACATAACTTCGTGCTACTGATGCATCATTACCTTCACCCCTTGAGTACTGTGACGCATCTGAGCTGAATAAAATCGCCTGGCGTTGCTAAATAAAATATTAAAAGTGGCGTCCCTGTAGTGAGGGTCAGTGGTGATACGGTAGGCTATTAACTCTGCTTTATACAGTCTATGACACGGTCTATTTTGAGTTGCTGACGTGTTGTTTAGAAGTGTTTGTCTGGTGCCAATCCATCCACTGGTGTAAATTTAACTTGTATCAGCGCTGTATACATTGTGACATGGTCTATCTCGCGCCTTTACCTCTCGTAAACACCGTCTGCCTGACAGCACTCTGATCCACTGATGCACATCTAGCTGGTCTGTGTTGACGGTATATATTATCATTTTTTTTCCTGGTTATATATTACAGCTTCTTAAAATGTCTTTCTCTTATTCCTGTGTTGCTTCTGTGTTTCACGATGACCTGCCCACAGACTCACACTATTTCTGCTTGTGTATATAACTGTATCCTTCTGGCGGGTTATTTAAAGAGAGAAATACTACCCCATACATTGTTCGTCCGTCGTTGATTCATATCACTGATGACCACTACAGCTTGTCTCTACTCTCTCTCTCTCTCTCTCTCTCTCTCTCTCTCTCTCTCTCTCTCTCTCTCTCTGTATGTAACTGAGTGTACCAGGAGAGATATGTGAACCGCTCGCGAGATGGGCTGTTCTGTATATTGCTTCCTTGACCTCAATCCGCTCTGGTGAAATCTATCTGGCATGCCTTTGTCTCGCCTGTGTGTCTGTCAAGTCCATTTCCGCATGTGTATATAACTGGATCTTACTAAATGACCCCCCCCCCGTCGCCCGCACCACCGAGATATTGTGTTCTGTTTACTGCTTGTTCTGTGTGTCAATTCATTCAACTGTTGCTTATCTACCTCGTCTGTGCCTCGACCCTTTGCTCTAATACTGACCAGCGTATTCTGCATGTGTACATAACTCGGCATGTGTACATAACTCGGCATGTGTACATAACTCGGCATGTGTACATAACTCGGCATGTGCTGAGTGTTAGTGGAGCTGGATGCTAAACAGAGAAAGGCGTGAGCGGAAGGATAGGAGGGGACAGGGACGGAGGAGTAACATGATAATTATAATAAGTAAAGTTTTCCTTTATTAAATTCTAACGATGGTCGGCTCTTTTACACTGTGAAGATGGCCACGTCTATCCTCTCTTAAACTATGATGATGGCCAGATCTATCCCCTACTACACTGACTACACTGTGAGGATGGCCAGATCTATCCCCTACTACAATGTGAGGATGGCCAAACCTATCCCCTACTACACTGACTACACTGTGAGGATGGCCAGATCTATCCCCTACTACACTGTGAGGATGGCCAGGTCTATCCTCTGGGGCCAGCAGCATTTATCCTCTCGGCCAAACAAGACTCGGGAGATGTAGATTAGATTAGGTTACGTAATTTAGTTTGAAGTTTCTCAGAGCAAGTTCAATATTATGGCGGCTTACCAAGACTTGGCCACTTTTGCCATAGTTTGAATACGCTGAGGAAGCCTGATGATGAGAGGAGAGAGAGAGAGAGAGAGAGAGAGAGAGAGAGAGAGAGAGAGAGAGAGAGAGAGAGAGAGAGAGAGAGAGAGAGAGAGAGAGCTAGCTTCACCCATAGATCAGTCTCACCACCAGAACCAAAGAAATATCACCAAGATCCGTAAAGTAAAATGCATAGCGAGTCAGATGAAGGTGACAAGACAACACCATCAAAGAATCCCTCACTCCCTCCTCCCCTTCCCTCGTCAGTTTTCCATGTATCTCCTTCCCTTCCTCTTTTCCTCCGTCTTTTCCCTCCATCTCTTTGTATCTATCCTCCTCCATCCCTCTTCCTCCTTTTCCTCCTTCCCTTAAACCTTCCTAACACAGCCATTGCATCCTCTCTCTCTCTTTCTCTCTCTCTCTCTCTCTCTCTTCTGGCGTTCGAGATATATACTCACTTACTCAGTCACTCAAGTCAATCTCTCACACACTCACTCACCCATACATCTACTCACACACACTCCCATACACCTACTCACTCCCCACACACACACACACACACACACACACACACACACACACACACACACACACACACACACACACACACACACACACACACACACACACACACACACAAATGTACTCGTTCAACCAACACACATAATCACCCACAAATTAAACGGTCTTAAGCTACCATAAAAGAACGCCACTGGAGGCAGACGAGGGGCGGCAACCTCCTCCACAAGTCCGTGTCATTGAGGAACGCCAGACGCTGTTAATTGCTCGTGATGGCAAAGTTTTAATGGCTCGGCAACCTGAGGAAAAGGGATGGTACTCTACAGTCACCTGTAAGACGAGGTGCAACTACAAGATCACTATAATAGTTACGCCTGTTGTTTATTATTGACATCACGAGAGAACTAAAACGGTGTGTGTGTGTGTGTGTGTGTGTGTGTGTGTGTGGACTTACATAGTTGATGCTAGAATTAAACCGCTTAACAACAGTGTAAACAGTCTATATATACGCCTCTAAAATTCAGTTAACACACCACTATCGTCTATGTTAATTACCGGTAAACAACTGATAAAGATAACACTACACCGTAAGGCCTCGTGACCTCTGACCTATACTGGTTGAGGTTCCAACATCATTACGTCACAAACTGTTTCAATATTTTTGGGGGCCAAATCGTAATTAAGAAACGCATATCATGTAAGTTAATTAAACAGCTAATTAAAATACTAACATATCGTAAAATATTTCTAACTTGACCAACATGACTTTTGACCTAATGATAAAGGTTAAACAAATAGAATGTCATATAGTCAGTTATTTCCGCTATTAAAAAAAAATAGTTAAGTCAATGGTTGATTAAGATACAGGCATTGGCTAGCTACCCGAGTCCGGCTTTCAATTTATTTCCGCTAGAGCTGGATACTGTATAAGTAATCTTCTTACATACCCTCGCAGGCACAAGGTCGATTTGGCCATAGGACGGATACGGAATGAACCACTGCAATCCCCAGAGAACACAAACCAATAAGTTAGTATATAATAGATTTGGTTCTGTAAGTTAGTGTTTGTTGTCATAAATGGTTATTCTTTTACGCAGACTATGCATACATATCCGACTCAATTAAAACTAAGTGAGAGCCGGACTATGGACGGTAGCCACCAGAGCCGACTTATAAAGCCTTCATGAACCCTGACCTACTACTGATGAAGGCTACCCATTATCAGTGCGTCTCACAGTTTGTATATTTACGCCAAAACTTAATTATGGGACCAATATCGTCGTGGTGGTGTCGATAAACAATTTATCAATATCCTTCAGGCGGGTACAATGTATGTCAGGCGGTGAGGGTGACGGCAGGGGCAGGAGGGAGAGAGAAATGGTGAAAGGGGGAGCTAGGGAGAGAGTAGGAGGAAGAGACAAACACTAAGAAAGGAGGGAGGGAGAGAGAAAGAGTATGGGAGGAAGGGAGACAAAACAGTGATTCAAAGAGTGAAGTAGGGAGGAAGAGTAAGAGAGACAGAGACACAAACAGACAAAGTGAGAAAACGTAGGAGGAAAGCTGAGTCAAAGAATGAGGGGGGAAGAGAGGAAGAATAAAAGAGACATAAAGAGAGAAGCAGAAACTGTAAGAGAATGTGGGAGGAAAGGAGACAGAAATAACTGAAGGAGAATGGGAGAGAGACAAAGACAACGTGTGGGAGTGTGGGACGGAGGAAAGGTGAGGTGAGACACTGAGAGACAAAGGAGGAGTGGGAGGGAGGGAGGGAGGAGAGGGATATATTCAGAACCAGAGGAAATGAGAAGGAGCCGGAGGGAGAAAAAGAGTGAGAGACATAGAGAGATAAGCAGAGGAAGGGAGAGAGAGAGAGAAGGTGAACATGATATAGATTCAAAAAAATACATCTTATAGCGTCCACATTTTTTTTTTCATTTTTTTATTCATTATTATGCAAAGATTTATTTTTTTTAAACAATGTCAAACATCACAGCTAAAATGTAATATATCCATCATTCTTTTTTTTATGAATAATATTTTCTCTCTGATCTTACAACATTTTGGTCTTTAATTTATTCTCACCGTAACTATTATAAAATTCAGTGAGTCAAGCAAATTATGTTGATCCTTCTCGTCATTCTCAGATCTCCTCACTAGACACACACACTTACATCCTCTTACTCTCCAGGTAAAATATTTCACCTGTAACCCTTAAATATGACTAATTATAAGAACGGTAAGTAATTCTCAGCCTTGCACATAGAGGACACACACCACACACCACCTACACCACACACCACCTACACCACACACCACCTACACCACACACCACCTACACCACACACCACCTACACCACCTACACCACACACCACCTACACCACACACACCACCTACACCACACACACCACCTACACCACACACCACACACACACCTACACCACACACCACCCACACCACACCACACACCTACACTACACCACACACCACACACACACACCACACCACCACACACACCACCTACACCACACACACCACATACACACACACACCACACACTACACCACACACCACACACCACCCACACCACACACCACCTACACCACACACCACCTACACCACACACCACCACCACACACCACACACCACCTACAATACAACACCACACACCACACACCACACACCACCACACCACACACACCACCTCCCACACACCACGTTGCCCACACACACACACACCACACACACACCTACACCACACACCTACACCACACACCACCTCACACTACACCACACACCTACACCACACACACACACCACACACACTACACCACACACACCACCTACCACCACACCACACACACACCACACACACACCTACACCACAACACCACCTTACACCACACACCACCACACCACACACCACACCACACCACACACAAATACACCACACACCACCACACACCACCCACACCACACACCACACACCACCTACACCACACACACACCCACACCACACACCACACACCACCTACACCACACACCACCACACCACCTACACCACACACACACCACCCACACACCACACACACCACCCACACCACACACCACCACACACACCTACACCACACACCACCTACACCCACACACACCACCTACATACCCCGCACACCACCTACACACACCACCCACACCACACCACCTACACCACACACCACCTACACCCACACACCACCCACACCACACACACCACCTGCACCACCTGCACACCACACACACACACCTACACCACACACCACCTACCACCACACACACCTACACCACACCACCCACACCACACACACACCACCTACACCACACACCACACACCACCCACACCACACACACCACCCACACCACACACCACCCACACCACACACCACCTACACCACACACCACCTGGCTACCCACACACCACCACCTACACCACACACCACACACCACCTACACCACCACACCACCTACACCACACACACCTACACCACACACACCACACACCACCTACACCACACACCACCTACACCACACACACCACCACCTACACCACACACCACCTACACCACACACCACCCACACCACACACCACCCACACCACACACCACCCACACCCACACACACCACCCACACCACACAACCACCCACACCACACAATACACCACACACCACCTACACCACACACCACCTACACCACACACCACACACCACTACACCACACACCACCTACAATTCACACACCACCTACCCACACACCACCTACACCACACACCACCTACACCACACACACCACCCACCACACACCACCTACACCACACACACCACACACACCACCCACACCACACACCACCCACACCACACACACACCACACACACACACCACCCACACCACACACACACCACCCACACCACACACCACCCACACCACACACACCACACACACCACCTACACCAACAACACACCACCACCACCACACACACCACCCACACCACACACACCACCACAATACACCACACACCACCTACACCACACACCCACACACACACCACACCACACCTACACCACCACACCACACACCACCACCACCCACACCACACACACCACCTACACCACCACCTACACCACCACACCACCTACACCACACACCACCACACCACACACACCAATCTACACCACACACACACCACCTACACCACACACCACCTACACACACACACACCACCTACACTCACACACCACCTACACCACACACACACCACCTACACCACACACCACCCACACCACACACCACCTTACACCACACACCACCTAC
Organism: Homarus americanus; assembly: GCF_018991925.1. Lineage (NCBI taxonomy): Eukaryota > Metazoa > Arthropoda > Malacostraca > Decapoda > Nephropidae > Homarus > Homarus americanus. Next base: position 2,736,820 of record NW_024744839.1, read on the forward strand.
ACCACACACCACCTACACCACCTACACCACACACCACCTACACCACACACACCACCTACACCACACACCACCTACACCACACACCACACATTTTACCCCACATGCCCTTACCAGCCACCCATATCCCTCGACCAAAATCCTACAAAACCATCAGGGCTCAACTCAACCAATCTGCCCACCCGAGGGACTGACTGGGTGACTGACTGGGTGACTGGAATAATCTCTCTCCGGTCAATTTTCTCGCCGCCGCCGCTCTCAGACGCTCACCCGTATATACTGCACAGTGTATACAAACTCAAGACTTATTTTACGCACCACTCTACCATTTTTTTTCTCTTCATATTCCTCCACCCTAAAAAACTCTCTGGTCACACGAGGGAATGACTGGATTTCTCTCTCAATTTCCCCTCGACGTTCAAACCAAACCTTAACTTAGTTTATTTTTAGTAAGATTGACGTTTATCTTCAGGTCTACCTCCCCCCTCCCCCGTCACCGCCTCCCTCATCCACACTCCCTCTATTCCAAGCTCCCCCATAAATTCTTCTCCCCTTGGCCTCATCTTCCCTCCAGTCTCAGTCTCTGCTTCACCCCAAGAGACTCTACCTAGTTTTATCTCTTCTTGATTTACAGACTCCGGTCAGTCTTTTCTTTCCTTTGAACATATAAGCCGCCTACCCCACCCCTCCCTCCACCCACACCCCTTGAGTCCCTTCCCCTCCTCCACCCACCCCTTAGTCCCTTCCCCTCCTCCACCCACACCCCTTACTCCACCCCTCCTCCACCCACCCCCTCCCTCCACCCCCCTACTCAACACGCCCACCAGGCCATCCTCACCCAACAAAAGAGAAACTATTAAGGTATAAACTGGTATTTATAATAAGCCAAAAAATCCCTATCTAATTAAAAAAGAAACTGTTCACTCTGCTCTATATTACACTCATCTCCCCATTATAAACTTGATGACATTTTTTATACTTTAAAATAAAAAAAAATCGAAAATTCCCTAAAAAAGTGTCAAGCTTATTTATCCACTAAAAAAAGTTTGTACGCCGTAAAGTGTAACTAAAAGGAGAAAGGTATTAGCATAAGTTCCCTTTACATAAAATAGTGACACTGGGTAGAACACAGAGTCACTATCATTCTTAAAACTCCATATGAAAGTATTAACACAGAAACTGGTGTGTGTGTGTGTGTGTGTTCTGAAGATAGACATCTGAAATTTGATAAAGGAGGTGTGAGTTAAGCCAAGGGAATGGTCATGCAGGACGAATCTGGGTAACTCAGCCACTACACTACATTATAATCCTCCCTAAAGAACTACAATAACATCACTATACTCAACCTAAACTTAACATTAAAACAGTTTCCACGGCAGATCATACGAGCCCACAAACATCATTATTAATTAGAGGTATTAATAAACAATGCTTGAATCATTTAAAAGGGTTACCATCACTACACTCTATAGTTAACGTTTCATTAAAAAATAACATACTATTAAAATATTGACCAAGGGAAAAAAAGGGGGGGGGGGGAATAGCTATATGATAGAGGATGATCATTAACCTTTTAGACACGATAGTACCACCTCGTTATCGGTCACTGAGAGATAACAACTACAGGAAATACCCCTAAACTTATCAACAGTGAAAAAAGAAAGAAATTAATGCCTCTTAATCCATAAATAAGGTAACATAAGAGATATTTTTAAACTAAAGTGAAAAAAACGTGTCAAATATATTTATCTATAATACAAAACTTAACACAAGGTCAAGTTCCTCTGATTGTCAAATATACGTTGGTTCATTTTTTCTTCTCCTCTAATTGGTGATGTGAGAAAGTATCTACAGTAACTGCCTCACATCAACAACTTCAGAAATATAACGTTCACAGAGGTATATATATACTGATATTGTGACTATAACTGCGTTCTTTTATCTACCGAGACTATACCGTGACTACAGCTGCGTTCTCTTATCTACCGAGACTATACCGTGACTACAGCTGCGTTCTCTTATCTACCGAGACTACCGTACATGTGTTCTGTCATTCCCAAATACAGAGGAAGAAATATTACGTACATACATGAGTCCAAGCCGAGACAGCCAGCCTGAATAGCGTCATCACCAAAGGGACAAATATAGCCTCTGATGGTCACGATGAAAGGTCTCGTCAACAACTCGTCAATCAGTCACCAGGAATAGCAACGCAAACTTGAATCAATTCAACCTCGACGCTCAAGATGAGGTTAAAGAAAGGAGTAATCTGGGACAAACTAGGATGGGGGTAAGATTATAAGTAATTTACTGGCTATGTATAGGACATATCCTTGTTAGTAGCCGCCGCCAACGCCAGCCACACAAGATGGTCATTACACGCCTACGTCGTATCCAACCTTAGTCTCCAGGATCAAAGCAGAACTGTAATAATCTAAAAAAAAAAAAATCCTGCTGCAAGTGACGTCATCAAAAGCAGACGATAACCCCCTCCCCTCCCACCTCGCTTCCTGACAACAACGCCAGCACGAGCGAGCAACTGCCACAGGCGCTTTTCATATTATTGTTCAAAAGTTACGCTGATATAAACTAATTGACACACACACACACACACACACACACACACACACACACACACACACACACACACACACACACACACACACACACACACACACACACACACACACACACACACACACACACACACACACACACACACCTCAATGAAAAAATGAATATAGGATAATACAGACTAAAATATATTCGTTAGAAAATTCAAACCTTCAGGAATAGACACATAAGTGACAGATACATAAATATCCTTAGAGACTGCGCCCTCCCCTTTAAACCAGTGTGTGTGTGATAGCTAATGTGTGTGTGTGTGTATGTTTGTACGTGTGTGTGTGTGTACCAGCTACGTACATCCAGCAACAAAAACACTCACCGCCTGACACATATTAAAAACACACATCAAAAACTATGGTAGAGCGACACCATTAAGGAAGTCAAGCACTGAATATACGACAAGCAATAACTGTGCTGTGGTTGGTCGTGCTGGCTGGGAACGTGGACTCGGGATTCTCAAAAAGGTTCGTAAGTGAACTTCCCTCCCCCCCCCCTAACTACTGTACCTCCTGTAACATAAGGCAAGACGATAAAAGGTTAAAATTACATCAGGAACAGACTACCATGATCAGATACGTTCTCTAAACCCTTAATCAGAGGAAACTGTTATCGCCGGAATCTTAAACGACCTATTCTTTGAGTCAGAGCCAATTAGACGCGCTTTCGAAACTCCATTGACGATAATATAAAAAAAGAACCCACCTTAAGATCTTTTGGAATAGAGTCGATTTTCTACTGAGATTCTAACATAAATAGACGCGCTCTCCTATGATCAATAAGGGGACAAATTATCGTAGGAAGTGGTGAGAATCAGGCGACATCTGGCCTCGCTGTTGTGTGGTCGACCAATTACTTAGAGAATGTGTTTACCGTCGCCAGGAAGGTGGGCTGAGGGGGCTTAATTGGACCATAATTCATGTCCAGAGAGAAAAAGAAATTGAGTGATGAGGGGAAAACGAGAGAGAGAGAGAGAGAGAGAGAGCCCTGAGGTTGTGATAAAGACATAATGAACATGCAATAATAATATATCAATAAAAAGAGAACAATACAGAGATCTGCACTAAAGCAAAGACTAAATAAATACGGAAGAGGAGTAGAGTAAAGGACAATGAATAAATACCAAACAGTGTAAAGAAATAAAAATAAGAACAATGTAGAACAAAGAAAAATTAATAAAAAAAACATGATCAACAAAGGAAAAAAACTCATATACGAAAATTCTCTCACAAGTGAAAAAATGAACGCCAACCTTATTTACCGAGTCTGTTATGGGTTAGTTTAGTTTAGGTTAGGTTAGGTTAGGTTGATTAATCATTAAGGTGAAATAAACTCGAGGGCTAATCTTCAGGTGACCCCCAATACTTCGACGATTTAATTCATCCGAGAAGGTGGAGGTAGCGTACGTGTGTGTGCGTGTGTGTGTGTGTGTGTGTGTGTGTGTGTGTGTGTGTGTGTGTGTGTGTGTGAGAGGATCCTTAAGTGGTCCCCGGCGTCCAAATTCCGCCTCACAGCGCCCAGGAAAATGAACCTCCAGGGCGAAAAGTGTAAATACTTCTCATGCCGTAGAAAACATTCCGCTATTGGTGGAATTCATTTCATCCTGTCCTGATTTTCTGAGAGAGAGAGAGAGAGAGAGAGTTCTTTCCCCAAATGCTAATGCTGCTCATTCTAATACAGTACTGTGTGTGTGTGTGTGTGTGTGTGTGTGTGTGTGCATTACGGCCAGTAATATTAATGATATTAATATTAATATTAATTCAGACCGTATTCTTCAATGATATTATTATTAGTGTGTATTATTAGTGAGGTATTATTAACAATAGTGTGTGTGTGTATTGTGGCTATTAACAATGTATGTGTGTAATTATTAGTAATAATATCAGTGAGAAACAGTAGTATATGTGTGTATGTATGTATAATAATAGTAATAATGGTAGTAGTAGTAGTAGTATTAGTAGTGACGGCTAGTAGTAGTAGTAGTAGTAGTAGTAGTATTAGTATTAGTAGTAGTAATATTAGTAGTGATAGTAGTAGTAATATGTGTGTAATATGTATGTAATGTGTATTATGTAATAATGTAATGTATGTATGTATATATATTAACACTGGTACACCCAATCACGTCGCCTGAGTAATCTATTATGTTTTGAACCAACACTCGGTAAATATTGCGTTATTTTTACTCTTAGTTAACTTCCATCACGACATTTGAATATGGAAATGTTAAGGTTTACTGAAAACAATAACAAAGATATATTTTTCCATTGGTTCACCCACTCTCCCTCACCACAGGAAACAAAAAAAAGTTCCCGTGAAAACTCAGAAAAAAATATGAGAGTAGGTTAGGTTAGGTTAGGTTAGGTAATTTTATTTCTACACTGGATGAGTCTTCCTTTAGCCCATTCAATTTTGGTTAACCCATAAAGTTTTGTCTCGTAAATGGATATAAATATGGAGATATTTACAGCTTATTTCATTTACTTTATAAGATAACATTTCCCATTTAGACCAAACCGTGAGTAGAGACTGGTACTAGGGAGCCTCAACAACACTACAGGCTCTCTGTTAGTGCTGCACGTAGCTTCTCTTAACGTCTCTCTCTCTCTCTCTCTCTCTCTCTCTCTCTCTCTCTCTCTCTCTCTCTCTCTCTCTCCTACAAATATATAAAGACTCTCAGCGTGTCCTCACTATCTCACTTTCCTCAATAAAGACAAACAGATTCTCTCAACACCCTCTACAAACATAACACAGGAGGAGGTAAGATACACAAGCAGTTTACCCGTAGCAGGATGAGTGGAGATAAGACACAGGCAGGGTAACGGGTTGGCTCTCTGCTCCAACACACACACACACACACACACACACACACACACACACACACACACACACTACCTGTAAACAGATAACACAGTCTTAATATAATTTGTCTTCAAGCCTCTTATGTGTCACCGGCCATAAGTTATTATTATTATTATTATTATTAATATTATTACTAGTTATTATTATTGTTAGCATTACTAGATATTATTATTATTATTATTATTATTATTATTATTATTATTATTATTATTATTATTATTGTCTTCATCATTTTGGTAGTATTATCAATACTGTACTACTGAATGACAGCAATTTCTCCTGAGTCTTGATTAACAAATAGAACAAACCACCAAAAATAACGTGAAAGGTTGCATCAAATATTTCACTGAGTCACCTCCGGAATTAATATACCTTCAATTAGCAAAGGTAAGAGACAAAATTAACGTAAAAATATCTTTGGAATTCTAGACACAACCTCGAAGAGAAGTGTGTGGGGGAGGTGTGTGGGAGGGGGTGTGTGGGGGAGGTGTGTGTGGGGGAGAAGAAGTAATGAAGGTGTGGGGAGAGTGTGTGGGAGGGTGTGTGGGAGGGGGTGTGTGGGGGAGGTGTGTGGGGGAGGTGTGTGGGAGGAGGAGGAGGTGTAGGTGCGGTGGTCTTCCCCCAGGAGAGCTATATCGATAACAGGAATTTATAGGAGCCATCTATCGCTGTGTTAGACGTGGAGAAAATTGATAACCTCAAGAGTGCTTATTGCGGCTTTCTGACATTCTTTATTATTTCTTCTTTCTTTCTTACTTAATCTACAACATCAATCTCTACATAAAGAACATAAAAACCTCTAGTTAAACCTGTATTGGTGTCTTAGATAAACCTGATGCATTGATCCATATTCGCGCATTAAACCAAATTAGTAAACCTGACCAAACTCTAGCTTCAAATCCTGTCCGAACATTAAACCAAACTAACTACCTAAATTATGTTGGTACACTAAACCAATATTTTGTATTAAACCAAAATAACAAATCAAACCACGTTATTAATTCTGTAGTGAGATAACATCAATACTATCTTCCATTAATCAATACACCTCATCAAGAACTAAAAACACTTTATTATCTAACTAAAATCTTATCAACTCCAGATATCACTAAGTTTTACTCCTAATTACAGTACTCCCTCGTCGACTAGTAAACACGTTAGGACAGTTTATAATATACAGTACAGTAGATCCCCGAGTCATCTTCCGTCTGGCTATCACACGACACAAGAAGCCAGGAACCATGAAACTAGATATTTTCGTCAGTAGTGTTTACGTTCACTGGTCTCTCTTATCTGTTAATGGGCGTCATAACCTAATAACCAGCATTTTTTTTTTCATGAACGATTTATATTTTTTTTTTATCGGCGGAAGATTTCACTCTTCATTAATACTTTTTTTTTATCAGTCATGTACAATAACACGTTTTTGTTCAATGTGCTGAGGCTCTACCTGTGTTACATGCTTCCAGTGAGTTATGTTCAATAGAAGCTTTTTATAACCCACTACAATGCGTTTCACTTATTATTGGACAACACTATTATTCCCAAACTCCCTAAATTTCTTCAGTAACTTTCACGAGTCTTCTAAACATCCTTACGTTGGCACCATAAAAAGAGTAGTAGTAGTAGTAGTAGTAGTAGTAGTAGTAGTAGTAGTAGTAGTAGTAGTAGTAGTAGTAGTAGTAGTAGTGCAGACAGCAGGTGGGGGTGAACGTTCGACTTGTGAAGAAAAATCCATAGAGGACTTACTAAGATGTATCGAGAAACGGCAGGTGCGGCTGATTGCTCGTTCTGGTAGTGATATATGGCGCTACCTTTATTCGCGTTAACCACCTCTCACGCACTTCTCTTACCCTTCCTCTTCACCTCTAGTTTATTGTGTCTGTTGCTGTTTTCTCCTGCTCTCTAACTTGACTTCTTCTCATTAATTGACTTATTCACTAGTAGCTTTCCATATCTGCATTACGTCTTTAATTTCGTCCACTCACCTGTTCCTCGTAAACACAATTGTCTACCTCCACGGACCGTATATATCAGTTGTTTTAATTATCCTGTACACTATATTCCCCCCATAAAAGTTTCACTCAATGATAAACCTAGACACTATAACAACACACCATCAATAATGTACAAAACAATGACTCGTTCAATCTCTGATAATGATGTGAATAACAACCAGACAACAACACGAGGAATAGCTCATTAAAATTATGAACCATGGTCTGAGCTCTTCATCTACAAATGAGTTCTGAGAAGAGAGAGAGAGAGAGAGAGAGAGAGAGAGAGAGAGAGAGAGAGAGAGTTTTCTAGCTATGGAAACAAGTCAGAAACTCATACAGACAATAAAAAGGTAAATGAATAACTACTTCTGTTATGATGCAAAGGAAACGACCAGCCATCACCACGACCAGCCATCACCACGACCAGCCATCACCACGACCAGCCATCACCACGACCAACATAAAGAAATAGTGAGTGAGTATACTGCCATCGAGTGCCATAACCAAGCTGCAGACGGCGCCAGTGTGTCTGCCAGGGAGGAGGGCAGCCAAGTCTTGGAATAATCTACAGCAGGAAAGTCTTTATGGCTAGACAAGTCTTCTGCCTGGAGATGCTGAGGGAAGGAACCTGCTGGTGTCTGGTTGTATGAGAAAACCCATCATACGAAACCTCACAGAGTCTGAAGGTCAGATTAAAGTTAAAGGCAACCTGACTTAACAGTGTGTGTGTGTGTGTGTGTGTGTGTGTGTGTGTGTGTCCGGTATATCGATAAAACCTAACCTAACCAAATCCCAAACCTTAACTTACCAAACCTAACCAACCTAATATCAGCTTAAATTACAAACTTGGCCCAACATAATATATTAACTTATGTAATCTAAGACAACCTATTCATAACTGATCTAAACTAATCCTACCTTAACTTATCGAACCTAATCTAACCCAACCTAATCCTACCTTATTTAACTCAACATAATATAACTGGGATTAACGCTTCAACGACGCTCGATTAAGTAGGATTTTATGCAACTTGGCGATAGGATTATCTTAGAAAGAGTTTTGTCCAATGAGTTTCTGTCCGAGGAGACTTTCTGCAGTGTTATTTTGTCCAATGCAAAATCATGTAGCATTATTTTCCGGGATGGTGTTTTGTCCGGGGGGATATGGAACATGTATAATTTGTGATGACGTAATTTTGTCCAGTGGAAGTTTCAGTAGTGTTTTGCCCACGAGAAATGAGGGTCCCTGTTTGCTGTCTTCTAGTGTGATTGGTGGGAGGTAGGATGGAACGAGGCCACGACCCAGTTACCCCCAAGTCTCCTTAAGAGTAAATTAGATCAAGAGAATTAAGGGGACCGAGAGACGTCATCGCGGGGAGTCAGAGGTCGACAACCGCAAATTCTCTTACCATAAAATAACAGCAGTAAGGAAGCGGACGAATGATCGCCTGGCGCAGCATTCACAAGTGTGTTAGTATCATAATCCAGACAACTACATGGATTAGGCGAAAGATCTCCAGTCTGGTGAAGCCTATACAAGCGAACTACTGTGCTATCGTTAAAGTAGGCGAACGTTTGTCTGACTTTCCTTCTTGCGAGTTAAAGGGTTAAAGGGGAAAGTTCAGAAGGTGTTGACTGCTCGTGCTGGCGGTGTTTTTAAAGTACGGATTAAAAAGGAAAGCGTTTATTAAAGGGGCATTCATCACTGTCCATCATTTTATAACAATCTTGATCAAGTTTAAAAAGCTCTCAAGATAAGTTTCAAGTGTAGTGAAAATCTTCTAGGTTTAACTTTTACTGTTGCTCACATGAAGGAGTTGAAACCGATGTCAAGATGGTGGATGTGATTACCTTGATGTTATTAGTATGACAACCACCTGCTTCTCCTCACCAGGTTATCATCCAACAACTTAACTCATCCGTATAAATTTACACTAGTTCATCCATCACTAAGAGACATCAAGGTAAAAATATATACAAATTACTATATATCACTGTACCTCGATAAACTAAAAAAAAAGTATAATAATTTCTGAGACTTTTAATACTTTGGTTTTCCCTGAATGGTGAAGTCAGTGCTCCAGAAGCTAAGTGATGCTGTCAGTAAAGTCTACAGTTTGGCCCCTTAATGGTTCGCGCGTTAATTTTTCCCACTAATTTGGGATGTGAGAACTTATCTAACTGCTCACTATGGTTCGGTATAAAGTGGCCGCCAAATTGACATAAAATTGCACTGTGACTCTTAATACAAGCAGGCGAGTTTTCTTATACCATTTGAGAAAAACTGACAACTACGAACCTTTCAGAAGTCAGTCCTGAAGCAATGAGTCAGGTCTCGAAGCAATGAGCCAGGTAATAAGTCTTCCTACCAGTTATATTTTAGTACAGGCAAATGGCTATCAAGTTAAAGGTTATCAATCATGAGTCAAAGTCTTAAGAGATTCAGATTTTTTTATTTAAGTGATGAAAAAAAAATTGTCCATTAACCAAGTCCAGGAAAAGTTTCTAGTTACAGTAAAGACTCAGGAGTAATTTCGATGCCGTTTGATCATTAATTTTGTGTTTTGGCTTCGTGATCAAGGGCCGCCGGGTGGGTGAACAGACAATGGTTGTACAGTATATCCAGGTGACAAGTCTACATATTTACGTCAATGAAATTCCATCATGTAATCATTCAAAACACCTTTCATCTTTATCGTGTTCGTTATATTTTTCCCCTATGTATACAGTACATTATGTTTCCTTTACTCTGAATTAAAATGACACCACCAATCACCACCACCTTACTACAGCTCTCCAGGGTGAAAAAATCTCCATTAATTGCAACTTATTTACAGTATACCTCTGGTTGGATATATTTAGGAGACTCTTCGCCCCAGAGAAGAGAATAGGGATCATTCACGGGAAATGGGGATAATTTTCACTGAACTGAGTAGATACCGTCAGCAAGCGTTCTCTCTCAAGAAGGCTAGGCTGAGGATCGTTTACACATCTAAGGGATTACAGACTTCAAGCGTAAACTTATGTTGAAACTTGACTTTTGATTATCAACATTATTATGTGGAATTCCAAAAGTTTCCTCATCTGAATTCACAGAAAATTCGTCTAGAGAGAAGAGCCAAGAATCATGTTCGCTCTGGTGCACACACTAAACCCCATAAAACTTTTATTTCAGTCAAGATTTAACCACCAGTTTAATTTTATTAACAAAATACCACGACAAAAAAAAGTCAACGGCCTAGAGGTTGTTAGTTCTTGGTAAAGTGAGTAAGATTTATGCATCAAGTAGGTCACTGACCCCAACAAACCCACTGATATCACGGCAATATTTAATAGATGACCGCGAACATCTTAAGTAAATTTGAGGACCACAATAAACGCAGCGGAGAAAACTCCTGTGTCTGCGAGCCACTCAGCTATAACTCCCGTGTTTACTGTAGTAATAATGGGGCGCCGGAGTCTAGCTGGCTGAATGCCAGTCCTCCAGTGAGGTAATGGACTGATAGTGGCTGTAAGGCGAGGGTCGCGTGAGCAAACAGCGTGACACAAAGGATAATTCCACAAAGAGAAAGAAGTGTACATTGTGAAGTATCTTACAACGTGTAACACCAGGCACGATACTCCCAAGTAGGAGGTGAACAGTGTGTAACTCTCAGGTAACGACTGTCAGAGCTACAGCTTCATCAATGTGACATAAAGCATAATAATCCCTGAGAGAGGTAGTGGACCTCTGTTAACTGCTGCAGGATCTACATTATCAGATTCAGAACTTGTGGGTTACAAGAGGATCAACCGTGACAGGTAAGGGGTATATTCGGAGGAGTAATGGTACACGGTGTACACACCAGTCAACGACCACTATGTCGCTACTGTCAGTTTCACGGAAAGTTTGTACAAATTCCAGACTTAGCAGTGGCCACCACCAAAGGAGTATGGGAGGGGGTCATATTATATTCCAAGATAAACTACCACCTTACACTATATATTAAATAGTTGAATTAACCAAAATATCCTATTAAAAATATAAAGAACTTAAAATATGGATATGGACCAGGTAAGCAGCGTGCTGACCTCACATACCAGGTAACTTATGACGGCACCAGCCTCCTCCTGTCTCAGTGCTTACTCTGGCTGCCGAGAGAAATACACTCTAGAGTGTTTTTCACCATAGTAGAGTGCATCTCACCTAGGTGGGATGCACTCTAGACTTCAATAGAGGCTTCTCCTGGCGCTGAATTCTGACTCTGGGTTCTTCACAAAGACTCACTGCTGTGTGGCGGATGTATTGTCCTCGCGTGGACAACAAGATGCACGAGTAACTACAGACCAAGTCGGCAACATGAAAGGCATTTGGGCGCAGGAAAGGAGAGAATGTGATGGTCTCCCTCCCAAATTCTGGCTACACTTCATATCTAACACCTGAGAAGCCTTGTGTACTGAGGTGTGTTTACCTTTGATGTCATAATTATTGTAAATATTATTAAGACGTGTATGGTTTACCACATACTATTCTCTTATCATTATCCTTAACTTCAGAATGGTAATGACTTAAATGTCGAGAAGTGACGCGAGAACTGGACAGTTTGTGTACGTGTGTGAGACAGATATTTCAAACTAAGACACAATTTAAAGGCAAAGTGTGAAGGCCTGAGACACCACAACTTATCTCTCTCATCTCACTCATTCTCTCTCTCTACCTTTACCTCCATGCCAATTTACATTCTCATATATATATTCCTTCTTTATCTATTTTACCACAAATCCTATTACGTCTCTCTCTCTCTCTCTCTCTCTCTCAAGTAACGAAACACCAGCCCAAGGGCGTCACCTGATTGCCTCTCACCGCCTGTTGTCATAAGTACCATAGAGTGACACTCGACAACGTCTGATCTGGAACACACACACACACACACACACACACACACACACACACACACACACACACACACACACACACACACACACCACAACAGACGAATTACAGAGATCAAATAATAATATATAAAACGACATGACATCACCAAGTAACATTCTAGTATCTGATGACATTACATTACGTCATTACAATATTTATTATATTTTTCATACAATTTATAGTAATTACCTCCCTCAAAAAATATTATCATGACCGTGACATACACACATTGTTATAGTGATCTTACTTCATATATTTGAGTGATGTTAATTGTTATCCATTATACGCTTTTAATACCAAACTCTTCAATTGTGTTTATATATTGAATGTTTATAACTAATAGCAAATAAAAGGAAAATACTATTGGAGGATAATTTTAACTGTACTGCTATGTGTGTGTGTGTGTGTGTGTGTGTGTGTGTGTGTGTGTGTGTGTGTGTGTACGGAGATAATATCTATAGCTGCATGTACCAACGTAATAGTAATAAGAGAGGAGGATTGTATACGAGGCAGCAGGGAGGGAGGGAGCAGGGAGGGAGGCAGCAGGGAGGGAGGGAGGGAGGGACACAGTATTGGGGTGGTGTGCGTGAGGGCCAGGTGTATCCAGGTAAGAATCAACAACACCCATCAACCCAAATTATAGAACAGGGGGACAAATTTTCGATACCCCAGCCCTCCTTCGTATAGCTTGAAATAACCTTCATGGTATTGTTTACATAGAGGGGATAATTCAACGCCTTAACACATGGACATAAATATATTACATATTTATTTATACCAACGTCAAGTCATCAGGTTACATAATAAAAGACTGATATTGTTAAGGCTCCGTTATGGCGGTGGGTGGCCGTTCATGTGATGTCGTGTCCATTGAGTAACTTGAGAAAAGCTTCGCCGACTAAAGTGATTTTTTGGCATACAACTTATTATCATAAATATCTAAGTGTAGGTTGACATTCAGTGTCGCCATCCTTACTTAACTTAGCTATGGTCTCTGTACTATGTGAGAGAGATATTCTAACCTAACCTAACCTAACCTAACCTAACCTAACCTAACCTAACCTAACCTAACCTAACCGAACCGAACCGAACCGAACCTAACCAAACCTAACGACACATGATCCGACTCAAGTAACTGGTAATGAGAACCTCACAGAAATTATGAATATGGAGATGATTAAAGACCACACAGACGGTATGACCCAGACATCAAGTTACATAATGACAAGACCGACAGGTTAGACGGAAAATTAGAGTGGACGAAACAAATTCACGTCGTAGGAACTTGTAAATCATATTTCCAAAATCGAAGGAGAGAGAGAGAGAGAGAGAGAGAGAGAGAGAGAGAGAGAGAGAGAGAGAGTCTGCGTGACTGAAATAACCACAAAGCCAAAATCCAAAGAACGAACGAGAGAGAAAAAGAAAGAAAGAGAGAGAATCCGAGTGCATGGTAAAATAATCCCACAGGACAGATACTGCTCGTTAACCACATTCTGAAGATCCAGTGAGAGAGAGAGAGAGAGAGAGAGAGAATGATAAAAATGATTCCAGCAAGAAACCTTACCGGGTCGGCAGCCACCTCACCCTATGCAAGTGATCCAATTGTGACTCTACAGATAATTCTCCCTGGTAACGATCCACGGAGGATGGAAAGGGCGAAAGGATCCAGGAAGGAAGGAAAAGGAATCCACGGTGAAAGGGGACACGGAGGGAGGGAGGGATGGAAGGAGAGAGGGAAGGCAGAGAGGGATACAGGAAGGAAAGAAGGATCAAAAGGAGATGGAATCCAGAGGAGGACGGAGTAAGAAGACCCAGCGAAGAGAGAGAGAGAGAGAGGGGGGGGGGAATCAACATTACTCGAGCCACAAAAAGAGACTGATAAGAGACAGACACACAGACACACACATATAAGAGATAGATAAAGAGGAGAGACAGAGAGACAGACAAGAGACGAATCAGCCTCTTCACCCGCAACGAGAGGCGCTGAGGGCGACATTAGCGGTGAGACTCAATGGATGATCACGTCGACTTAAGAGCGTAATACGAGGCCCCCTTGGAGGAGAAGGAGGAAGAGGAGGAAGAAGAGGAAGAGGAAGAAGAGGAGGAGGAGGGGGAGGAGGGGGAAGAGGGGGCACTGGTTCCGAGGACACACCTACACACACACACACTTGGATAAATCTGTCAACGAGGCGACATATTTTTTTGGGTAGCTCTTACAAGTAATTCCAGTGATATGTGTTATCTTAGCAGGAAATAGTTAACTGTACCACATAGAACCAATTCCTTCTTCTCTTCGCTTCATTGAGTAAATCAAGATTGCTTTATATCAAGTAAAGTCACCAGTCTTATCTATCAAGTAAAGTCACCAGTCTTATCTCTCTACCTACCAAGTAAAGTCACCAGTCTTATCTCTCTACCTACCAAGTAAAGTCACCAGTCTTATCTCTCTACCTACCAAGTAAAGTCACCAGTCTTACCTCTCTACCTACCAAGTAAAGTCACCAGTCTTATCTCTCTACCTACCAAGTAAAGTCACCAGTCTTATCTCTCTACCTACCAAGTAAAGTCACCAGTCGTATCTCTCTACCTACCAAGTAAAGTCACCAGTCGTATCTCTGTACCTACCAAGTAAAGTCAGTCTCACAGTCAAATAAAAATAAGCAAAGTCAGCAGAGCAACCCAGGAATTCCTTATCTGCCACCCTCACCAAATAACCCTGCAGCTTCCACCACCCTCAGCAAGTGGGTGGGGTTGGTGGGTGGGCGGCGCGGGTGTAAAATCAATACACCTCAACCTCTTCCCCCACCCACCCTCTCTGTGGAGTTTTATATAATGTGTTACCTATTTTATGGTCCACGATGTCTTGCAAAACCACTCCTCTCTCTCTCCCTCACCACCACTCTCGCACAGTCTTTCTCTCTCTTTAAACATGCAACCCAATTTATTTCCACCCATTTCCCTCTCTCCTTCTACCATTGAGAGCCCACCATTTTCACTCTCTTTGCTTTAAAAGGACAATCTCTTCCTTGCTCTCTTTCTCTCTACCTACCAATTAAAGCTGTCTGTTCTTTCTCGCTGTCTCTCTCTCAACCAAGTACACTCACCCTCCCTTTTCTCCCAGCTATTTAAAAATGGCCGTTCTCTCTCTCTCTCTCTCTCTCTCTCTCTCTCTCTCTGCCACGCTAAGTCGTCTTGATGCATTAGGAGATAACGTTTATTGAATTAAAATTTCTCAGTAAGCCTTAAGTCCTGGGCACTGAGCAGCTGTGCCAGAGACCCACGCTAAAGAGGAGCGAGTCTGGAGCACCATTTTTTTTTTACCATAGGATGAAGGAATTTTAGCTTTTATACCTTAAGTTAGGATGAGAGGAGCCTTATTTTTCATACTTGGGGATAAAGAAACCAGTGTTTTTATGTCCTAGGATGAAGGAAGCATTGTTTCTTTAATTATCTTAGGGTGAGGGAATACTCGCTTTATTTCCTAGGATGAAAGAGCCCCATGGGAAGTACCAATACCTCGTCCTATAAAGACAAGCACTAATTTCTTGCTATGTAGTGAAGAAAATGAACTATTTCTTAACCCATAATATAAAAAACTTGCATGTTTTTTTTTACCTTATAATGAAGAACAAAACTTCTATAATGAAAGAGAAGCACTACTTTCTTCCCCTATAATTAGCCGGAGAACTAATTGTTTATCCTTTCCTGGAGAAGTATAGTGTATAATTCTTTTACCACTCACTCCAGAGCGTCTACGAGGTCTTGTTCACACGGGACGCTTAACAATAATTAATCTCATTAGTTTAGAGGACGCAGTGCAGGTACTGGTACAGTCACACACTAGAGTCCGTTCGCCTCTCACCCTGAACCATCAACCCCTAGATTCTGACTCATGAATCCGAAGCATTTATGGACAGAAAAATGTATCAGTCTACTGCTTCGTGTTCACGAGTATGAATCTCTGGGTTCGTGGTTCAGGGGGAGAGGCAAACGGACTTTAGTAGTCGACTGAACAAAGACGTCTAATATTATGAGAAGGTTTGTCCTGTGACGTATGGAATTCTTAAAAAAAAAACCCGATAATTATTACAATGATTATTTATCATAACTGCTTTAACAAACCCAACCAAAACTTTTAAAGAATTATGTTTTTTAGTTTGTGATTTACTAAAGAACAAGTCGTCAGTGTAAATTGTTATTATATCAAAGCAATTTCATTAGCATTTTCTTATTAGTTTTATGTCCCTCTGTATAAGATTGGATGGTAGTAGGGGTATATAGAGTTACTGCTAGACTAAATGTTTGTCCGTACGAAATATTTTCATTCATATACGAAACTAAATTAATGTTCTTGTTGCGGCCACTCTTCGACGCGGAACATCAAGCAAGAGAACTCATCATCTTCAGTAATAAACTATATTTTTATTACCTTAAACTCCCAGCCAGAACTAACAAAAACAAAAGAATAAACACATGCCACCAATATCCTCAAGGTTGGGGGAAGTTTTCGTCAAATAATTTCGTTTTGTTCAGCTCCAAGAGATTAATGATTTCCTTGCTCACTCTGGCGGCAACTCTTGTGTCCGCGGTCGTGGGGGGAGATAGGGAACAAGGGAGGGTACGAACGGAAGGAAGGAAGTGATGAGGACAGGAAGGAAGGAAGGAAGGAACAGGAAGGGAGTGAGAGAGGGAGAGAGTGGGAAAAGAGGAAGGAAGGGAGCGTTGAAAAAAAATAATTATACGACCGAGGCAGACTCTGGTAGGGGAAAAGGGTGCTATAAATGACAGGGAGGGGGAGGGAGAGAGGGGGAAGGAAGGAGGGAGAGAGGGAAAAGAGGGAGGAAGGAGCGTTGAAAAAAAATTATACGACCGAGGCAGACGCTGGTAAGGGAAAAGGGTGCTATAAATGACAGGGGAGGGGAGGGAGGGAGGAGGGAGGAGGGAGGGAGGGGGAGGAGAGAGGGAGGGAGGGGAGGAGAGGGAGAGGAGGGAGGGAGGGAGGAGGGAGGAGGGAGGGAGAGAGGGGTCGGTGGCGGGTAAGAACAGACGCCTGATGTAGCAAGTGGTAACAAGGAAGACTCTTTATACATGGCAGTTGGGGAGGAAGATAATGGAGAAGAGAAAAATAGTAATGGTTGAGTTCTTTCTCCATGCAGGAGTGACAGGGAAGAGAGGGAGGGAGGGAGGGAGGGAGGGAGGTTTATACTTGAAGGAATGAGTGGTTGGGGTCATCCTTTGTAAGTGAGGAAGAAAAGGAAAGACGGAAGGAAGGAAGGAAGGAAGGAAGGAAGGAAGGAAGGAAGGAAGAACTACCACTACAAAGGTCCATATACCAAGTCAGGGGTTTGAAAGGTTCCCCAATAAACTACCAATTGAATATATATAGTAACTGGTGAACGATACATACGATTATTACTATCACATCAATAACAATACGACCATGCTAAAGAATAAGTCCATTGTCACAGTCCACTTCTGAGCTGCAGCTGTGACCTTGACCCTTGCCATAGAGATTTAACATATCCTTGTTGCGGGTCTCATCAAGATGTACGTAGCGGCAGAAAAGTTATCAACCTGGCAAAGAAAAGTTTACAGGTAACTTGACATGAAACAAACTTATTTCAAAATACGTGGGTGTTTTTGTTTTTTCTTCCAATTTACAGAAAACAACTGATTTACGGGAAGGTCGCTCTGGATACTGAAGGAGGGGGTGAAGAGGTTCTCCACTCACAACGACCACCAAGAACTAACAACAAGAATATTCACCAC
>NW_024744839.1:2757487-2904392 GCF_018991925.1 Homarus americanus
GGAGGCCACATCAAAGACCACGATTCTCAATATCTCGAATATTTTCCTCAATAACCACCACGTCTTGACATCATCTTCTGCCTTCATAGTTCCTTTATCTTTTACTTCCTTCATTCATCAGTCTTTCAATATTGTCTTTCATTTGTTCACCTCTCTGTCTCTCTCTCTTTCTGTCTGTCTGTGTCGTGTCTGTTTGCCTGCCTGTCTCTCAACTATAAAATATATCTCAAATATATATATGTACTGTACACATCTTAATAATCCAAAGTCCATCCCTCGTAAATTCCCTCAAACTCAAGATAACAAAAGAAATGTGATAAAAAAAAATCCTGCACTGTTACCAAGAATACAAGAGCAATGACGAATGAATCCCCCAAAAGAACCTTGAACGAATCCATCTTCAGGTGACGTTGACTGATTGCATCACCTCATAAGACCAACCCACCCACGGCGTCTGGTAAGTAGTAGTAGTAATAGTAGTAGTAGTAGTAGTAATAGTAGTAGTAGTAATAAGAACATAAGAAGAACATACGGTAGTGAATAAAACTTCTATTTTATTCCCGAAAATCTCTAATTATTCAAGTTTTAATAGAAATAACAGGTGAGAAAAAAAATAGACTTCACCCACCTATTGAATAATATTTCTAATTCACTAAAGACAAACCTTAAAAAAAATCAAAACACTTAACCTCACTTATTTATAATTTATTTGTTATATAATCCGAGTGGTAAGGCTTCCCCCCAGTTGAATATAATGGTCTGGCGTTAACCTATATAAAATACTTAAAGGCGTTCAATGGCACTCAAAGGGGTTAAGGCGCTACTATCTTAACAATATGCCAAGAAAATGAAGATTGAGGAGGTGTTTGGATTCGATTTTTTGAGAGAGAGAGAGAGAGAGAGAGAGAGAGAGAGAGAGAGAGAGAGCTGAGTGAGGGAGGGGGGGTTCTCCTACCGTCACCCTTTTTACTCAATATCAATATCCCTTTCCCATCTTCTCATCCTTTTACAATCTCTCGCTGCCTCTCTCCCCACCCTTCCCTTCCTTCCCTCTCTTCCTCTTTCAATCCACCTCTCCCTTTATCATCTATCTTCGCATTATTCTATTTTTCTTGCCATTCTCCATCTAACCCCCTCCTCCATCTCCCCCCCTCCATCTCTCCTCCCCCAACCCCTCCATCTCTCCTCCCCAGCCCCTCCATCTCCTCCTCTCAACCCCCTCCATCTCTCCTTCTCAACCCCTCCATCTCTCCTCCTCCAACCCCTCATCTCTCCTCCCAACCCCTCCATCTCTCCTCCTCAACCCCCTCCATCTCTCCTTCTCAACCCCCTCCATCTCTCCTCCTCAACCCCCTCCATCTCTCTCCACCACAAGTTCTGCCTTTGAGTGGACTTCTAAACACAAGTTATGGTTCATAAAGTTTAGATTCCAAGGTTGTTTTCCCCAAAGGTTCGCTTGATGAATAAATCTCAAGACTTGGTAATAAAAAATCCACCACCAAGATTGTTGATTTCAGCTGAACTTTGAAATTGAATTTGAGACTCGACCTTAACTGGATACGCTCAGTTAGTATCAGGTAAAGAAAAATTAATTTGGAGAATTTTTCTAATTCTCTACCTATTGCTAAGTTGGTGTATTTAACCCCTTGAGTATGGTGATTTAACCCCCTGGGTACGATGACTTAACCCTTTGAGTATGATTATTTAACCCCTTGAGTACGATTATTTAACCCCTTGAATATGATGATTTAACCCCAGGAGTAAGATGATATTGTGTTCTGAAGGTTAAGTCATCGTACTCAAGGGATTAAATCATCGTACTCAAGGGTGATAAATAATCGTACTCAAGAATATAATGTTTGTCCTTTAGCGTAAATCAACCAGTTTGGTCCCTTATCTCTCTCTCTCTCTCTCTCTCTCTCTCTCTCTCTCTCTCTCTCTCTCTCTCTCTCTCTCTCTCTGGGTGGCGGTCGATAGGTTATTCCTCACCGCTCATCTCGTAAAGAACTCCTTGTTTAATGTATTCCTGACAGAGTATAAAGTTACCCCCCTACCCCCTCTGAAAATTCGTGTTTCCTCCTCATAGCAACTGTTAATTATGTTGGAAATATCATCATAATAATGGCTACCGTAATTATCTAAGGTAGAACATCCATCATAATTAAGGTGTACCGTAATTAACCCGGAACAACAGAATTAATACACGTATATGTCTCGTTCTTCTCCTGTCCGCAGCTTCATCACGTCGCCGGATAAAAAGATCTACTGTCGTATCCTATGAAGAGGTCGGTGTGTGTAAAATTATACACCGTGGGAGACAATCATACACCGTGGGGAGGAGAGACAATCATACACCGTGGTTCAAATTTTCTTTTCATTACAACTATGAATGATAAATGAAACACCTGACTGAGTTTATTCACACACACAAACATTGAATAAACTGTTGAGAGGGTTTTCATCTTACTTGCAGCTGGTAGAATAAATATGAACTTTTTCGTATCAATTTTCCCTGTGATAATAATAATGGTCGCCTCCCTCTTGTTTCACAGTGGTCTACGTTTCTACGGTAAGGTCATCGAAGCGTGGATATGTGTACGGTGCAGAAGCTGTCACCAATATAACAAACACACACACACACACACAAACACACACACACACACACACACACACACACACACACACACACACACACCTGTATTATGGCTATGTGTGACCCAGTGCTAAGGAACAACCCAGGAAGATCGGACAACTCGCTAACTACACTGGCTAACCATTGCCCAGGAAAAGGTTCCACTAATCGCTTAATATAAAGATTCCCTGAGTCATTCATTAAGGAGGCGAGTTTGCTGACCCCTACACTACACAGGTGTATGCTGCTGCCTTATTACCCAATTGCCAGGTTCAATGTACCTTTAGTTTTCATGTCACACGTAACAGAGAAATCCACTTAATTTATCCGCAACTTTAAGTGGATTTTTTTTCCCATTAACCTCATATGTGACTGCGAGGATAACTTAGATTTTAAGTTTCGTCTTAAAAAAGTTAATAATTGATTTTGTTTTAATTCTCTAAAGTTGTGGCATTAAAATCAGGAAAGACGATTTAATGACCTATACCTGGAAGCCCTGAGAGATGTACCTGAATACATCAAAGCACAAACTATTTTCCCCACATCAATCGCGGCGAAAGAAACATTTTACGAGTTTCTGAGTTACATCACATAAAAAATAAACTTGTCAAAGGGAATTTTTTTGGTCTTCGTCTTATTCAATGTGCTATGATACCAGTGCAATAAACTTTGATCCCTATGTTACAGTCCACTCGCCTCTTATTATGAAACTAAACCAAGCGTATCCATCTTCCTTATTCACCGTGTATAAGGGAACCCACCTAGAACACTGGTCACTTGTTGATGTTGTAATGTATCACTGCACATCAACAGCTCTGAGTTATTTAAGGTCGTAGTCATCAACACATCAACAACCAGGAGAAATACATAGCTGGTTCGCCCTTAAGAACACACACACACACACACACACACACACACACACACACACACACACACACACACACACACACACACACACACACACACACACACACACACACACACACACACACGCACACACACATCACACACACACACACACACACACACACACACACACACACACACACACACACACACACTTTCTCCTTAGTTCAGCCGTGGTAGGAAATCAATATATAACTGTTTCTAAGTTATTGTGGTAAAAAAATAAATAAAAAAAAGACTGAAACAAAATCTGTCCTCTCTGTTTCTAAGTTAGTGTAGTAAAAAAAGTAAAAAAGACTAAAAAATATACGTTTTCTCTGTTGTCAGGGAAATACACAAACCTGGCTTTTATTTTTTTTTTAGTTTTACTTCTCTTGGTCCGCTGTTGAGAGAAAGCCTTTGATTGTTTCTGTTTCGTGTAAGTAAAAAAACGGAATATACTGTAGTCTGTTAATCCCGCAGTATAAACCTACTCTCGATTTTTTTTTCACACAATTTTATTCTACAACCGCGACAGAGAAACATTTACCTGTGTGTTTGTTATAAAATCAGCTTATAAAAAAATGGTCTCTCGTCGGTAAAAAATAAATAAATAAATAAATCGACTTTTTTTTTCTTTTCTTTATTTCAACTACGATGGAATGACTTGACGTTTTTTGTGAGTTCGTCAAGAAAGTGGTGAGAGTGAGAATGTTAGTCTCTCATTCACCATCATTTGTAAGGGCATTCCATCGTGTATAAAACCTAATTGATACTGATCTATTTTTCCCTCGCGTCCAGAAAATAGTTACGAATACTCTCAAGGATCATCAATACACATAAACTCCACTATATTGCGATTTTTACCACAGAACAAATAATTAATAATAAAAAATATCAGTTCTTGTTAATCTACTTATTTCGTTAATAGGAACACTCGGCGATCACCCAACATAAAAGACTTCGTTCTTCCTACTACAATATATCCATTGTTATTGTTTTTGTCATTTCAACCATAACAAAGACAAAATTTTCCTCGTTTTTGAGTTCGTTCACAAAGGATTTTTTTTGTGTTACTTTAGTTTCCTATGATGACGGTGGACTAGATATTAATCATTATAGTTTGTTTGTTTTTCAATCATGACAGACAAAAGTTTTTACATATTTCTGAGTTTGGTGACAATAGAAACTCGAAAGGAATATTTGTTTTAAATTTAGTCTCCCCCTTTATTTCACGTAACATTCACCTTTCATTTAACTACCTCAAGTACTGGCTGAATAAGTAGTGCTTGTACTTATCGCTAAAATGTAAACACACTTCCTACTGTTGTGTGGTAAAAGATTAACTCATTCCCTGGACTTATGCTGTAGCCATTACGACTATCCTCTCTACACAGGTACCAGAGGACAACCGCCCCCCTAACACACCTACGCTGCCTCGTGTTATTTTCGACTTTAAAACTGAATGAAACGTCAATGCTACACACAGATCTACATTGTATTTATATCTCTAATTCCCTACAGGTAAACCGTATACGTTAAGTCACAGTAATTCCAGGTGTGTGAGAGAGAGAGGGCAGAGGGAAGTTCCTAGTCTAGTGTTTGGTCAAGTGGGCAATTAGCGTTGAAGTTGGCCCATCCTACTCTGGCTGTGGTCTTGAATAGGAGAGGTTAGGTTAGGTTAGGTTAGGTTAGGTCAGGTCAGGTCAGGTTAGAGTCACAACACAGTAGATGACTCAAAGGGGTGTTATTATTCCGCTCACTAAATGGACGATTTATACTCCCTGTACATTTGTATTCGGTACAGAAAAGTTTATCTGTCATAATCTAGGGTTAAAATCTTTCTCTGTCTCTCTGTTTGTCTCTTTTTCTCTAGCTCTGTCTCTGTCTGTCTCTTTCTCTCTAGCTCTCTCTCTCTCTCTCTCTGTCTCTCGTTCTTTGTAGCTCTCTCTCACACATACTTCAAATTGTGGACTAACATGTGGTGGACTAACAGATGGCAGACTAACAGATGACAGACTAACAGATGACAGACTAACAGATGACAGACTAACAGATGACAGACTAACAGATGACAGACTAACAGATGGTGGACTTAGCCGGGGACGTCCAGTACCTACTAAGAGGTATATATACTGTAGTTCATTGTACATAACCTAGCTTACGGCAGGACTAACAACGCCACTAACTATGGCAGTGGGTGTCATAACGTCCACCAACCAGGCTCATATTACTGTTGTCTTGAGGGGGTGTACAGCTGGGGGGGCGGGGGAGGGGGAGGTCATAAGGGCGATTGTTACAACCTTCGTCTTAGTAGTGGGGGTTTATGAGCGGCTAAATGCAGAGCTCTGATTGGTAGAAGCACAATCCGGGACAGTGTGTGTGTGTGTGTGTGAGAGCAGTAGAGTCAGGAGCTTTGAGTGATTTCCTTTGTCCCAGATATAATGTCGACGTCCAGCTTACCTAACAGTCTCTGTAGTCGAGGGTCTAACATAACATTCTAAGAACAGTTTTGAGTTGACATCCAGGAGCATATTAACACATCCTTATCACGATGTTTAATTCTCGGGAATTTAGTTTTTTTTTTTTTAATAGTTGAGAATACCTAACCTAACCTTACCTGCCTGAGTTTGATGATGATATTTCTTGAATGCCAACAAGCATCGCGTCCTTACCTGAAACGAGAGAAAAAATTTCATAGTAATATTAATTTACTTCAAAATTACATTAAAAAAATTAATTTTATCTCCATTACAAAAACTACCATAAATTTACCAAAACAAAATACACAATGTGAGGAGCAGAGAGAGGGAGAGGGGATACAATAGATATTTAGTAAAGAAGAAATAGAGATAACCAGTAAAGGCCAAAGAGTTTAGAACGATACAAATAGAACGGAAGAAGGGGACAGTAAAGAGAGTGAGAGAGAGGGGGAGAGAATGAGGAAAAAATACAAGAGAAATGGATTAAAGGGAGAGAAGGTAGAGACAAAAGCCAGGAAAGACAATCAACAAAGAAGAGAGAGTTTAGAACGATATATATATATATATATATATATATATATATATATATATATATATATATATATATATATATATATATATATATATATATATATATATATATATATATATATATATACGCGAGGAAAGACACAGAATAAATAAATATACATTGAAAATTAAAAGAAAAAGAAAAGAAAAGAAAAGAAATTACAAACCATGAAACATAGAAATAATAATCGAGAATAATACAAACACGAAGGAACAGACAGACTCACAGACATAATGAAACAGGAATAGCAACATAAATAAAAACATAGAGATGAAAGAGTATTTTTAAAATAGTGGTGATAAAGAAGTCAACAAAAGTAAACAAACAATAAAAAAGGAAGAATCTACAAGGACAAAGACGCAATAAAACAGATAATAATTACAAATCCTAAAAAAAAACCAAGTTAAATAAAATTACTAAGAGAGGAGACAGTAAGAGTGTGTCGTAGAGAAGACTCAGGAAAAAATGAGGATAGAAATATAGAATGGTGGTGGTGGTGGTGGTAGTAGTGGTAGTGGTAGTGGTAGTAGTAGTAGTAGTAGTAGTAGTAGTAGTAGTAGTAGTAGTAGTAGTAGTAGTGGTGGTAGTGGTAGTGGTGGTGGTGGTGGTGGTGGTAGTAGTAGTAGTAGTGGTAGTGGTGGTAGTAGTAGTAGTAGTAGTAGTAGTAGTAGTGGTGGTAGTGGTGGTGGTGGTGGTAGTGGTAGTAGTCGTAGTAGTGATGGGCGACGTTCAGCAAACATTAGTAAGGGACTGGTCTCCGCCTCCCGTGTTGTGTTGCCTTTCCACCCACCCAGACTGACGGACCCAAACATCACTCTTATTCTTCTTCACCACCACACAACATTAACAATATCATTTCACAACCATTATAACCATTAGCTTTGTTTCACTGCTTAAGACGATCTAATTATGATCTCACTTTCCCATTGGTTAAAAAAATATTATATAACCCCTGTACTAACCCTGGAGACAATTGAACATCCATACCTTTGACAACCCGTGCCCTTGTGGCGAGCACTCTAGTAATCGATGCTTCAGTACAGTACACGAGAAACGTTTCAAAGGACGTCTGACATGTGAATACTAAAACCATCCACCAATGCTTCAATCACAACCTTGCACCAATACTTCAATCACAACCATACACCAATACTTCAATCCCAACCATACACCAATACTTCAATCACAACCATACACCAATACTTCAATCCCAACGTATGCATACACTCAAACACAACGATGAAATTTAACATGTTAATTGTATTTTAGTAACTCAATAAGGTGAATTAAGAGTCGGAACATAACACCTCGATTTCATTACCGACTGTCACGATGCCTTTAGTTAGATAATATTAAGAGAACAAATTATCAAACGAGTTAATACTGGCAGAGATAATATTCCAAAGTCGTTTTCCGCGCTACGTGTAAAGTTAATCAAGCTGTTAATGGCTAATAGTTATATCAAATGGCACAATTACTCGAGTGGTCATTACAGTACACACACACACACACACACACACACACACACACACACACACACACACACACACACACACACACACACACACAGAGGTCAGCGTTATAGGGACATTTAAGCTGACAGGTATGAAGAAATAAAGGTTATACACATCACCTGAGTTCCACCACCACTACCTGGCACCTGAGGGTAATATACAATGGAGGTAATAATCTCTCCCACACACACACACACACACACCCAGTCTCACAGGCTCCAGCAGGTAACAACCGGATACACGAGCGATAACACTTACCGAGGTGTTCTTAAGTAGATAAATAACGATGCGATAGAAGCAAACCTACTCCTATATCGTTCCTAGAGCCATTTAACCTCTTGTCAGGCCAGAATGAAGCTCTACACGACAGTCCTTAACTTTAATCTTACAGTTATATCATTTCATGTGGTTACTCTGCCTACGAATATTACCATCAAGTGTTTTTGTTTTGTTTTTCACGTGGTTAGGTTAGGTTAGGTTAGGTGAGAATGTGAAATAGTTTTAGTTTATTTCATGTTCTAATCACGTTGTCAAGAGTAGATGGGAGGATAGGTAGGAAGGAAGGAGTAGACGAGAGGATAGGTAGGAAGGAAGGAGTAGACGAGAGGATAGGTAGGAAGGAAGGAGTAGACGAGAGGATAGGTAGGAAGGAAGGAGTAGACGAGAGGATAGGTAGGAAGGAAGGAGTAGAAAGAAAGAAAGAATGAACGAAAGAAAGAAAATGGAGAAAGAAAGAGAAAAGGAGAAAGAAAGAGAATCTAAAAACAATAACAAAAAAACTAAGACAGGCATGAGAGGCAGACCGACAAATCCTACGATCTAAATTCTACAGTCAAAATAAATACAACAAAATCCTACAGAACTCGTCGTCCAACACAGAAGTATCGGAACACTCACAGATACAGCCAATCCTCCTTCTTCCCTACAACCTCATCCTCCTCCTCCTCCTCCTCCTTCTTCCTCTGGCGGCTTAAAGTGAAGCTAAGGCGACTATTTTAGCAGAAGGAAATCTTTGGTAGGAGAGGAGCGGTAAGTCTAAGGTATTTACTCTCCTTGTTTTGATTTCGTTGGTATGGGCTCTCTCTCTCTCTCTCTCTCTCTCTCGCGTGCACACATTATCGTACATATTTTATTTTAGACTCTATGTGTGAAAGAGTCATTAGATAAATCACAGTAAAATTGCTATTGATGATGGATCGCAGCTGATAAATGGTGACGGTTAAAAAAAATAGTGTTAAAAAAAAAACTCTGGTCATTCGTGTATGGAGTGGTCGTTAACATGTGGTTCAGTTATGAATGGCGTCTTGATGATATGAAAGAGAACCTTGTCAACTGCTCCTGCCATCATGGTTAAGACTTTGTCCTTTTTTCTTTTCTTTTTTAATCTGAAACAACAAAAATTAATTCTATGCGATCAAAGGATAAATAAATTTCTTGCTTTCATGTTCGTTGAAACTAGTAAAGAAAAGTTCCATGTGGTTAGGTTAGGTTAGGCTAGGTTAGGTTAGGTTAGGTTAGGTTAGGTTAGGTTAGGTTAGGTTAGGTTCAAAACAATCCAAATCACACAAGTAGGCCCATAAACAGACTAGACCTATACCCCAATACACATCACAACACATGTACACTCGTAGACGTCGAGAGGAGATCCCCGCTACACCCTACACAACACCTCGCTACACCCTACACAACACCTCGCTACACCCTACAACACCCTACACAACACCTCGCTACACCCTACACAACACCTCGCTACACCCTACAACACCCTACACAACACCTCGCTACACCCTACAACACCCTACACAACACCTCGCTACACCCTACAACACCCTACACAACACCTCGCTACACCCTACACAACACCCTATACAACACCTCGCTACACCCTACAACACCCTACACAATCAACTTAACCAAGGAAAGCAAGAGACGTGTGTCGCTTGGAGGACTGATTGAATTTCCACCGCCGCGCCCTCTAGACAATGGCGGTGACATCGGAACCAAACACAATCACTTCACCAGAACATGGAAATAAAACTTAAAAAAATAATTCAAGGTTAGGTTAGGTTAGGTTCAAGGTTAGGTTAGGTTCAAGGTTAGGTTAGGTTAGGTTAGGCTCAAGGTTAGGTTAGGTTCAAGGTTAGGTTAGGTTAGGTTCAAGGTGCGGAAATTCGAGGGTCTCCTACCATCACATTGACCATGAAACAATCTCAACCATCCATCCATCTCCCCATTCGACCATTCAATTATAACACGGTGACAGCCAGTTAACAGATAGTCGTGTATACAAGTGCGTGAGAGGCAGTGGTAGATACAGTGTGAGAGACAGATGGAGACACAGAGACGACGAGACACAGTAGATATATACACAAGAGACTGAGAGATGTGAGTTAGACAGATAGGACTTGATAGATAGATATAGTTAAGACAGACTTGAGAGAGAGATAGACAGACGGTGAGACAATAATAAAAAGGAATATAGATGAGATGATAAACAGAAACAGATAGACAGACACAAAGGTACAAAGGAACTGTGAAGGACAAATAACAATTGGTACCAGAGCCCTCACACCAACCAGTCTTATATGACATGTTATTAACCTCGTAATAGTATATGCGATTTGATATTATTATACAATTGTTACTAATGAACACTTCTAGTTATATACAGTGTGTGTGTGTGTGTGTGTGTGTGTGTGTGTGTGTGTGTGTGTGTGTGTGTGTGTGTGTAAGGATTTCATTACTTAAATCTGACACACAAAATCTGGAACCCACTAAATTTACACCTCATATAACCAAGCTGGCTCGTGCGATGTTACATTTAAACTCATAATCACGGTTTACGGGATTCATGGGTGAGGAGTGGAGGTGGGAAGAGGAGGAGGAGGAAGGGTGGGAAGGAAGAAGAGGCGGAGCAGAAGATCGAGTAAGAAAAATGAAGAGTACAGAGATGGAAAGAGGTTGGGAAGGTAGAGAAGGAGAGGGAGGAGGAAGATTAGAGGAAGATGAAAAGGAGTAGGGAAAAAAATGAAGACGAGGGAGAAGCGAGAGAGAAATAAATGAAGGAGGATGAGGGGAACCTGAATAAGGTCCACCAGACAGGGGCGTGGAGTACAGATCCTTTAACACAGACTTAAAGTGAAAATCAATAACTGAATTCTGATTAAATGGACAGATCATATCCCCTCTCACTCCCTCACAAAGACCCTCTCACTCGGTGTAATCATCACTAATAAGAGGTTGACACGCTGGGAGAGGTCACATGTGAGTGTCAGGGGTCACTTGGTTCACGAAGCGACCTTAATGTGTCTATTTCCAATCATAATACATGTGATTGAGGGAAGGTTAGATGGTTATACCAGGTGATGATTTTTCAGGGTAAAAGCGTGCTGAGATAGTCTGCCAGTCTCTAGGAACTCCACACACGCACACGCACACACACACACACACACACGCACACGCACACACACACACACACACACACACACACACACACACACACAGCTACTGGGAAAAAATATCGGCGAGAAAATTGGTGCAGGGTGTATGGGTTCTCGCTGTCTCTGGTGTTTTGTGATAGCGGGAGTCGTGGCGCAGCTGACACGAATGACAAGTGGCGTCCCCCCCAGTGACTCCCTCCAGTGACCAACAGAGATCAAGCTGGGTGAATTTTAGAACCATATTCACCTACACTAAGCTTTTCTAAAATAAATGTATCAAACCTAAGTTAAGCTTACCTAACCCAAACTATTAAATTACGACTCATTAACCTAACCTAACCTAATCCTGTTTGATATCATCGCTACTAACAAGTTTTTTTTTTATAGAAAGACTAAAAAAAAATAGGGTCGAGTATCTTGGCTGTTCCCGAAGACCAATAACCTCAACCTCCTTCCCCTCCACTGCTCCTGATTGGTCATTACCATCCCCTCTACCTTCTAATTGGCCGCTGTACATCACCTTCACCCACACTGGACACTGCTGCCCCCATTATGTTCCTTCTTGGGTGAACATTGCCGTCGTTATCCAGCCGTACAAAATGATGACTCTAACTTTATCTGAAATAATACAAATAAAACACCGCGTCCAAATGTCTCTCGTGTTGTCCGCTGTTTCATCACCACTCATACAACTTCCTTCAGAAAAATATATATATAAAAAAATATATAACAAACATAACACAGACTCATAAACGTTTTCAAACAATAAATAAATAAAAGGTAAAACGACGTGAATGGTGAGGCTGAGTCTACCACCACCACCATCACCCAGGGCCGACCATAAACCAGTCACAAAGATTCCTACGATAAACATTCCTTACAGCTGAAGAACACAGAATATACCTTAACTGATTACCTTAAGCTAGAGTACAATAATAACAACCCAGAAATTACACTTGAGACTTTACCTTAACTAGATATTGTACGGTTATTTACCTCCAATTAGTAGTAAAGGTAATAAAAATTAAGTTACAGGATCCTCGGAAAAGATCTCTTATCTAGTGGAGGTGAAGTCTCAGTATAATGTTGATGCATTTACCTTAAGTTAACCAATTAGGTATATTTTATTATGTTTACTAAGGAAGAAAAGACCACCAGAGGAACCTTTATGCCTGTGGAGCCAGATATCAAGAACGAGGAGGCGACAACCACCACTCTCCTTCATCGTCTGACATTTTAATGAATCAATTAAGCTGTTTCTGTCACTCAAGTTGGTCCAAGAGATGGCTGGGAAATTACAGGGTGTATTTTCTGTCTTCCCTGCACCCAGTTATCAGTGGTTATATCAACAAGGAAGGACATTACCGCTGCCAGGAAGTGTTTCATGAGAATGGTCAACAATAGTCAGATTATAATGACAATTTTATATTCTAACTCAATCAAATGACTTATCCAGGTGTCAACAGGACTTAATTACCAGTAGAGGAAGAGCTTCACGTTGTCGACCATCAACAGCAAAATAGTATTACCACTGATATTTATTAAACCAACAAGAAGGATATGTTTAGTTAACTAATAAACCACGGTCTGCAGGCTGTACTACCATCATACATTTTCTGCACCAAGTTACATCCGGTTGACTGATCAATAAATAATGAGGCGTAAATATATTCTAATTCATACATCCGTCACTTCCCGTCACCAGGTGTAAACAAGAAGCAACACTGTAGGAAGAGTTTCAGTAATGTGGACTATATATACCCTAAAATATTGATGGCGGTATAACTAATTGTATATTATTCCTGCACCAAGTATAGCCGGTTAAGGGGCACTAATTAGCCGGTGAAGGAGCACCAAGTAGCCGGTTAAGGGGCACTAATTAGCCGGTGAAGGAGCACCAAGTAGCCGGTTAAGGGGACAAGACTTGTCATCATAGAATTGCTAAAATTGAGTAACCACTAACTCAATAAATACTACTTAATGTTATCCCAGGTCAAGTAGTTTGGCATCCTGTACTAAACAAGTAACTCATTAAACCAGCAAGAATTATCCCAACGGAAGAGATTGTATAAGTACCTGACCATAAAATCCTAAATATGTTTTGATTATAATTCCATTTAAAAATTTAATTCTTGCATCAGGGAATCAAACATAAAAGGTATTACTTTTATATCTATATGAATGTCTACAGTGGCTTAATATAGAGTCAAAAATTACAAGACTATACAATATATATTCTCAGTATGTCTTAGAAAGTAGGCCACAGTACAGTATATTGGTATAACCCTAAACGACCTCAATCCCCTGGTTAAAATAATCAGATTAACCTTATTATCAAACTCTCTAGGTAACCAGTGACTCGGCCAGGTAACATGTGAGCCAGTCCACCCCTTCACAAGTTATCGTGGTCACATGGAGGACAGATGTTATGGACAAGTTGGAACACATTGGTAAGTGGGTAGTAGGGCGTAATTCTGTTTCTATCACAAGAGACAAAACAAACAACGCCATTATACATAGATTGAAAAGAGGACGAAAATGGAAATGTGTGTATGTGTGTGTATGTGTGTGTGAGTATGTGTGTGTGTGTGTGTGTGTGTGCGGGTATGGATGAACGTGTGGGTATATAGTTCCTGGTACGGGTATATTAAGCGACGTGTGGGTAACCAGTATAAGTTTTCCCCGGGACGCTGTGACTCGCCTGCGAATTGGTCAAATTTACGACACGCTGACCAGGCTGCCACCATCACCACTGTTCCAAGTAATACACACGGGTCGTAACGATGTTGAGGTACACGCTGCGAGGGAGGGAATTTACTTTTGAAAGGCGGAGGGTAATAAAGCACGGGGGAAACGAAAAAAGAGTGGAGGGAACACAAGAAGGGTGGAGGGAACTCAAGAAGGGTGGAGGGAACTTAAGAAGGCTGGAGGGAACTCAAGAATGGTAGAGGGAAGATAAAAACAGTGTATAGAGGACATAGAAGGAGTATTGAGGCAGGTTAGACAGTCACAGGGAACGTAACATATACCGCCTCTGGTAGATATTCTCAAAGGTTCGTTCACTATAAGTTTCCGCTGAGAACAGAGCATCTGACCCACTCAAGTTACGATGCAAAGATAGCGTCAAAAATAAAGGTTAACATTACTCACAGACGCCATGGTAACTTGAGTGTTGTTTCTTAATTCTACTTTGATGGAGGTGTGAGTTATGAGACACACACACACACACACACACACACACATATGCCCCCACTTTAGTACCAATTATGACCACTTTATTTACATTTCCGTACTGTAATGCTTCTCTCAACACTTGTCTCAGAGTAGCCCAAATTGTGTGTGTGTGTGTGTGTGTGTGTGTGTGTGTGTGTGTGTGTCCGTCTTAAATACCATCAAAGCAACACAACAAATATCACAAGGGTAAGAGGTTCATTATCTAACTAAAAATACTAGTGACACACATTTCCTGTTCCAGACCAACCAAGAAATATGAGCACTGAATATACGAGTGAAAATTGTGTGTTATTTCAAAAGAGCAGGACAGGTCGCGGAGGAAGAAGGACCAGATAAGATTACTGCTTGACGCACATCCTGTTCCATCTTTTTCCACTGACATGAAAGGACAAAATCAAGAACCTTACAACTTTCCATTGGTAAATAATCTCTTTCCAGGTCTCTGGGGCGAGGCCAAATCTTTTACCTTCCTCCTACCTGCTAAAATGAGATGTCCCCAACACACATCAACACATTCCCTGTAGTGGCGCTGTCATCACCAGATAAAACCTCATCTCGGCAACCTTTCACACTCTCCCATCTCCGGAAAAACTTAACAGTTTCTCTTTTCCCTGGTAAAATCTTTAGTGCTATATCCCATCTCCGACAGTACACACTACCAGGCCACCAGCAGTAGGAGGACTAGGCAGTAAAACAAGGCTCTCTCACCGTCTAAAGTTGAGTGTGTATGGGGGGCGGGGGGAAGTGTGTGTGTGTGTGTGTGGGCGGGGGGTAGATTGTGTGTGTGGGGGGTAGGTTGTGTGTGGGGGGTGTGTGTGGGTGTGTGTGTGTGAGGGGGGTAGATTGTGTGTGTGAAGGGGTAGATTGTGTGTGTGAGGGGGTAGGTTTGTGTGTGTGGGGGTAGTGTTGTGTGTGTGAGGGGTTAGGTGTGTTAGATTGTGTGGGGGGTAGATTGTGTGTGTGTGGGGGTGTGTGTGTGGGGGGTAGATGTGTGTGTGTGGGGGTAGATTGTGTGTGTGGAGGGGTTAGATTGTGTGTGTGGTGTGTGTGGGGAGGTGTGTGTGTGTGAGGGGGTAGATTGTGTGTGTGAGGGGGTAGGTTGTGTGTGTGGGGGGGGACGAGGGGAGGATCTATACCTCTCTCTGGTAAACACATCTGGTTGCCTGGCTGAATATCGACCGTAAACGCATCTAAGGGAAAGGTAATCCATCGCCCGTAGACAGGTAGAGAACTTTTCACCAGGACACGGATAAAACCTTTAGCTCTCACAGACAAAAATAAATATTTAAGAACGTAAGAATAACTCATAAACAAACGCGAAAAAATAATGATTACTATTTCCCAGAAGCACGAGAAGGCACAACAGCCACTCACTATAAAAAAAAAGATGAAAATATCTAACATGAAAAATACCTCCAGTGTCGACCCAGGTAACCGCTCCACCACAAGTTATCCCCGCCCCATGTATCGCCCACTGCCCCTGGTTATATGCCGGGAGGTAAGGCCAGAGGTGACACCCCTTCCCCCAACACACACCCTTTCCCTCTCCCTTGAAGACGACAACCTATCATGGCTAAAGGTTAGAGGTAAGACGAACCTAAACTCGCCATAAACTGAGACACAACTATATACTTAACCAACGTCTAAATTATATAAATAAAATTATATACACATCACCAAAGTTACGCACTATATAATGTGCAATAAAATAAAAATACTAACAGCCGGGATGCAAAACACACGTTTGGTCTTATAAGAAAAATATCTATATTGGCAGTATGTTAGAGGAGCACACCTGGTCGTCAGCAGTGTGATGTACCGTACACCTGGCCGTCGTCAGCAGTGTGATGTACCGTACACCTGGCCGTCGTCAGCAGTGTGATGTACCGTACACCTGGCCGTCGTCAGCAGTGTGATGTACCGTACACCTGGCCGTCGTCAGCAGTGTGATGTACCGTACACCTGGCCGTCCAGTGTGTACACCTGACCGTCAGCAGTGTGATGTACCGTACACCTGGCCGTCAGCAGTGTGTACACCTGACCGTCAGCAGTGTGATGTACCGTACACCTGGTCGTCAGCAGTGTGATGCACCGTACACCTGCTACAATCTGGGATCGTGACCCCTGAGGTATACCAATATACTGCCCCGGGTGATTAATTATTCACAACAACATAATTATGCTTACTGTAGCTTAAGAAAAGGATTATCGGATGATTAAATACCCGAGCTTATTTCACACTGTTAAGCACTCTACTCTAACCTAACCCCGCTGGCATTTAATCCTCACGTGATGATTGAACACTCTAAACCTAACCCTTCTAAGTGGCGTTAGGGTGCCAATAGTAAACCATCATGTACAGTACAGTCGTGGTACCAAAATTCATGAGAAATAAGGTCAAGATTCACAAGGATCCCGCACAGTTAATTTCACCCCCAAACTGGTGCTTAAATGAACGTATCTAGTTAAGGTAGAATCTTACTTAGGTTAGTTTGAGGAATTATCACATCTCCAAACACGAAGGAAATTTAACGTTTAACCCAATACAAATTCCAGCCTTCCACCTTAACCATTACCCCCCCCCCACCCACCCCCCCAAAAAATAAATCCTCCTGCCCCGTCTGCTCCTCTCGACTCTCCTCGCCACCTCCGTCTCTCGCCCGGACAGACTTCTCGCTCCAGCACCGCCAAACTCAGGCAGCCGACGCGTGAGGGACGGCTTTACACCCCCAGAAATCCTGTTTGGCGCGCCAGTGTCTGCTGGGGGAAGATGCCACCGAGTCCGAAGGAATTCATGGTGGCTATTGAGTTCCTTCTTGTGTATTTGTGTGTTCTATTCCTTTCTCGTTGTAAGGTTGTGTGTTCATCGAGTCTATATCTTACAAGAGAGAGAGAGAGAGAGAGAGAGAGAGAGAGAGAGAGAGAGAGAGAGAGAGAGTAGAAACAGTTACTACACACACACACACACACACACACACACACACACACACACACACACACACACACACACACACACACACACACACACACACACACACACACACACACACACACACACACACACAGATCATGACACATTCTCGCACTCCAAATTACTACTTCCATATTCTTCAAGCTTTGTACAGTGAATATTCCCCGTCGCTGAAAACATCCTAATTCACCTAACTTGTTGACTTAAAACATAACAACAACATCCATAACCTTTATAATTTATATCTCAATAAACTCTACATTTCTATCAACCAAAAAAAGAAAACCTTTAAATACACAAAATACGTAACAAAAAAATCACCAACTTTCGTAATAAACAAAGGATTAAAATCAAAATAAAACGACTTTCACTTGCACCTTTATATATCAACATAAATCATATGGGTGAACTCATCTTCCCCCATCGTGAATATATCTAGTAACATAAACTAGTGCTGCTCGGTGTTGGGTTATTTTACTGTTTATCTAATAGAAGTAATGATATAATAGTATTTATTGTGGTATGCAAAGAAAAACATGACTTATGGTAATTTTTATGAACAGAAACTTTTATTTGTTAGGTTAGGGATCGAAAAAATAGCCTAAAACAACATATTAGTTATTACCGTGACCATCAATTTAACCACTGACTTTTCTTTAGTTAACAGAAGAAACAAAAATCCCAACTGGAAAAAAAAAAAATCATACCAGAAAATCTCCCATCGGCTAAACTTCCACTTGACAACAAAAAACTCATCGGATAAAAATTTCCACCCAAAACAATTCCCAATAAACAAAATCAGTTCAAAACAAAAATCTGTTCAAAACAAAATTTCAGTTCACCCAAAACAAATAAAAATCAGTTCAAACAAAATCGGTTCAAAACAAAATCAGTTCAAAACAAAAATCTGTTCAAAACAAAATCGGTTCAAAATCCCTACCAGGTAAAAAAACACAACTAAATCCTACCATCAAAATAACAGTGGATTAATGCACAGCGGAGTGAAATCCCAAGGTCGCCAATGAATGAAATCCCTGTTTCACTAAACCAAAGGAGACAAACCTCATTGCACATAAAATAACACACAATTATTACCTACTAAAAATAATCCCAGTGCCGAAATAATAACTGAACAAAATCCTACTAATCCCACTAATCCTGCAAATCCAACTAATCCTGCTAATGATATCTTGTTAGGGTTATGTACATTGCGCTCGGTGAGATTTGTCCTACAACTTATCTTCTGTGATACATATACATTAATACCCAAATTACACATTAGAGATGGTGATGATGATGAGAGAGAGAGAGAGAGAGAGAGAGAGAGAGAGAGAGAGAGAGAGAGAGAGAGAATAATCAAGTTTTGCTGGTAATATTTACTCACAAACAAACTTGAGAAGAACCCCCGACAACAAAATAGGTCCAGTTTCCCCTAATCTAAGTTTGGGGAAACCTGACGAGGTTTCGCTCAAAAGTAAGTTTTCCTCTTGATCTTTGAGAGAGAGAGAGAGAGAGAGAGTACAAACCATTAACTGCACTAAGTTATATGCCTCTAACATTTGTGATCTTTTATACACCACTTAACCCGTCTAATGTATGTCACTTCCACCGTTCGCTTCTCCCCCTGAACCACGACCCCCCGAGATTCAGACTGGTGAACCCGAAGCATTGTATACAGTCTCGTTCAAGATTCTTCGAACATTGCTGGAGACAGCTGGCAACTCAAGGCTGTTTGTTTACTACAGTACGTAGTAAAAATTATGAATGAATGTAAAAGCCCAACCATTACTTAAGCAACGGGGAACTAAGTAACCAATCACCAATCACTTTTACATTCATTCATAATTTTTACTACGCACTATAGTAAACAAATGGCCTCGAGTTGCCAGCTGTCTCCAGCAGTGTTCGAAGAATCTTGAACGAGACTGTACCTCTGGCAAGTTTTACACAGTTGATTTTAATGGCATTTGTATTGCTCTCATTTTGATTTAATGATGTTATTTCGCGTTCGTTCGTTTTACTGTATCATTTCATCTGATTAATTATTTTGCCATTTTACGAAGTACCATAACCATGTATTCTTAATAAGGTATTATTTTTACTTTAATAAATATCTGATGTGTAAGACCACCACATCATTTGCTTCGTGTAATACAGCAAGTTGTTTCCTCGGGTAGTTAATGAGGACGGAGATGTAAAGTTCCCAACTGTTGGACATTTAAGAGATCCAGTACACCGCCTCTGTTATTCTTCTTATTGAATGAAGTTGAAATTTCTGAGACCCCATCTCTGTAATATGCCGGTATATATATATATATATATATATATATATATATATATATATATATATATATATATATATATATATATATATATATATATATATACCTCTGTAAGAGTATTTCACCCTTACCCCGTACGTCATTCATCACCCGGTGGTGGTAAGAAGATAGTGGCACAGCCCAGACTTGCTACCTTCCGCACATGGATTGTCAATCAATACGTGTTTCCTGAATATCTGCACACTAGCAGACGTCTCAGCACGCCAGGGCTAGATCTGTGCCATCGCTTATCAAAAAGAGTACAGGTGCGTATTGACGATTTCACTGTTTTTGTTTTGTTTTATTGGACCATATGAGTACAGGTTGCACTACCATCATGAAACGTTGTGTATCCCTTCTTAATTAATTTGTACTTAGTGGACAAAACTAGGCGATGCTTGGTGTTAACAGGTCTTCTGCTTTTGTTTAAAATTATGAATAAGTAGGATATAGAGCACCTACATACAGTACAGCTTTCATCTCAGATTAGATGAGCAGACTTTCCTGTGGATGATGTCTTCAACTACTGTTACTGCTCTTATCTACGTGTACCATATTCAGCCAAGGTATATAAGTGGAAGACCATTGTTTAGAAAGTAGACAGCATCCCTTATCGGATTTTCACAAATGTGAGTTGTGTTAGCTGAAATAAAATGGAAATAAAAAACTTTGTGTTAGCTTTGTACACTTTGTGTGATTTCATCAGTTAAATGGAGATACATTATTTATTACTCAGCCGTGGTCGCGTGATATCTCAACCACCTTCAATGTTTGCTAGCTAAGGTACCAGGCGTCCCCCGGGTTATTAATAAAACAACCCATGACCTAAAATGTGGCAGGTGTGTGTGTGTGTGTGTGTGTGTGTGTGTGTGTGTGTGTGTGTGTGTTCGCTCACATAATCAAGGCCTCTGTGTGTCTCACCTCGTGCCGCTCTAGCGGTGTATTGACAGAAAGATTATTAATTAAAAACGTCTATTGGTAATTCCTGGCAGCTGGCTCGTATAGCTAATGATACACTTCCTCATTAATCAGCAACAGGAAAGATCAACTAACGAGGCAGGTAAACTGGTGCACTATTATACAGTATAAACGATGTTTAGTTAATGGATGACCTGCTTACTTTAATATCAACCATGAAATATTCTAAATTCTTTAAATGCTTAACATGGAAATAAACGGAGTATTGTAACATACGTATGGTGAGACAACCTGATACACCTAGCTACAGGGTGGGAAGGTGTGAGTGGATTACTCGCTTTGTGGGGAGGCGAGAACAGGGTGAGAGTGGTAGGGAAACGGTGCCTGAGGTGGTGACGTGGCTGGTGGGGTGGTAGACATTAGGTGGGGTTAAGATGAGTGGGGTAACTGACGTGGTGAGAGGGGTGGAGTGGTGGTGTGAAGAGACCAGGTGTTACAGGGAAGGCTACAGGTGAACGCACTATGAACTGTAGCGTATAATTATGTCCTTGTTGTGTGTATATACTGTACTTGGGTGTATCGTCCATTTGTCTGTATTGCTGTATTTCCATAGACATTCTGTATACCTCTAAAGGGGGGAATTTCATAGAATATTTAAGTATATGATATTATGTGTATTTCTATGTACATATATAACAAATATTTGCATATATGTATTTCAATGCAATTAGTACGTGTCTGTGTTTATATACCCTAGCCAAAGGAACATTGATCCATACTAGTATATATTATTCCCAGAGTTCCATAGAAGATCGTAAAAAATTACAGAAATAAATTAGGCTTTCAAAAAATATCCAACGATTAGGATTCCACGAGAAGTTAAATATATATAAACGAATTAAATAGACTTCCTTATAACAAAATTCACTTAGCAGTTAAATACGCTTATGTAAGGGACGATTTATAATACTATTCGGCTAAGAGAACTCACTAAGATGCTCAAGAACTCACTAAGACGCTCAAGAACTCACTAAGACGCTCAAGAACTCACTAAGACGCTCAAGAACTCACTAAATCGCCCAAGAACTCACTAAGACGCTCAAGAACTCACTAAGACGCTCAAGAACTCACTAAGTCGCTCAAGAACTCACTAAATCGCCCAAGAACTCACTAAGAAGCTCAATAACTCACTAAATCGCTCAAGAACTCACTAAGAAGCTCAAGAACTCACTAAGTCGCTCAAGAACTCACTAAATCGCCCAAGAACTCACTAAGACGCTCAAGAACTCACTAAATCGCTCAAGAACTCACTAAATCGCCCAAGAACTCACTAAGAAGCTCAATAACTCACTAAGACGCTCAATAACTCACTAAGACGCTCAAGAACTCACTAAGTCGCTCAAGAACTCACTAAATCGCTCAATAACCATAATATCATGATGATACTGATGGTTAACAGGATAATTCATGGCAAAGTTACAAATTAAATCAACAATCTATATTAACACATAAATGACTAAATTAAATGACTAGTTACCAAATCATGAAGATACGAACGATATTAACAATAGTTCATTTACACGATACTTAACCTTTTATTCCACTAGCCGGGGTGTCAGTGTAGATACTTATACACACTAATAAAAGTTATGCAAATGTTCAATGGATCTGACAAGTTTACCGACGCCTGTAACATCAACCCCGGAGATGCTGTCCATAACACACTAAAACTACGACTCATAACAATACTACAAGACCATAGACATTCCCCGAACAGTCGCAGAAACGTATAGCTATAGGAGTTACACTAATACCTGACGACCAGACTTCCTCTCCTCTTGCTCATCCCCCAAAGGAACAAACTCCCCTAAACCAGATCTCACGGCCCAGGGATGAATCGTGGGGAAAAATCCGTCCATGATCGTCCCAGAGGAGTAAAATTTCTTCTGGTGGGAGAGTAACTTAAATACCTTGACAGAGAGACAGACAGAGAGACAGACATTTAGATAGATTGATAGATAGATAGATAGAATGAGTGATTGATAGACACACTCACATAGATAAATAAACAAAACGACACAGACAGACACAGATAGATGGGCTGGTGGGTGAATACAGTACAAAGAATCATAAACAAACATAAATGAAATGGGGGAAAGGGAGAGGTGAGAAAACAACGTAGACAGTGGAAAGAGAAAGGTAGAGAGGAAAAGATAGGATTAAAGAGAGAGAGAGAGAGAGAGAGAGAGAGGACCTTCCATTTCTACATGCCGTAACTGTAATGATCTAACTTGCCTGACCAGGTGGACCAATCCTCACTCACCAAGTTTGCCGAACCACACACACACACACACACACACACACACACACACACACACACACACACACACACACACACACACACACACACACACCTGCTGGCCCCCATCTCCTAGCCACACCTGCACTCTCCCCCAAACGACAGTGACTCACATCATACTTCTATATATCCACAGGTTGATAAATATAAACACATAACATCATCACTACAGAAGGTAAACATGTCCAACCTATACACATCATTAACCTTCATTATTAATAAACAAGACTACAACCCTATAATGGATGTGTTTCTAAGGCTAGTAATGAGAATAAATTCGGTAAATTATACGCAGCTTCAATGATAAATGACCACACCTGTGTTAAGATCAACTATACCTGCAGTAATCAGCCTGACTTAAAGCTGAGGATAATATTGTGTAGTCAGCTTCCTCAGCTTCCACTAGCATTGACTATTTCGCTAAACTCGGTAAAGCCAAACTCACCACGCAGCTCACGTTAAAAGGGAAAAGCTCCACTGACTTCACTCTTCTTCCAACTTCTATTATAGAGGCACAATACATAAGCAGTGCACGAAACGCAACATTCAGCTCTACTCTCACGCCAGTCTCCCCACACCTACAGTTAGTGCTGTACTACAACCCACCCACACCATCAAACTGTATCACCCTAACCCGTCCTGAAGTCGAACCTGTATTAATGTGGTGAAGTTATATCCGAGATACTGTAGGTCTGTTTCAGTTAGACTTAGGTGCAGACACGAGTGAGTAACCTACATCACTACATCTACTCTTACAATGATGAATGAGGAGTGAACATGAACGAGTCTTTTTAATCCACCATCAATAAGTCTCCATAATACACATACACTTATACACATCCCAGTAACACTTGACTACTCTAGCACAAGACAGGACCTCCCCTTCGAGACCCTAATGCTAGATCATGGGTCCTTAAAACTGAATGGTCATCTGAAACTGTTTATTAAGCGAGAAAATTAGACAACAATGGTAGATTAATATCAGGTAATGTGGATATAACACACTGTACACTAAGCCTTCGGTACTACAGTTGCCGCTCTCTCTTCCCCAACTGTAAACATTTCTACCACTATCCCGGGCTGGGCTGTGCTGGCATCTTGGTGAGGGGAGGAAGGTGATGTTGCGGAAGCTCGGGAGAAAATAAATCTGCTTCGCCACTTCACTGATCCCATCAAGTATTACGCTCGTAAATCTCGGGCACCGAGTCGTAACCGCAGAAGATGTGGTGCGCCGCCGTCAGTGAAGAAGGCGGGAATTCGTACCAGTACACTTCGTCTGGCCAACGAGGGAAGATATTTGGAAGAAGAGTAATGGAAGGTAACTCAAGGATATACGAGAGAGAGAGTAATCTACCTCACTATGTAAGCAGCTTGAAGGAGACTTAACACCTTTAGGCTGCTTATGGTGATTCGTCTTGCAAAGTGCTGGAATATGAAACTACCGTGTCTAATCCTTCCTGAAATTACCGAGCACGAACGTCTTTTTTCAATATATTCGAATATACATCCTTATTTTACACACACACACACACACACACACCTCCGCCGACTCAAGTCCCCTGGAGTTCCTGCACCCTAGCTCCTCAGTGTTTACACAACATTCATACTTCCCAAGCTCACCTATGCCTCCCCTATCTGGTCTTCCTCCCTAAATGCCACACAACGTAAACACCTAGAAAATGTGCAAAAGAGGGCATGCAAGATTATTCTCTCCCCTTCCTACTCCACATATCAAGAAGCGCTCAACACACTGACCCTTTCGACTCTCACTGACCATCACCACGACCTCATCTGCAAATTTGGTAAGAAGCTTCTACACCATCCTCGACACCGGCTCCTACTACCACCTGAGATCCCTAGCCCGAGAATTGCTGTTCGACACCACAACCGCATCCAGCCCATACGTGCACGAACTGATCGCTTTAAGAACAGCCCAGTCCCAACCATTGTAAAAATTATCGATAACTTGCAATAAACCAGTGTATTCACTCCCAGTAAATACTACTTCTTGCACTGTCACTATGTTGAAATGCACTGTAGTTTGAGCTTTTCCCCATCTAGTTATTATATATCTTATTTGT
Source organism: Homarus americanus (assembly GCF_018991925.1). Taxonomy (NCBI): domain Eukaryota; kingdom Metazoa; phylum Arthropoda; class Malacostraca; order Decapoda; family Nephropidae; genus Homarus; species Homarus americanus. The sequence goes on from NW_024744839.1 coordinate 2,782,897, forward strand.
ATCACTTATGTTACTTGTGTAATATTTGTAATTCGAAACCCATTCCCCAAATATGTAACTGTATATTTTCAGCCTTCTGGCCGCCAAGCTCTTTCAATAAACCGTTAATTATTATTATTATTATTATTATTATTATTATTATTATTATTATTATTATTACACACACACGTTAAAGATACAAATAACGTAGGCAAAAAACGTTCACAAGTGTGAGTGATGACACAAGTGTGTAGCTGTACCTACTGAAAGAGGTGCCAGACTACATATAGATTAATCCTCCGGAACATAAAGTATTACACAGATTTCTGGAGCATTCCGAACCCCTCGCGGGACAAATTGTATAAAAAATTGCCATGATCCGTGTGCGTGCGTTTCTGTTCTCCATACTTCTATGATCCCTGGTGTGATCTACATGGCAGAGTTCAAGGCTCGACATCTTAAGTTAAATGGGTTTCATCTTTATGAGTTCATCCAACGTTACCAACTGACACACGTGGAGGCACCCTCGACTGGTGGCACCTCATGTTAGGCCGCATCTACCCGTACCCTCTTCTCTGACGACGTTGACCTCAGCCTTCACTACTCTCTTCCACTTGATTCTCCCTTTAAACATAACTGAACCCCCCCCCCCCCAGTACTACCCAACCTAAATCTCATAACATACCCAATCTTCTCCACATGCTCGACTTGGAGTCACCTAAGAAATTATCTTCTCCCTCGTGAACTCACACAACTTCTATAATAATAACCGGTACGACCTTGGCCACACATCAATCGTCCCTCTGAAGCCAATGCTTGGACCCTTAATAAACGCATTCTTCAGACAGAATGGGAGACAGTGGAAGATATGCCATCCCAAAAGGACCGCCCTTCTCATGATCATCTTAACCACAACAGCTCTCTTGTTGTAGTGTTAGTTTCCATTCTCGTGTTGCATCAAGGATTCTGAATTTCCAGGCTGTTTACTTCCATCACTAACTTCTAAGACATTATGCTTTGAGATAAACATTGTTGAACCTAAATTGACTTCCTTTTCAGTTCTTTTTTTATACCTTGGTTCTATAAATCAAACAAATGACTTAATATATAAACCAGAAAAGCTTGAAATTGTAATTAACAAATTTTACTGCAAACAATACAATATACTGTATATATCAAGTGAGATAAGGCAGAGTAAACGTCTCCTGTGCCCTCGCTCGAAGCCATTATAACTTCAAAGGTTTGTGCATACCGAAAGAGCCTCCAGAATCCTCGGTGTTCTCACATAAAAGTGTTTGACGATATTTATGTACTTAAGTGTTTGTTTCTGTTTACGTTACTCTATCATATACCGTAGCCGAAAACCTCCATTATCACATGTATACAGTAAGCATACACATATCTTTATAATCTAGACTAATAATAAAACACAAGCATCTTTGTTTCGTATCAGCTGAAGAAAGAACAAGACGTCTTTCTTATATATTTACATAATAGCTACAAAATGTCAAAAACCTGGCATAACTCCTTATATAATATACAAAGTTCAACCGAAATATAATTCATATTAGTCATTATGAACACATTTGAGTCGCTAGGGTGTCAATATAAGAGCCTATGAGTCATTTTGAGTCATTATGAACATCCGAGTCACCTGGTATCAAACACATACACTAACCTAACCTAACCTAACCTAACCTAACCTAACCTAACCTAACCTAACCTAACCCTACAGCAGGTAGTAAATAACACATAGACTGTACCCACCACGTTAAAGAGCGGCCACAACATCAAATTAATGACACTTGTCTGGCCGTAAACACAGTCTCCCTTGTGATGTGTGTGGATCATGCTTGGAGCAGATCCCCCCCCCCCCACCCCATTGTTTCGAATTATCTTTTTCCATCTCTCTTCTTTTTCATCTGCCCTCTCTGTCTTTCTCCCTCCATTTATGGTTCTCCGACTCCTTTCCTCTTTCTCTTTACCCTCCCTTTCTATATAAATTATGTGTATCTCTCTCTCTCTCTCCCTCGCTCTATTTCGCCAAGTTGGATTTAGCGGAACACTACTCAACCAGTTTCATGAAAGGGGGGGGGGGGGAGACATTCGCCAAATTTTATAACAACAAATTAATGCGAGAATTAAACAACAAACCAAAATCAAATGTGAATATAACATAATGGATGATGGATGTAAATAACGGATGACGGATAAAACATTTACATTTGTGGGGTTTGAAGAATTGGTTACTTAACGGTAATGAATACTGGCAAAATGTGTTAAAAAGGTATGAATGTTCTCGCTAAGGAACCAAACTGTTGTGCTTAGACTATGGGCTTAGGGAAATGGAAGTACAAGTGTCAAGTTTCATATTATAATAAACATAGAGAGAAATAATGGGAAGTTAATGTTGGTTGAAAACTTAATACCTGTTTCCCTTAAAATATTTAGCCATTCGTGTACGATGTATCAATGTTATAAATTATATTCACCAACAAGAACGACGTCGCCTCAATAGTCTTACTTCAATTTCAATAGTTTATTCCATATTATATTCTTACTTTTCTCTTCCTAGTACAAGCTTCTCGTCATCCCTGACTCAATCATTCACACACTCAGAACTAAGGGAAGAATTTATTTGTATATTTTCATTCACTTACAGGTAATATTACTAAGTTAGTATTGCTACCACATAGGAACTGCTCTAGCCATACTTATACCTAAATGTATACATGTGTTGTAATTTATGAGAACAAAAACTCCAGTCTGATTTTCCTCACTGAAGTCCAAACAAAACCACCAATTGGCTACAAGCACATAATCGATGCCAGAAATATGCAGGCAGCTGTCACAAGATACTGCCCGACACAAACACCTCACACCAACATGCTCTTCAGGTGATTGTGGTTCGAAATGAGTGACACAATTAATTAACTGTCTACACATCTGTCATGTTATGATGAGACTTACTGTTTCATGTTTATTATCAATGGAATTTCTTCATTTACACACTACCTTTATAAACTAAAGGTTCCTACTATGGTACCGGAATATTTTAGCAGATCGCAATTTATACTGAAATAATAACAGATGAATTTTGACTATAACAAGGGTGACCAAAATTTGATCATGTGTAGCACTTGAGCTGAGCCACGCCAGCCAGGGGTGTAGTGAGGAGCCACAGATGGCTTATGGTGCAGAAGGCGGAAATGCGGTAGGAGACGAAGGCAGCTGATATGGATCATGGCTGGGCCGACGAGGAGTTAAAGGAACCTGTGAACTAGAAAATCGTCCCTGTCAGTCTGTCTGTAAAGTTAGTCATGAAAGGTGTTCCCATTACTGACTAAGGCAGCTGAAAATTTTTATCTTTTTACATATGCACGTATTTCATATTGACCTTTTTTTTAAGTTTACTTTCAATTTAATTTATTCGTCATTACTTCATAAATAATACTCATGGCATTCATTTCAATACCATTACTACTACCTTTAAATATTATTAAAACAATAATGTACGGCACCACAGTATCATTACAGGCCTGGATCAATGAAGTTACAGTACTAGTATAGCCGGACACGTCATGACTATAGATAGGGTGATAACACGGGTCGGCGTGAACTAACGGAGTGCCATCTACATGATAGCCCAGGCAGAGGGGTGGGATCGTTCCTTTGGTGTTGCTCAAATACTGCATAGTCGTCCCTTGGCGACCAGAGGCTGTACTACTATTACACTCTATCGGATACCACACGCGCCATGACTACCTGTATGAAACGTCACAGGTTACAATTGTTCCTAAACTGTGGGCACTGGAATATTTCGGGGGAATGGGTCAGTGAGTATGGTCAAATAAACACAGAGTAAAAGGTGTACTATATTATCATATCATTGTGAAGACAATAAACGTTCATCACAATGACAGGACTTTATTCCTACTGATTATTAGGTTCCTGTTTATTACACGTCCTAAAATGTAGTAATTAATTAGGGTACTCTCAGGAAAAAAATAATTACCCTGTATTTTCATCTTAATTTTCTTCATCAAAAAGTTATGTTTACAATAATTAATTTCTTATAGAGTCCGAGTATCAAGTTCATCATTAACTCACAACAAAGGTTTTATATAACATCTTCCACGTGACGAGTTGATCCGCTCACAAACTTTAACTAAATAATTTGCATTTAAAAGACTTGAGACAGACACACGAGGAACAATTCCATGGTCAGTTTCGGAAACCTGATGTTAGCGGCGACACTTCAAACACGCTACCATCTGTCCTGAATGTATAAGGCATTTTATCTTCAAGGTATAAAGATAGTGACTAATTAACTACGTCTTCATTATTTTACTGTCACAAAAAATAAAAAAAATTCTGTGTATTTAAGACAAAGGTGTGCAATATTATCTATTACCTGTATTTGACTTAATTGTTTTCTTTGTGTATGTGAAATATGTATGCTAAAGAATGAATGAACTGCAGTGACATAGGTTAAATGGGGACACATGGATGGAAACCAAATTTTCATTATCGAAGGCACGAAATAAAATTAAAATTGACGACGTCGAAAAACAAAAACATTAATCTTCCCCAATAAAGAAAATGTTAATATTCGTTTCCAAGGGAAGATATTTTTAATTTTCAACGCTAATTTAGAAATGGCTGGCAGCTTTGTTTTGCTGACCGTCGACATCTCAGGTCATTAAGGCCGCTTTAAAAATGAAACAGCGGTTAGGCCTACTGTAAAACAATCCCCTATGTTGCACTGTACACCTTTGATTACCTATGTGTGTTCTTCCGGGTGCACAACATACGGGGAAAGTTTCCATCAGTCACAAAGCATTGGTCGGATATGATGCTGCCACGAGGCATCCTTCCACACCAACAATACATTCCTCAACGTTTAATTTCCGGAGAACTTTGAGGTAACTGAATCTGTCGAGATTAGAAACACATAGGTCTCGGTGAGTATTGTTTGTTTAACAGAAAATACGCAACAGAACACCAGCCGTAGATGTTACTAAACACAGACTATCAAAAGCTAAATACAGTATATTAAAGTTAAAACACTAATATGGTCATAACGTATTTCAAAATTTGTTTGTTTACATGTCAACGACCGAGATCAGTACACAAATGTCCTTATAGTCTCCAAACGTATAATGTAAACACTGACTAATTTCGTTTAAAATTTTACAAAATATAATTACAAACCTATGAATAACCAGAATGATTTTATATTAAGAGCATTTGTTTGGAAGGCACGAAAAATAGTTCAACAATGAATGGCCACCAAAACACCCCCGAGCAAATAACTCATGTGAATACTATACTGTTATTGTTGTCATCTGTCAGGTCAGGAAATCTAAGCTAACCGCAATTCTGAAAAGCTTCTATTTATAATTCAATGTTAAATAATTCTCAATAGCTCTCACCTGTACACCACACACCATAAGGTACAATTCCAATATAGTGGGTATCAGATATTAAAACCAATTCCTCTCTAAATAATGTGTATAAAAGAGTTGAGTGGCGTAAATCTGGTAACTGCACGACATCTACTTATTTTATTAAAAAGATATTAAGTTATTCTTGGTGAAAATAAGTTAAAATAACACAGGACGATTTATTTTACTTCCTAACCAGGAAATGAACTCCAGTACAGTATATAATATTTTTCAGGGAATGAAAAACACTATATTTAATTGGGTCTTCGTTGTTATGGTGTCACTGAGTTCGGAGAAATTTAAAACTAATATTTCACTCATAAAATGGACGATAGGCCTATGAGGAAGTACATTAAAATTGCAGAAGTGTTACCATAAGGCCAATAATGTTATGGTATCACAAAATACACATTGGGCATGAGTGACGCCAAAATTTCATCACCTCAATGAAAAAGAAAACAAGAGAACACACATGATCCAATATACCTGTACAGTATATATCAATCCCCAGCACCCAATACACAAGCAAAGTAATGTGTGATGTAACATATTTGTTTTTATTGGAGCTTTTCATCATTCCAGTCAGTTACTATGACGAAATTGTCTCAAAATCACTTAAGAAAAAAATTTGTGGGTTCCGGGTGTGCCAGAAAAAATCCTGAGTCGGTGTTACGTGTATGTGAGAGTTGGGTACAATGGCACCTTCCCTCTACCTGGCATCTCTTGACAGCCCCCCTCCCCTCACGACTAGCCATACTGTATACCAATACCACTCCCAACCAAAAACATCCATTTAGGATATTGCTTTTCCCCCCACCGCTACGCTACTGTCACCTTGCCTTTCTTTCACGTTTAAAACAAGCACATGACATCTTCTCTACTTATATAAAAAAGAATTTCATTAAGTAAACACCTCTATAAATGTAGAAAGTATGTGATGTGATGAATAGGGGATTGTGAAGGTCGGTTTAGACTAGAGGCATCAGACTAAATGAAGGAACCTGACTTGTGCGGAGGATTAAACAATAGGAGGGGAGGCCGAGGGGTGGTAATGACACAAAACATCAAGGGATCTTCGTATGCTGCAGTAACAAAGAGTATATATATAAAGAGAGAGGGCCGTAGAAAGGGGATCTTTGTATAGCCGATGATCTAACAAAAGGACAGGATATCAAGTGACAGTAGAAGAGTCCTGAATAAGAGAGAACAGAGTAAGATGGGAGGGAACTTTAATTAAATTGGTAGTATGAGTATTGGATAACAAGTCGAGTAAACCTCATAAGGGTAGTAGACTAACAAGAGCAGGACGCCTTAGGTGTAGGTCGAACGAGAGGAGGAAGCCTTGGGTGGAGGTCTAACAAGAGGAGGAAGCCTTGGGTGGAGGTCTAACAAGAGGAGGAAGCCTTGGGTGGAGGTCTAACAAGAGGAGGAAGCCTTGGGTGGAGGTCTAACAAGAGGAGGAAGCAATGAGTGGTAATTTATCAACTATAGGAAGGTTGGGTGGTGATGTAACAAACTAAATGAAACCTTGATGATGCCAGGAAGAAATCAGGCTTATGGCATTGGAGCAACAAGTGGAAGGAACACTGGTCGATGATCTAACAAGTGGAGGACGCCTGCCATGGAGCAACAAGTGGAGAAATCTTTATATAAGAAATCGTAATAAGTGAAAATACACCCCCGCCCCCTCCCCCCTGGCATTTAGTAAAGCCTCAACAACTGGACAAAAGCCGAGAGGGTATAGTGGTCGGGTAACAAGGAAAGTAAACCTGATCTAGCCATGTTGTGGGTGTATAACAAAGCCAAGGGAAATATTGGTATTGTGTGGTAGCTAGCTGATGACACATGAAGGAGGTCAAGACGAAGGGAGGGAGTCTCATTTTGTCACTGGGTTTACACAGAGAGGGTTTCTGTTATTATGGTTTAGCTTGGGTGAATAATCCAACATGCAGTGGTTGTCTGTTGTCTGAGAACATAAACTAACAGTGAACCAGAGAAAATAAAGACGAAAATTAAGATCTGGATACTAGAGACCCACGCCTTCCTCCAGTACTCTCAATGAAATCAAAATACGGAAGTGTTTCTTGAAAGCGAAGCCAGCGTGAAGTCAATAAGTGGAAGTATACTGACAGTGTAGTGGTTTAACAGATTGGGCAGGTCTTAACAAGGAAAATCATGCTACGCATAGTAAACAGTCAACACTTGAACACAAATCAATACAACAATTTCCTGTCACGTAAAAAAAAAACGATCAAATACTAACCTTTCATATTTGGAAAATTTAATTTTCTGTCCACCATCAACAGCATAAACTTCTCTTTTTATAATATGTATTAAAACAAAGTAAACAAGAACGGACATCACTCTACGCCCTGCTCAATTTACACAAGCAAAGAAAAGTAACAGAGACGTGATCGATCGCCCAAGCGGCTAACGAGCCGATCAGTGGTGAAGAGGATAAAAATAAAGTAAGACAAATCTGGATAAGCACTGAGTAGACTTAAACTAAATCCTCTCTTGAAAAATAATCCACCTTGAAATCCTCGCGAGGTAGTCTTTGACCCTTGAAATATAAGGTAAAAATAATGCTGGTCCCATGGGTTATCTGCTTCAAGTGTGGGGATAACAGGTCCTAAGTTATCTATCTACTTCAAGGCTGGGGATAACAGGTTCCTAAGTTATCTACTAAAATTGATAGAATAACAGGTCCCTTGAGATATCTCATTATTTACCTCAAGTGTGGATGTGGAGATATACTTCAATAGTTATATGCGTCAGTTGAGAGAATAACAGATTACTTTTTTTAATGCAGTAACAATAACATCCGGTCTGCTCCAACGCATGAAGTGTCTGTAGTACAACACGCCAACGTAAAAGCACCCCCCCCCCCCTGCAGATGACGAAGACATTCTACCATTAGATTCATTTTTCTATCGGTAGCAATGTTAATATTTCCTTTCTAACAAAGCAGTAAACACCAAAGATTCATATTAGCACACAACAATACTCAAAGCTTGGTGATAAGTATATTAATTCCTAAAAGTAATTAAAGCGAGAAAATAATATCTACAACTCTCTAGGTTTCAGTGATTTGTTGTTCTGGATTATGTAAATAATTACCATTAAAAAAAAAGTAATGTAGAAATTGAAGACAGCTTTCTGTATGTAGTTATGTTTAATCAAGCCATGTGTTTATTCTTGTGAATAAGTAATGGGGTGGTGGTGTTTAATTTTGCATACTCGGAAAACTCGGTCAGCTCAATATTTGAACTCAACATATTTATCCATCTATTATTTTTTTTACAAGTTGCATTAGACTCTCGTAACACATATTTAATTAAATTTTACCACATGCATCTCGCTACCGGTGTCCACTTTCTACTCGCTGCTTGAAAAACTGTCCCCCTAACCTTAATTAACCCAGTGACCTAGTTCTGGGCCGTGACCCACTATTGTTCCACCATTTTCATTTATTTTTTTACAAAACTGAGGTGAAGGGATACACACAGGAGAAAAAAGTAAGAATAAGCTTCCATAACCTATACCGTATATAGAATAGTGCGATATAGCGCAGTGGAATAGATAAAACATTAAGAACGTAAACATTAAAAATCACACAATATCTATAAAATATATATACAGTATATACAATGTGGCAGTACAACTACAGTTACAAAAAGTTCAATATGATGTGGAAGTACACCACACGGGGCAACTTCTTGTTTCGTGCCGTCCACTTTTTATACCAATATCTAATGTTATCCTTGCTATCATGGCCATTCCTAGCTTAAATACCACCAATACTTACACCAGGAAGCACAAACATCAACACAATTAATACATATTTATACAAACACACACACACACACACACACATACTGTACAGTATATATATATATATATATATATATATATATATATATATATATATATATATATATATATATATATATATATATATATATATATATATACTGTACAGTATGTGTGTGTGTGGTGCATACTACACATAAAAACTAATACCGGAACAAGACTCGAATATCGACAAAAACTTGCTCTATTGTCTGTGGAATTACGTAAATGTCTTGGCGACAAACTGAAGGCAAGAACACCCTCTTGTGAATACAATAGCATAATGAGTCACACACACACACACACTGTTCGTGAGTGGTCTGAATAAAAATGTACAGGTCTGTGTCGAGATTCACTAAATAGGGATCTGAACCTGGAACCTAACCTAACCTAACCTTAACCGTAATATGAACTCCTTGGGTCCATTACTTTACTCTAAAAATTCTAATCCTGAATTTCTTTTCCATCAGTTAACACATTTCAAAAGGCTTTTATGTAACTTTTCTACTTTTTTTTTACTAAGTCGCTACAGAACCAACTAAAAGTTCGGTAAGCCCACAATACTTTACCTGCATACAAACTGTGGTTGACCGAAATGTTCAAGGTTAAAATTTTGTAAGCACGTATTGAAAATAAACTTTCCCCGGAATACACCCACTAATTGTAAAACTCTCCTTTTTGTTTTATTTTCAACAGTATAACAAAATAATAGCTTACACTACAGTATTCATTAATCGTAAGTTAATAAAGAAAATTACACGTAAACCAACATCTCTTCTTACGCATAAGATCACAGACTGCTCTCGTTAACAGAAATGTATACCTACCAACCTTATCCAGTTCCTTACATCGTGCTGCTCAAATTATTGTATCACTCTTCAACACTGATCTAGTTATGCATATGAAACTGCCTATCTGAAAATAAGAGTACAAAAACAGAAGTAAACTGGCAACAAACAAACCGCATGATTGTCTTCCTATCTGCTATTTAACTTCCCATCTTGCAGTCAATCTGTTCAAGCTTGCCTGATACTGTTATCGTATTTGCAACCTATGGTGCAAATATTGTTGACTGCATTTCACAACTCGGGTAAAAACTTCTACTAAATTAAAGCGGAACTTTTACTATCAATCACAATAAAACACCGAGAACGTGTGTCTATTCATTAATTAAAATACCAGGACCAATAAAACTTGAAAACGAATTTCACTCTGAGCAAAAGTTCATGTGTAGTGTGTACAATAAAGCAGCGAGTATATCATAGCCTCATTGGTCCATGACTGTAACGTGCATGCTGATTGGCCGGCACAATGCCCAGTGATTTGCTACGTTTAATTGGATTATGCCGGCTGTGAGCAGTCACTGTGTTATTAGTGTAACTAGTGCATGTACTGCCCCCTGCAGCCTATCTAAGGAAGGTTTACTCTCAACAAGGTAATAGGACTTACACAAGATTATAACTGCCGAAATTTTGCACATACTCCCGTAACATCCACAAAATTATGTGACGCCTAACCAAGTCCAGCAATACCAACAAGCCTCAAGTCCCGTAACCCCCAATAAGCCCAGATCTATCCTCACTAAGTCCCGCGCCACCCAAGTCCCATGACACTCAGAAACTCTTATGACACCCTCTCTCACTCACCTGATATACAGGGGAAGTCGACCAAGAACTTGTTCCGTCGCCGTCGGATTGCCCGGATCATCTCTACCTCGTCGGGCGCTTCTATGGCCGAGAAGATCGCCGCCCCCAGCACCAGGAACACCATATATAGCACTATATACGCCAGCAGACGCACGTTACTCTTCGCCATTTTCAGAGTCGGTAACTGAGATGGATATATATTTTTCAGCGTCTCCGACACCATCTTGCCGTCCATCATTTGGCTCCTCAGGCCCTCCACTTTGCCGGCTAAATGACAAGTAATTAAAAGTTGGAAAAATCTAACTGGAAATCGCACGCGTTTATTTGACTTAAGTTCTTACTTCTTTAGTCAATTGGTTGTGAAATTAAAACGTGAATAGAGAAATACGAATGCCGAATTTATATATATATTATAGTAAATAATGACAAAGAACACAGCTAAGAAAGATGACAATCCTTGAGATAAGTTTCCCCGGTGTGGTTGGGTCACGAGAGACGTCCTCCCGGTCTTCACTCCCGCACCTGCCACTTGTTACTGACGATATTGAGCTGCAGACGACGCACACTCTTCCCGCCAAAAGACCTTCCGCTCTGGATGTTAAGTAGTTCGTAACCCAATTCTCACATATTTCGCCTGTTATATTATTATATTAATGTATAATTATAATATTGAGTAATTAAAGAGTTTAGTTTAGCAATCAAGAGGTTAGATGTATAAAAACCGCACTACGGAGTGAGTGCGTATCCCTCCGCAGGTGAGCTGCGTCGACGCACGTGAGAACCAAACCCTTGGAGTGTCTCACATGTATATACGTATATGCAAATACAAATACATCTATTTATTAGATTAAATAAGTTAAACCAAGGACTATATATCTAATCCTCGAGTTAAACTACATAATTAGCAAACAACTAGTTGCAATGAACTGCAACCATTTGCAATATAAGCGAAAGAATACATGTCCCAATACAGTATAGCAATCAAGTCTCACCACAATCTAATGGACATCAGTAATTTAAAAACAAAATAATTAAATACGAAATAAGTTTCATAATACATAGATAATAGAATTAATAGGGATTCCAGAATTTTTCAATAGGGGGGGAGGGTTACTCGACAGTTAGTGAGGGTATTCGCAGATCAATGATACTATACATTACTGCAGAATAACATTAAAATACATTGAGTGTTTCGGCCAGTGATTCCTTTCATAAATTTAAACACATTATGGCACAAAAATACTTTATGACAATATACACAGGTTTGCAATTTTATCTGTTGTAGATTTTCTAAATGTATTTCTTAGTACATAATTTTTTTGCCTCTTAAGAGTGTAATGATATGGCATCTGTATGTGATGAATGGTATTTCCTCGTGATTGATATTTAATCACTATTTAGAGCTAATACTTAGATAAATTTAAATTGTCACCATTTGCTCTGAACATTAAATAAGATTTTTAATGCCTTAAACCAGTCATTTTTTGCTATGTCTGGAGAAGCAATCAGTCCCCCCTTTTTAGTTGTTTATGCAATGATCATGTCTTATCCAATACAGTATTTTCCCATTATTATACTGAACTGTCATATCACTACACAAGCACAATATCAGACATTCTAGTGTAACATATAGTTAGTATACAGCATTATATATCAAACTTATAAACTGTATAGTACTGTATTTGTTTCATGTGTAATACTGTACTAATCTGTTTCCTATGTGTAACAGAATCTACAGTATAATAATTATATTTTTTTACTTACAGCTCAATTAGTTCCATTCTAGTGATGATGATCCCAGGAACTATATACAGTACATATCAGCAACAATAGATCGTATTTGTTTTGGCTCAGATAAAATTTTCTTCTTGCTACTGTGAACATAACAATACCGGTATATCAAGAACTTCAATGAGAACATAGGACCTCCTAAAAGGTTTGTATTTACCTGATAATATCATGCAAGATATCCTGTCTGGGTGATATTTACATTAGCTTTGTTTTTATCGTCTTTACCACTGATCGGCTCGTTAGCCACTTGGGCGATCGGTCACGTCTCTATTACGCACTGTTGGCAAGTACCGGCTCCTGAATGTACCTGAACCTGCTCCAGTGTTGGTCAAGTCGAGGCTTGAAAGAGCTCACACTCGGTGCCATCACAACACTTTCTGGTGGATTGTTCCAAGAGTTTACAACCTTCACTCGGAAAAAATTTGTCCTCACAGTTTTCTGGACCTGCAGCTTCTTCAATCTTGAGCTATGACCCCTTGTTGGGCGAGCGTCCGCCAGCTCCAAGTAAGAACACTCGACTGAGCAGTGCCCCTTGAGATATTTATACACCTCAATTAGGTCGCCTTTTGCCCGACTGTAGTATAAGCTAGGCAAGTTCAGGCGCTCCAATCTCTCAGGGTAGTTGAGGTGCCAAAGTGCAGGCACCACTCTGGTGGCCCTCCTTTGAACATTTTCAACTAACTGACAGTCCCTAGTATATCTCGGGGACCAGACGGGATGACAGTACTCCAGATGGGGAAGCACTTCACTCTTGAAGATCGTTACGAGGGACGGACCGTCTAGATATCTGAACGACCTTCTTATAAGATCCAATAATTTATTTGCCTGATTTACCTTCTTCTCGCAATGACCCGAGAACTTCAGCTCACTGTCAACATACACACCTAGGTCCTCCTCACATTGTCTCAAATAGTGCAGTTTCTTCATCGCGTTGGAACATATGATACGCCTCCTTACCGCTGGTACGCCCCAGATGCACCCTCTTACACTTCGCTAATTCAGGGATCTGACAAATTTTTAAATCCGGTATGTAGTCTGGGTGAATAATACAAGATTTACATCAATAAAAAATATAATTGTGCCTGACTAAGTAGCCTTGTAGTACAATAATTTTCAACACTTAGGTATTTTTGATTAGTCAGCCCTTGTACAAAATAGTTAGTAATGAAAGCATACTTTATGATCAAACACAGTCAGGAGTACAAGTATTAGAAGACAGTAATACAATACACTATTACTTTGCATTTGTTATATCTTGTTAGTTACAGAACAACTGACCCAACATACATTTTGAAACAATGTTACTCAGAAAATTCATATTACCCTGTACAATAAAAAAAAGGATTAGTATAAGATAAATTTCTGGTTTGATTCCGTTTCAATGTTTTTCTAGTGTTAGTGATCTGTGGTTTACCATGTTGGCTCCTCACCCAGCCCAAATATTTAGAAACCCCCCTCTACCCAATTTCTGAGTGTGCCCTGACTCAAGGGAATAAGTACAGTAATCATACTGAAGGGTTAAGTTATTTGACTCATTGGACTAAAAAAAAATGCGTAGAGCAGCAACAAATAAAAAGAACTGGCATAACAGTGCCATAAAATAATATTAGAAAATCTAAGAAAAAAATTAACTGCTGAGCATACAGTATTTACATCAGAGAAAGATAAAAATCAGAATGACAAAAAACTTGACATGCTTCATGAAATAAAGATATGAAATACAGTAAACCCTTGCTATTCTTGAGTTTGCGATTTGCAATTTCAACTTCACAGTAAGCAGATGGTGGTTAGCTTACGGGCCTCTTCCGCAGTGTTACGAGTCACCCCCACACACCCGCAGCGTTTCCTCTCCCTTTGTTTGCGCTCAACCATTGTCTGCAGCACATCATCTATTGTGTTGTACTCAAAACTTTAATGTTTCTGTGTGAAATAGCCCCTAAATGACTGCCTAGTGTCAGTGCTAGTAATGCAACAAGAAGGTTGGGGCTTTGAAAAATTTTGGTGAGCTATTTGGACAAGTGAAGGTGGTAACTGATTTTATTGTTGACCACAACCCTTCCATGTAAAGGAGCCTTAAGATCATCGAAGAAATCAACCAGGGATTTGCTCCCTACCAGGAAATGTTTAGAGACTTCAAAGCCAAGAGTAAACAACTACCAATGAGGATGTTTTTCAAGAAAGAACCAGCTGCTCGCCCAGCTGATTCTTTCTCCCTCACCTACTTGGTCAGGGATATCAAATTACTAATCCATGGTGGTATAGGTGTGAAGCTCCTGCAGTTCATGTATGTACCACATATATTATACAGTATTACACCTATGTTTCTTCTGTCAAAAGGAGCTCAGCAGAATGGTTTATTGATCTGGCAAGAGGAGGAAGAAAATAAACGTTCAATAACTGTAACCGTAAATATAACTCCAGAGCAAGAAAGTGGAAGGAAAAAAGTTTTTGAAGTGGTCTATGAACAGTGACTTAAAAAATGTTGTTGTAAGAAACTCCAGAATGCAACTTTGCACAGTGAAACTATAGATGAGAAAGATATGAGGTGAGGATATTCACAAAATTCCACATGAACATTAGCTTTCTGAAGGCAGCATAGCCAGGTACAGTATAGCAATGAATGAAATATAGGCTGGGAGAAAATAGCACGGTCGAAGGCACGGGAGGAAAGCAATTCGTGTAGGATATGAGCCAAATTAGTAAGAAAGATGTTAGGTTTGGAGAATAAACGGAAGAGTGGAAATCATAGGCAGTAGACAGTGGAGGTAAGTTTAATGACGATTCAGCATTCAGTAGTATGAAGAGTGGTGTGTGAAGGGCATTAAAAGATGCTAAATTTCTTACACTAACATTTCATAAAGATCATATTTTCTTGTACTTGAAAAACCTGAATCACCTTAAGTAAACAGAAGTACAGTTTAATAATGATAAAATAGAAATAGGTTTTTATATATCAATAATATTTTTAGTCCTGATTTCCACAGCCATATACTGTATACTGCATATACAGTATATGATAGAATTAATGTCTAAAGTACATCTTCAGACTGTAATGATCATAATTCCACTATACTTTTGAATACCTGTACTGTATATCCAGTCTCCATGAGTGGTGCTCACCATCACTTGATGATCACCCCCAAATCCCACTAATGGCCACAGTGAACTTGATGGTGGGATGAGAGAAAACATTAAAGATAAATATACTGTACAGTAATATGATAGGCAAGAAAGAACACGTACAAAATGTTAAATATGAGTAAGACCATTTGGTTGAACTTTGATCATGGATAAATTACAACCATACTACATATTAATAGTGTGAAGATCTTTGAGCATAGTTTTGTGCATCATACAAGGTATACCCGCATTACATGATATTTGATGTCTTTATATTGCATGAGGTACAGTACAGTACAGCACAGTATAACTTAAATGGTAAGGTCATCATTATGGAGATAATCTAGATTTAAATTACAATCACAAAAATATTTATAATAGGATTTTGATATAAATGGATACCTGTACAATATTTTTTTTAAATAATTTCAGTTATACCTTGGGATATAACTTAACAATAGTGGATGAGATCTTACTTGGCCTATATTTTTCTGTTATTTATACATCAGAGATCAACAAAGAATAGTTATCCCTTAAAATATACTATAAATACAACAGATTAAACACCAAAGAGATGTACGTAGTGACTTTCCTGCCAACCAATCACTTGACTTACTATAAACTGACCTTAGGCCTCAGTTGCAAGATTCGAGTGAACAGACTGTATAGTTATATTAGCAGCAGGACACATTATTTAATATTATATTATTATTATTATTATTATTATTATTATTATTATTATTATTATTATTATTATTATTATTGCTATTGGATCTATATTTAGCTGTCATTCACTGAGGAACATAAACCATAATGGAATGACTAATGAATGAATTTCGATTTCATAGGCAGAGACTGAGGTGGATGACCTGGATTCCTTCTTGCCTCTCACAGGTTAAGTTCTGTCTTCACAAGGATATGGCTTTGTGAATGTTCTTGCTGATCTAAATGCTATACTGTACTATACAGAATAGCTAAATAAGAAAATCATTACTCTGCTGGATATCTTTAAAAGTTCCTGGTATGCTGGATGAAGAGCTGGATTTATAAAAACTGCATTGTTCTTAAGAACATTCAAGAAAACCCCTTTTCTATTTTTCAAAGACATCTAAATTATTTGTGGAATGTGTCATCCAATTTTTGCAGTAGTCAAAAGCTCCAAAAACTCACCTATCAAAATCTGTGAAGTCAGAACATAGAATCATTAATCCAGAAAGTATACCGTATATTCACATATCCCAGACAGACCCAACACAGCCACCAAATGATTATACTTCATGACATAGTGAGCGCTGAGACAGGGTGTTCATCATTTGGGATCTTGCACAACACTCACTTCATCCCTTGGCCATAAAATGAAATTTCACACATCAGTCATACAAGTCTTGGTACAACTATGGTGCACCTGCTTAAATGATAATTAAACAAATATGAAAAATTCCTTCCCAAATCATTTAGATGCTTACCCTTAATGGGATGGTCATTACCTGACATGAACAGGAAAATCCTACAAACTTGATCTGGATACAAAAAAACTGTACCTAGATGCATAGTTATGACAACTTTATAAGGAATGTACACTCTTTTTTGTTATGGGCAAAATGTAAATAAACCAGCAATTCATACATCCTACTGACCACAAAATTTGAAAGTGAAATTAAAAACTTTGTCTCTACAAAATACCAAAACAATGAAAAAGTGGTTACATGAATTATTCCTGTGGAATGTTAAAGCGAAGTCAAATGTTGTATTGCTAAAGTTTGGAATGTAATTATAGGAGTACCTGTATTCTAATGATCGCAATAGACCATGGGATTTAGAATCTCAGTTGTAGTACGTACAGCAAAGCGATCTGCCCAAGTTATTTGGAATTACTATTGTGGATTACCATAAAAATATGAAGTCTGTTCCCCAAGTAATTTGTTTTTTTTTTCCATATCACACCCTACTACTGAAGTAATCTTCCACATACACTTAGACATAAGAGAACAGTATTCAAGATTAATATTGCTTCTTCACCATTCTACCTCGTCTTGTCCAGCTGTCCTACTTTACTCTGCCTGTGCAAATGTATTAACAGAGGCATCCCTGATTTTTTGCCTTAATTTCTTAAAAGTACAGTAAATAGGTGACATGTGCTTAAAATGTCATCTTGTGCAATTCTTAACAAAATACTTAAAAAAGCTAACTGACAAAAATGTTATTTTATTATTATTTTTTTTTTTTAGGTGGGGGGGTGTAAAATGATCATTAACCATTAAATATAGGAGTGTAGCAACAGATACATATACAACAGATAATTGTTAGAGACAGTAAGTGTTAAGAAAGCAGTACAGTATTTCTCCTTTGGTGTTTTTATTTATACTGTACTGCCACTTTTCTTTTATACTGCAGTTTAATTATGCAAAATTACATTATAACAACACTAATCAACTGTTATACATATTCATTTTATGCAGTGTTAAAAAACATTTTTTAGCTCTCTTATATAAATTTGAGTACACTGTACTGCACAGTATAAAGCTATTCTACAATTCCAACACTGACATCAGCACTACACTCAAACTAAGGCTTGGGTTAATATTAGAGGTGATGATTATTGTAGCTGAAAAATAACTTCATTTCTTTATTTATTAGCTCCACCTCTACATGGCAAAGCATGAACTATTCTTCTTCTCTATCATTCACGCGCACACCCATGATGGGATCGGCAGCAGCAGAATAATTGTACAGGGTGTTCCATTTAAATGAACTACACAATATGTGAACCACATAATAGTATTGCAAGGCAGACACCTGCAGACTTTAATGAAACCTTTTCTCAAATTACAGTAAATATCTTCAACAGATTTCACAGTACAGTAACTGGGTAGAAATATTACAAAAATGCCTTAGTAATAATGACAACATATACCGTACAGTACTGTACAAAAAATAAAAATACCAATAACCTTTTCAGTTTTCATTACCCCCAAACAGGTAGTTCCATCCAAATGGAACACCTTGTAGATTATTCTAACTTATTTCTCACCTCTTTTATTTTTTGTTTTCCCATCTTTGTTTTGGCAACCCCCCACATTTTCATTAACACTAAATTCTTAGTGAAAGCCACTGAGTATTGCTTTATGAACAAGATACGTAAACGTACAAGAAGAATTCTTTAGCAAACATTTGATTATTACTGTTCATTCTTCGAAACAAGAAGGTATTAAAATTTTGATGATTTCAGCATTAGAAAAGGATTCTTCAGAGTCCATCCTCAAGTTGAACACAAGAAGCCACAACAAATGCCTAATCAATTAAAGTCTATACTGTATTATAATCTATTTGATCAGAGCACCAAGAAGCTTTGTGCAAAAAATAAAGCTAAATATACTTTACATGCTCTATATACTGTATTAAAAATTTAAAAAATCTGAGAAATTCCCAACTATTATAAATACAGTATGGTCTCGGTTTACGAGGATTTTTTATACGCAGTTGGTCATTTACGCGGCACCTGTCCAGACGGGCCAATTATTAGTTACTCAGTACATTCCTGAATTTACGCGGGAAGCGGCGAGGACAAGCTGGGCGCTAGGTCACTCTTACGTCACCGCTGATGTCAGATGACGTTTCGGACTGTGATTGGGCCATGCATCCTTACCACCCGCACATCCCCTCCGCCACGAGCTGTGATTGGTCTATTTAACCTTGCTTGCCCAGTCAACAAAACATAACCGAGTTCTTCACCCACCACAGCCAGCCCAAGTCAGTGATAGTGAGGATATGGATTTTGAGGGTTTTGACAAGGAGGCCCTGCTAGCCTCTGTGGTGGATAGTGATACAGGCGAGGGCCAATAATCTGCCCTCTGCCTCGGAATCAACCCCCCATCCCCGTGTGCCCAGCCATCTCTTCTACTAACGTAAGTGTTAAAAAACCTAATATTATTGATATTTCTCTTAAATATTAATTGTGTGTGCATACCATCATAAAATTAAGATGTTATTTTTACCACAACGTATGTATTGTGTCGGAAAAAGGGTAGTCTGGCGGTATGCCCAGTCTCTATTTCAATTAATCCCATATGTTGTTATTTTGTTTACGCGTTTCGCGTTATACGCAGACCTCCATGGGTTTAATTGACCAGGTAAAATGAGACTATACTGTATATCAATAGCATTTATAACAATCTACTTTTTAAAGTTTATATCAATAAACTTTTAGGTTTTTGTACGTCAGCGATACCACTTTAACATCACGTATATGTGCATTCCAAACATGTATTATGTGAAAATATGTTAAGTGAAACATGTTTTCCCTTCTACTGCTATGTTATAAGTTACAAATAGGTTCCAAGCAAAAAATATTGTACCTAAAACTCACCAAAAATTATTATACAGAAAAAAAAATATATATACAAGTAACATAAACACAATAACACTACTCACTAGTCAAATGAAGCAGTAGCATATCGAGGCTTGGTGGTGAAACTACACAAACAAACACAGCAAGTGAGTCTACCAAGGTATGGGCTAGTGGAGGAGCCCCATGCCATACAGGTGTTAACAAACTTGAGAGGAACGAAAAGCTGCAAATCTTTATTAAAAACTCACGATTTAAAAACTATATTATAAAAATTATGGACTTTGTTTTACAATTATTCCACAATCTATCAACTTCGTTAAAACAAATATATGTTAAGTGACGATGACCTGTATTTCTAATTGTTTAAGTTAATTCTACATGATGCAATGATACCCAATGAGTGTGATTCCTTTTGAGAATTGTAAACTTAGAGTAGCATTATCACTTGGCTTTGGTTGCCCATGGAAGCATCACTGGAAAACTAAAAAAAAAGATTTGGCCACAAGCACATAACCTCAGGTGTAAGTCTGTCTCATTCATCAATTCCATATTTACCATCCAATCAAAATTACTCTACTATCTTATCCTTAAACTGACAACAACATTCCCATTTTCCATCTTTCTTCCTCCCTTTCAAATTGGCACTTGTGAATCCTTTATCCATATTCTTGGTATCAGAGCAAATAGCAGCAACTTTTTCATAGGAGCCACACCAGCATGTAGGATAATTCTGCAAATATTTAGGTGCTCTCCAAGTCATAATAATTCCAGGTGGCTGAATTGTTCGGGGCAAATTGTACCCAAGGCACGCACTTAAAGGAGGAGGGATCTGGGTTAGAATGGCCATGGGTATGGTCATGGAATGCTTCTCAGACTGGTCTTACAGGATCTCTCTGCAGCCTTTGACACGGTGGGCCATTCAGTGTCTGTGATGATGCACTCTCACTGCTTGAATCTTATTTGTCAGAGTGATCTCAATGTGTGATGGTCAGTGTAACCATTTCAGACCCTTTGTATTTTTGCATCCCACAGGGACCAATTTGGAGACCACTCCTGTTTACAGCCTATATCAGTAGTCCTTGCATTCCTGCTGGATGCTCCTGGTGTTGCCTACCATTTCTATGCTGATGATACACAGCTTTATGTGCAAATGATAAATGTTGAGGATATTGAAGAGAAAATTAAATCATTGATGTCTGATAAGAAGATTTGGATGGCTAGGAGAAACTATCGTCATCCGAGGAAATAGAAGGCGACAGCAAAGATGATTTTGGCTCTTTTGGGAACTACAACTCAGTCCTTGGAGTGTATTTTGACTCAAAACAAAATTTTAAAGAGCATATAAATTTAGTGGTTAAGAGTTGCGACTCTCAAATTCGAAATCTATATGCTGTTAAACAGTTTTTGGATACAGTGTTTGTGACACTATTACATTCATTTATTTTGTCTAGGGTTGACTATTGTAATTCTTTATGGGTCTCTACTGAACAAAGTTCAAACAGAGTTGAACAGGCCTGTCAGACTTATTTCTGCTCTCCTACCGAGGATTCCCACTACCCCATTCTTAATCTAATTGCACTGGCTTCCAACTAAAGCTAGGATAGAGTTCAAACTATGCCTGATGTTTTTTTAAGACCCTATGTTTGGTGATCCTCAGTATTTATCCAACCTACTAAATCCTCTGACCACAAGTTCTGAAATTATTTTGCATAGTAATGATGATCCCTCACACCTTGAGCCTATAGCAATACAGGAATGCTCTATTGCTGCCCGATCCTTTTCCTATACAGCCTGCATCCATGAAGCAACTGACTTCTGTGGAGGCCTTTAAGAAACAATTCAAGACCTTTCTTTTTTTAAAGTTTATGATCCTGAAGAAAGTACAGTGATGAAGAACTATAGCGTTTAGGAAATATTACAACTTAAGAATATACTCACTTTTTGTGATCTTTTTTTGAAGTACACTGTAGTATTTTTACTTTTTTATTATCGGTCCTTGACTTTGTAGTATTTTGAGTGCCAGTGAATTATCTGGAAGAACTGGCTTTTTAAGAAACAAACAACCAGCTATTATTATTACATTGGAATCTTGTTAAGTTGGTAAAATTTTTCAGTCATCCAACCATGTGGCTAGTTCATCTTATGGAAGCTTGCTACAGCCGATGGCTTTTCATCCTCATTCCTCAAGCTTCTGTGATGGTAAAACATCTCTTAATCATCTGGGAATCTCTTGACAAGGTAACCATGGACATTTTCATATACAATCATCATGATACCAGCTCCAGGTCCCAATCTCAACACCTTGGGCACCAGACCTTTGTACAATGCACGGAAGCTGCAACAGATAACTCCAATTTATTTTACAGCAGAAACAATTACTGTATATATTTATTTACCTATTTTTATTTTCATTACTGAGCAAATACAGTACCTTTAAGAATTAATTTATTTCTAACACAAAATTTTCATCATTAAGCAATAAAATTATAATTAGAAATACATGTACTGTAACTACATTGTACTTAGGGTACTTTACAGATCAGGTCCAGTAATTTGTACTTTTACTTAACCCCTTCACTATGGTGATGTCACTTTCAATATTTTATTTGGCTAATGCCAGATTTTATTCAGCTTTGAGGGGACCCATACACAATGGGTCCGAGAACTTTGAAGATTACTTTTGTACTTTAAAAAAAAAAAAAAAAAAAAAAATTATATATATATATATATATATATATATATATATATATATATATATATATATATATATATATATATATATATATATATATATATATATATATATATATATATATAAATAACCTATATATATATATAATATATATATATATATATATATATATATATATATATATATATATATATATATATATATATAGACTCTATATATATATATGCTATATATATAGATATATATATATAGATATATATATATAGATATATATATAGATATATATATATATATATATATAGAACTGACCCAAACCCCACCCATGACCATAAGAATATCTTAATATTACCATTTCACAAAAATTCTCACACATTCCTGCACAGCTAAAAAACCTGGAACGTCAATGTGGCATTTAAAAACTCAAGCACTGTTAAACAAATGTTAATCAAGAACTCCCCCAACAACACAATTGGTTGCATTTATAAAGTTCCTTGCAAGGAATGTAATATGTTTTACTTAGGCCAGACAGGTAAAGATCTTGCAACTAGAATTAAACAACACAAATACAGTGTTAGGACAGGCCAGGAATCCAATACTCTGTTTGTTCATTTGAGGGATAACAAGCATTGCATTGACTGGGATAATGCCTCCTCAATATTACCATGTAAGTCAATTGACAGTAGGAACATCATAGAATCTAGTCTTATTAAACATACCGAAGCATTCAACATGAATTTGAGTAACGGCATGTACAAGCTGGACAATTTTGTAATTAAGAAGATTTGTGATCAGGTGAGAAGGCCGGGTCACTTGACCATCTGACCTGACCACCAACCGTTGTGTGCAATTTAAAGATTAGTAGGGTCATTACCTAATACCTGACCATTGTGGACCTGGTCTCACCCTCCTCTGTATATATACACCTTGATTTGTATTACTCTCTCTAGTCTGTACTCACCCCTGAAGATGTGAATTACACGAAAGCGCTTGGGAACTTCGTGTTTTCTTCTTTCCTTGTGGTTATCAGCATATATATATATATATATAGATATATATATATATATATATATATATATATATATATATATATATATATATATATATATATATATATATATATATATATATATATATATATATATATATATATATATCTATATATATATATATATATATATATATATATATATATATATATATATAAATATATATATATATATATATATATATATATATATATATATATATATATATATATATATATATATCACATAATAGAATAACACATTTACTGACTATCACCCCTTCCTCTAACGAGCAATGGAGGCAAATGTTGAGCGGTACTTGATCTCTCCCTGGACTGGCTGTGGCCCTTGGATGGCTCTTAGCAACATCAAAGGGAATGTTTATCAAGCATCCAAGTACACCTGCCACTAACCCAATGAAGAATTTCTGAAGGTTTTGTTGCCATTTTACCTGCAAGGTCGGATAAAATGCTAAAACTCAATTGAATTTGGAAGTAAACTCGGATTCCCTGATTAGGGTGCAGTTGTAGCTTTCAAATACTGTATATGAAAATTTAGAAAAAATAACAAAGTACAGATAATAATACACTACAATAACACTATACTGTACAGGGTGATTCACTTGGTGGTAGCTCCAGGGATTCACTAATGTACAGTAACTTATCTAGAAACCAATATATTTATTATTGAATGTTTGCTGTAACAAGTCTTCTTGAATGGCTTCAATCTCCTGGCAAATGTTTGCTTTAAGGTTTACACTGGTGTGAGGCTTATGTAGGCTTGGAGTACTGCTCTCACATCTGGGGTGGCTCTCCTTCTGTCCAACTGTTAGATAGGGTGGAATCAAAGGCATTTCTTCTTTTTAACTCTCCTCCTTTAGTCGACAATCTCTCTTCCCTTTCTCTTACGCAATGTTGCTTCACTCTCCTCTCTTTACAGGTATTTTAATGGGCAATGTTCGGTGGATTTGGCATCCTGTGTACCATCGGCAAGGCCGTGGGCTCGTAACACACATCTTGCCCCCGGTGCCCGCCGTTTCTCTGTGGATGTCGGTCGCATGAGAATAACCCATTATAGTACCTCCTTCTTTCCTCACACAGCCAAACTGTGGAATGCTCTGCCTTTTTCTGTGTTCCATATTTATACAATCTGTCTCACTTTAAAAAGCTGGTTTTCCGGCATCTTCGTGGTGTAGATTAACACAGTACAGTATAACCTTTTTCTTCTCTATTTTCAATTTCTTTCTGTTCTTATTTTTTTGCCCCGACCCCGTTGTGGGTTGTTTGGCCTGTGCCCAGGTGGGCTAATTCCCGTAAAAATAAAAAAAAAATAAAAAGGCTAACCAGCAAGTGAACCACACTGTACCTGCTGGGGAATAGAGTTTTTCTTGACCCCAAGGAGGGTCCAAATGTAGGGCTTCTGGTGGGGAGCATGTCTTAAGAACCGTCTAAATCTTACGTAAGTTACAAGTTGTATTATTAGTACACTGTATTTTCTTGTCAATTACATTTCAACTTGACAAAACATATCTTATTTGTATGTTTTTTGTCCAGGGAATTTGAAGTTTCGACAACAAATGCTAAGGTCCTCTTAACAAGGAGCATAATTAAGAATGAGCTCATTGTCCTAAGCCTGGGTGCTGATGTGAAGTTAGTTTAATCTTAATTTTGAATGACAACAATTATTAGTCATGTAATCTTACATGATGCATTACAAATTAGTGGTAGTTGTTGACATACCTTAGGTTGAGTTATTCGAGTGTTCACTGTGTGGAAAGACCAAAGTAAACCATGTTGAAGAGGCCATTTCTCCCAATGGTAGCAGTGACGCCTTTATTAAGGCCTCTAAACCCCAATCCTTGAGTTCTTAT
Organism: Homarus americanus; assembly: GCF_018991925.1. Classification (NCBI taxonomy): domain Eukaryota; kingdom Metazoa; phylum Arthropoda; class Malacostraca; order Decapoda; family Nephropidae; genus Homarus; species Homarus americanus. The sequence goes on from NW_024744839.1 coordinate 2,808,667, forward strand.
AATCTCTCGAGCAACTGCCCAAGTGCTGGGAGAAACTTTATGCTGTGCTCTGAGGAGGAAAGTACAGTTTTGTCTGAAATTCTGTAGTCTGATTACTGAGATTCAACTAAGGTAACACTGTGTCCCCCAATCATACCTGGCATGAAATACAATTTAATAAATTAGTTTTAAATGCATGAACACACTAGCTGAGCTTGAGGACAAAAGAATAAGCATAAGACAAGACTCACCGAGTCTTGAGTGAAATGAATATATATATGACAGTGAATGAACCTATATTATTTCCACTAAGCTGGCCTGTAAGCCACGGCCCTCGTCTACAGCTACAAATAGCAGATTGGTTCCCCTAGGCGTTTTACCTCCCCTGGACTGCATGTAAATAAGCACGTAGTTATATGGACCGTTTATAATAAATATCTAAAATTTTCTAATATCTTTTCTTAAGTGCGAATGCTTTGAAATGATTTGCATTTTGATAATCCATATATTTAACATTATTTTAGATAACAACAGGTCTGCTTACCAATTGTGAACACAGTTTGAATTTTCTATGAACCAATCAGCTATTAGTAAAGAAATAGGGGCGGGGCCTATGGGCCAGGTTAGTGTGGAAAGGGTATAGTCCCCGAGTTACGAACAGGATCCCAATATATTCTTCACAAAAATCTGTACCACAGTGAAGTAAACACACATGTGCAGGAGTGGGGAGTACACCACTTTCATTAATTAAGAATGAAGTTCATAGAAAAGAAGAGAGCTTTGCCTGTTGAAGTCTCAAGTGGAACTTTCGAACCATTCTATCGATTTTAATAACTTTTTTGTTTTACAGTAAATTTCCTCCACAGAAATGAGTATCATATATAATGATAAAACAGCATCCTAAGAGGTATGAATACTTACAAAATTAATAGCACAGCAATTTTTACTTTCTTAAAATACTACTGTACAGTATTAACAGTAAGCTACACATTAAACATGCTTCACACATTTCAGTTACTGGGCAACTCCACAGTTTTTAAATGTAATCATAAATGATGTACAGTATGTTCCATAAATTTGTGCTTCAGTGAAACTTACCTATTTGCTTGTTGTGTAACTTTTACAACCTCAAAAGGGTTGACAAGAATGGCTTCAGTTGTTCCTGATCCCAAGCCAGCCAGAAAAAATGTCTGGAAAAAATCATCATAAATGGCATGGGATAAGGCTAGGAACCCAAACTACCAGAGATCCATTAACCAATATGTATCTAATCCACTAAACTTTAACTAAATAAATCCACTAGGTCTCTTTTCTGTATAACAAAAAAATAAAAGCAATAATAATTACAGCCTTGGCAAACTACCAAAAATATGCTTAATATCCTAATTTGGAAAGCATACAGTATGTACAGTACTTACAAATGATAAAGGTTAACCTGTGACATGAGCCATCAGAAGCCAATGCCTTACACAACTGCACTGTCAAGAAGGGAGGAGGATTAGGAATGGGTTTCAGATCAATTTAACTTGTGGACTTGATTCATGTCTGTGGTTATAGTTATTTCCAAAGTATTCCAGTCGTATTAACATCATCACTCTAATAACTGACTAACCTTGACCCTTAATCCAAATTAGCACACAGATGAAGTTGTAGCAGGTTGGATTCTTCAGCTTTGATGTACAGTAACTGTTTAATCTTCAACTGACAGAATCCTTGGCACATCCTGGATGATTTTTTCTAAGTTTAAACTATTCAAGCATCAGGCCATGGAACCTAGACTGATAAATATTTAACTTCAAGATGATAAAAGAACAATATATGGTGTTTTTTTTTACAGTACTGTACAGGTACAATACTGTATAAACTTTCAAGAAAGACATCTTCTCAGTACAGAAGTTAATAAATTTACGAAAATTTTGAATAATTATCATAAAGACATGCACTAAGTTTAAGAAACATAAAAAATACTGTACTGCAATGTACTTACTGTTGGTGATGGACCACCAAACAGCTGTTTGTAGATTTCAAATGTAAGAAACTGAAAGAAAAATATCATGTTTTTGACATGCAGTTGAATCTTTCTCAAAATACACACAGACATAAAATACATGCAATGTAAGTACTACTGTATTAAATTAAAATTAGTTATCTAGTGGACAGATGTCACACAAACCAAACAAGTTAGTGGTCACTCTGGCTTGAGTTTTTGGTTACTAAATCTGAACCCAAATTTACTTATAAAAAATAAGTACCGTAATGCACTTCCAAAAGTTAATATATTTTTAAAAACAATTTAAATAATTATTTCTGATATGCAAGAAAATAAAAACACTTCCTTCTAAAAAATGAATTATCTAAGGAATAAACATATTCCTCATTGATATGCTCTAAAAACTACAAAACTATAAGATGCAGTACCTTGTACTTTCAAAAATGCAAAATACAATTTACGGTACCTTAACAGCTCGCTTTGGTGTTTCAACTAGTACTGGTGGCAAAACACCTTTATACAGAGACAATAGCCCTTCATTTCTGGCCATCTTGCATTATACAATCAAACACTGACGTATAGTAGTTTGGGTCACCTGGAACACCTGTTGTCTGAATCTGAAATCTTGTTTTGACAACATCTAGAGGATGCATGATGCATATCTCTGTAAAACCTGCAAAATTAAAAATGGAATAGTTCATCTTCAATATAAAACATAAAAAATAAATAAAATATGGCTATCTACCACTTATAATTTTTAAGTCTAATTTATTGCTAATAGAATTTATTTTATACAATAAGGAAGAAAGCAAATTGATGCTAGTAACTTTCCTGAAAAACAAGACGAGTGACTTTATACTGTAATGGAAGAAAATAGACAAAATGGTATCATAAGAGAGAGACATACAGTATACTAATGTGTTGTCAACATTTATTTTACTCATGCATAACTAAATTACATAGACAAGCCAAGAAAGAGCCAGAGGGTTAAAAAATTATATTCAAGTTAAAACTATGAGGAGGAATGGGGCATGAAAATAAAAATGCAAAAAGTACAGTACAGCACAGCATTAGGGTCCTGTAGCGAGTCTTCATCATTCATGGATTTCAACTCCTCCTCCCTTTTTAAATAAATGTAGAAAAAAAAGGCTTTATCCACAAGCATATGCAGTAAATAAATACTTCTAAAGTCTTGGTTGGATGTCAGGTCTCAGTCTTGGGCTTAGTGGTTTCGACCATAGCACTGCTATAAGGTCAACATAACATTATTTTTTTGAATTTTTTTACATGTATCTAAACACCTATTTCTAAAAGAATCAAGAGGCCTGCTCTAATGAATATAAGGGAATACACTGTATCTCCAAGGCCTTGCAGTGATTATCTTACAAACATGCTACAGTAAGTAACCTTGAGGCAGCGCCAATCATGACTACCACCAAAGACCGAGTGAAGGTCTTTGAGATGCAAATGCAGCTCTTCCTGGCACTGTCCCTCTGTCTTGATGTCCCAAGATGGTCTGAATACAGTTCCTTTCTTTTTTTTTAAAGCCAGCTCTCCACCATTCATTAGCTGTGACAAATCAATAAAAAAAATTCTTATTAATTTAAACTTTTATTAGGCAAGTACCTGTACTGAAATTAAGTTTATCAGATCATCAGTAATTATTGTAACTACTGAAGAGCAATTATGAGACAGACCTCTTTGATTCCATCAACCAAATCCTTGAAATAATTTATTTCTGTAAGGTAAAATCTACCGGTATTTTAAGAGATAAAACACTGAATATTCATGATACAGTGTACTGTAATGCCATAAATAAATATTAAATAAGATTAACTAAGTAGATAACTCTTGGTATACTACACAGTATACAGACACACTAGATAACTCTTGGTATAAACACAACAAAAGAATAACCCACCGGCAGATCCTCCTGCAGCCAAATTAATGGCCACAATCTTAAGACTCAAAGTATTTGTATTGTTATTTTTTGACATCTTGCCAGCTAACTCGATTCAACCACTGAAAATAAAAATGGCATTAAGAATCATTTCGTTTTCAATATTGTACTTTACTGTACAGCACTATATATTGTACTGTATACAGTACTGTAGTTCAGTTGTGTTATAAACAAAATTATGCCAAACAAAACCCTGTTACCATTTTGACTGATACCAACTGAGATTTGTTTCACATAAAAACAACATTACTGTAACGTAAATGAAGAATTGACTCTAAAATCTCATTTTATAGCCAAGAACACACACACTATGCCTGATATGTCAGAGATGCAGGTGAGGAAAAAAGAAAGCTGCACTTCGTATTTGTAGACTTAGAGAAAGCATTTGACAGGCTATCACAAACAGTAGTAAAGAGGGAAATCTCCAGGTGCAATAAGATACCATGATGCTAACAGCACTATCCACCTAGTCTTACTTGATATACCTTAACAAGCTGTACTGTACAGTACTGCATGAGTAACACTAGTTAACATGTGCTGCCCTATTTAAGCTTTACTCAATATATTTACTCCATTCTTTATCTTTGCAAGAAAAACATGCAAGACTGAAAAGTAGGTATCAACGTAGTACAGTACTACACAGTATATTCCACAGGTGTTGGTTGGATGCTAGTCTACGTGTTTTGTAAATAAGGAAATAATTTTTTTACTATAAATAATCCACCGACAAACCTCCATGGGGCAGATTGTTCTCATCCCTCTTAAACTATAAATTTGTGAATCCAGTCTTTGTAAACATGCAGTGAACCCTCACTTTACGCAGTTAATTCAACCCACGGGCGCCCGCGTAAAGTGAGAAACGCGTAAAGTGAACAACATAACATATGGGATTAATTGAAATAGAGACCGGCCGAATTCCAAACTCCACTTTTCAGACACAATACCTAATGCTAGAAATAACTTCTAATTTTATGACGGTATGCACACACAATTAATAATTAAGAGAAATATCAATATTATTAGGTTTTTAACACTTACATTAGTAGAAAAGATGACTGGGCACACGGGATGGGGGTTGGTTCCAAGGCAGAGGCAGATTATTGGCCCTCACCTGTATCACTTGTATCAATTGTATCACTATCCACCACAGAGGCTTGCAGGACCTTTTGTCAAACCCTCAAAGTCCATATAAGTCCATATCCTCATTATCACTATCACTGACTTGGGCGGCTGTGGTGGGTGGTGGGTGAAGAACTCAGTAATGTTTTGATGACTGACCTTACTCCAGCGCATCTTCTGCTGCTTCTCCAAGGTGAACACAACATGAAAGGGAGCATTCGGTTCGCAGGGTACCAAACATCAAAGTGGGACCGCCAGAAGCGAGGGTTGACTGTGTATAAATAATGCTGGGGCCTCATATTGGCAGTTTTATTATCACAAATATTGGCTTCTTTCTCTTTTGCATTATATTTTATAGACTTCTTTTTCCTGGTTTGTTGTTTACGGCCTGTGCAAATTCCTTTTAATCTTTTTCACGCATTTGGTTTTTGAACCAATTCTATGTATAAAGGATGAGAATCATGTAGTTGGATCCATATCCCATATTATGGGTTTTCGTTTTGATACATTTCCGAATTCTTTTGAGTAGCATTGTACAGTATTCTAAGTGAACTCTAAGTTCCAATACAGTACTTCTTGTTCTACAGGCTAGCCATCTTGTTTTTCAATGGCATTGCTATGGTGTCTTTACTTTTTACTTTTATCCTCTTCGCCACTGATCCTATTAGCCGCTTGGGCGATCGGTTATCTATGCTTGTGGAGGAAGACCATCTGTCAGTGCACTTAAAATATTTGTTCCAGTGCAACAACCGATAGTACTCTTACATCTACAAAAAATGTAAAATTCCACATTGTTGCTTCAAGAAAAGTGTTTTCATTGGTACCTGATATCACAGTACAGTAAGTTCTTTCTGCTTAATATGCCGGGGGGATAGGAAGTTAGGTAGGTTAGGTCAGGTTCTGTTAGGTTCCATGCATTGTCATTTCCATTTTCTTGTTTAGTATCATTCAAATAACACCTCCAAAAATTTTGGTGCAATTTATAAGTTATTTCTATTGCTAATCGTCTCCTCCACCAATACCGTATGTTATATATACCACATCCTAAATGACTTAATAAAAATAGGTTAATTTGTAAATACAGTACCTGTACAAGTACAGTATAGTATATAAATTATTATGATCATTAAAATTAAAATGGGATAAGGTGTAGAGGCGAGTGTAAAAACATTATCAAGTTTACAATGAATCTCGCCAAAATTCAGCTCTTAAATTTGCTACTGGGATCAGCGAAATCTTAGTCCTTGGCCTGCTTATGGCCAACCAGGCAAGACACCATTTATCCAATTTGGCTCATTCTACAGTATTATGAGAGACGTGTCAAGGATATCTGACTTTTGGCCACACTAGAGCGAAAACAATACCACTCATAAACTGCTGTCAGTATGATTTTTATATACAAACAAGACACAAAAACACCAGTAACTCTCTTACCAAGTGCCACAAGCGTTGTTGGGTGTTAAACGACCTACACGTTACACCGCCCACCGGGCCCTCACCAAATCTCTAGCCAATTCCAATTGTAAACGTACTGTACATTAAATTTTAACCATAGTGCAAAATTTTACATCTGTTGGTGTCTGTTAATAAATTAAATATATTACTGTAGTTGTATTTTTAGAATTATTACAATAAATCCAGAATGTCAAACAAGTGCTGCTGGAGTCGAAAATTACGCCACAGTCCTTTCAATCAGTCGAACACCATAACAGCTGTGTGTGCTGAGGACCTCTGAACGTAGTACTGTACTTACCGTATATTAAAGGTCATTTTTTTCAGTGAATTTATAGTATCACACCGGTCTTGATTTCCTTATTAAAAATATGTATCTCGTTATGTTTACACAAGTCCAAGACATTTTTATTCTGTGATATTTCCACCAGAAGTTAAGGATAACCGAGATATTAATTTTTCAACATTATTTCTTTCGCTCAGTCACAAGTATCACATCGGTCTTTATTTCCGTATTAAAAATATATATATCGTAATCTTTAATCAATTCTAAGACATTTTTATTCTATGATATTTCCACCGGAAATTAAGGATAACCGATATATTAATTTTTCAAGATTATTACTTTCGCTCAGTCATAGTGTCGCCATGAACAACGGGTTAGGTTAGGTTTTCTTGGGTGGTTGGTAATATAATTTGTTAATTATTATAAAAAAAGAAATCCAACTTTTTTCGTTATGATTGTTGGGTGGGAGTTATCCAACAAAACATGTGATTTCCGGTGAAAATGAATATCAAATTCGTTTGAAACTCATCAAAATACTTAGGAAAAACCTATTTTTAATATCGAAATAAAAACCGGTGTGATACTATAATTGACCTTATTTTCGTCTGCAATTTTTATTGCTGTAATTCGAAACTTGTCTTTGTAGAATATTATTTATAACCAACTGCTTCCTCTAGACATGTGCCTGGAAACAATTACTTATGACTTGAAATTTAATGTGCTTTATTATAGAGCACCTTAATATCTAGATATAGAGCCATTATACTGTATCTAGAGATATACAGGCTACAGCTGCTAACTAGATACAGTAGTGACACTGTGGAACAGTACTGTATTTTTTTACCAACAAAAAATATAAAAAATTCACCTTAATGCACATTGCCGCTGACAGATTCCACATAACCCTACCCTCACAAATATCGACATAGCCCTGTTATCATTACAGTACTTTCCCAATTATGTGAGTGGAGCAAGTGCTTAAAACTCATACAAGGCCCAAAGTGCCTCTTGTTGTAACCAAATTTTACAGAAGACAGGCCTTCAAAACCAATCCCATTAGTAATCCTACCAAAAAATGGCAAGGAAATGGAGTAACAATATGGGACAGATAAGAAGGTTAGAAAACCAAGAGAAAAAGGAAAGTTTCCTAGGAAATTAGGCATAAGCAAGTTCATACAATGATAAACAAAAATAAAAGGCTACTCCCTTTCAGCAGCATATGTATTGGTACTGTATTTTACCGGCAGGCTGGTACAGTCTACCGACTACGTCATGGATTCATTTTTTACCATCTAGCAGACGACATACAGTCAAACAGCAGCACTGATATGCACTCCCAAGGGCTGATGAAAGTGAAATACTAGAGGAATTTGGTCTGAGCTGTGCCAAACAGCTGCATGCATTTCTCAGTATGCCTTAGTCATCCAACCTGATGCAACATATGCAGGGCAATTTTTGCTGATTCACAGCAGTAAACATGGCGAATTAGCAGTTAATCTTGATGATTAATGTGGAATTAGTAAGGGTTCATTGTAATTGCATTTGCAGGAGCATAATTCTACAAAAGTAATACCATCACTCAACGATTAAACTTGGTCTGTATTTCAAATGATACCCGAGTTACTGTATGTTAAAATAACACACGTATCATCATACAACATTGCATACTGCATTGTGGGTTTACAAAGCTATTTCACTCATTATAATCCTATTCACTGGATATCAAAACAAGAAAAAGCATTTATAGTACTAATTTATTACTAATATTTCAATATAAAAAAAACACTCTTCACATTCATATTATCAATACTGTATAAAGTATTTACATGACTATATTACATAACTAAAAGACAAGTACCATACTGTACTGTATAAAATATGATTAGCTAAAGATTATGAAATATGGAAATCAGTATATTGTACACTATTTCTGGGCTTCAAATTTTTTTGGCATGCGAATTAAACCCAAAAGTGTTGCATCTGCTTCCAGTAAAGTCATATCTGTGGATGATCCCAAAAAGCGTGTAGACAGCTCGAGCTCTTGTAGACGAAGGCGAACTCTGGCTCCTCTCACAAAATTTCTGAATAAGTGGACATAATGTCATCTTCCTTGTACATTGTGAATTACATGCAAATTACAAGTTGAAGTTTAGACAAATGTTTTGGAATAACACCTCTAGGCTATAATAGTTTGATTCTGTACTGTACATCAATCTCATGCAACTGAATTAAACTTCTGCTTCAGTGTGTATCACGTATATATTTACTTCTTATTTATACAGTGATCCCTCGGTTAACGAACGCCTCGGTTAACGAATTACCTTCCATAAGATTCTTCACTTCGGTTAACGAAAAAATTTTGGTTAACGAATTTCTTTAATTCCCCAACATGTTTTCGCCTGCTCACCAGCTGTAGTATAGTCCGCCAATACAGTAATCAGTTTTAGGGCTTAAATTCGTTACCATTTGAGTAAATATCAAGAAGGTTGTACAATTCAATAATTTTCCAAGTATTATATTAAAGTTTTAGTCATTTTAACAATTATTTAACATAACTGAAGTTCGGGAACTAGTTTTAGCAGCCAAACAGCCCTCAACACACCCAAAATGGAGTCAGTGTGTCCCTGCTCAGGAGAAGCATCTTGCTTCAGGCAGCTCTTGAACATAAAATATTTTTACATTTTTACAGTACAATTACAGTATTGGTCATTCTGAAGTTTATTTTACATATTGACTATATAATGCAGTGTTGATTTAAGAAAATAATCTTGAATTACACCAGTGAACTAAAATTTTATGGGTGAAATGGAGGCATGGGGTGATTTCTCCTCCACCAATGTTTTCTCTTCTCCCTTCTCCTCCACCCCATTCTAATTCCCATCATCATCATCAACCAGGAGCCTTCTACAACACCTCAAAGTAAGTGTACTTTACTGCATTTATTTTTAGTTTGTATGTAATTTTTGATAATGGAACCAGTTACCCAAAATCCCATTGAAACAATGGTTTGGTTAACAAAATTTCAGTTAACGAACGACCTTCTGGAGCAATTGTGTTAGATTAACGAGGACTACTGTAAATGAAACTCCTAGTATTACATGGAAGAAAAGCGATGGATAACATCATTCAATATGTCCAATTTATGGGTTTATTGATTATATTACCATTAGAAAGCTGTTTAATTAAATACTGTATTTCACCTTAATCCCAGAACTGAACATATAGCCTTCAAATCTGCATTTCCAAAATAACAACTGGGCTGCACCCCGAAGCACAAATTGATCCTAGGGGTATCACATCATCATTAGCCGTCTTGAGGAGAATGTTCCTCTTGACAATTTTTAACAGTGGTAGCTGTATATTATAAAACTATATAATAAGAAAAATGAAGAATGGGAAGTCAATTGTCTGTGGGAGAGGTAAGGTTGGTAGCTTGTTGGATTAAGCGGAAAATCCCCTCCCTCCCTCCCTCCACTCTCAGACCACTACATCACCGCACGATACCTATATAGCAACAGTAAGAAATTTCCCCAACAATGCCCATTTTATTTAAGCTCACTGAGTACTAGGTTAATAAAACATTATCATAAATTACTAAATTTTCCTAGGAAAAACAAACAGATGAGTTATTGTGTCATATTAAATTCATGGTGCTTTGTTTACATAGCACGAATAGCTGAACAGTCAGCCATCCAAACGAGTATCCTCAACATGTTGTCAGTTGCTGTACCGAGTCTAGTCAATATCGGACAATTTTCCCAATATTTGGACGAAAAGACATACTTTGTTGGGAATATCCAATATACTGAAGAGAAATCTGTTACTGACACCCACTTTACAGAAATCTATTGTTACAAAATAAAATTTTGTCCAGTTAAAATTTCTACACAAAAAATCTAATGTTAAAATTTTTTCCACAGCACGGAAAGATGCCAAGGCACTGTTAGAGATATCTCAGGTCCCACTGTACTGGTCCTGGTCAGTTTCTAAAGACAACCTAAAAATTTTATAGCTATTGTACTGTATGAAGAGTGGGCAACTATAATATACATGTTGAGTTTTACTTATCATGGCTCACAGGAATGTTACACATGAAAAAGTGGCAAGATGCTCTCAAGATGTTGTATGTTAACTGATGTGTTTAGTGTCCTAGAGTTGATCTGATGTCAATGGAAATAATAAAATGTTTTATGGATAAGTTTAGCTTTCCTTATTCATATACTAAACCATAAAAGTTTCAAACAATATGTCTGGCTGGGCCTCACAGTCTCACACTACATCACAACCGATGGGGTGGTTTCTCAATAACTTCTGTATGAGATCCAATCAACGAAAAATTTATTTATAACTGTAATGAACCTCTACAGTCTAATGGTGAATATTAAATATTCCTGCACTATAAAGTACAGTACAGTCACTGCCTCACATGTGTTGTGGTGCATATGGAGATTATATTTTCATGAATACCCCAGGACTTACTGCATCAACAACTGATGCACCAAACACTTCAGATACTAAAGGGTTATGTATATCCCCTCTGGTGCAACTTATCACCCAAGGAATGAGCAGGAATGGGGCAGAACAAAGGCTAAAAAGTGCAGAATTTTGGTTTGGCTTAAGAGTTAAGGTACAGACATATGAAGCAAAGATCAATAGTATATACCCACTACTTGATAAACTGCATACAGTATACTGCAGCCTGTACTTACTCTGAATTTCTTTGAGGTCGAGGGCAAACACAGTAAAATTTGCTGCCAAAGTCAATGTACAGGTCATCCGCAACTACATGAAAGATTGTACCTTCTACCACCTTGCCTTGTGGGTCTCCAAGCTGCAACAAAGAAAAATAAACTAATAATGCAATTCTATCTTTAAATATACTTTGAGTATTAAATAAAAGATGAAATACACCAGAAAATGTTGGAAGTTTATTCACATTTCACAATAATCACCAAATGATGATGCATAGTTCACTGAAATTGTTGTCAATTGATGTTTTATATTTTTGTGCCACAATTTAAACTGCTTGATGTACTGTAATCAGCTGGGCAGCCCTGAGCAATTATCTTCTTCCCTCTCATCAGTTTTTTGCATGTTTTTACCACATACACTGGGTGACAGGGACTTTTCATAAGTATCAAGTATTATTACATTAATACAATAGTATAGTCCAGTACTGGGTAATTATTCAGTTAATGACTGTCCACTGATATTTCATTGAAAACTGGTTTAAAAATACAGTACTGTACTCAGTTTTTTATTGGTTTTATTATGGGATACTGTATTTTGTTTTGAAAAAATATAAAAATGGCTGAAACAATGTGCTAACCTGACCAAACCTAAGAAAACCTATATCTTAACTCACCCATATTTCGAAAACTAAGCATTTGTCCAAAATATAAATAAAAATGAAAGTAATCAGCATAAAAAACTGTGTCTAAAAACACCCTCCATAATTATCAAACTGCTGACGGTCACCAGCATATATTAGCCCAGTAGTACACAATAAATTTTCATTCATACAATGAACCAAACTAACCTACGTAACTTAACCTAAATAATAAATTAATGCTAAGGTGGAGTTCAAGTTAAGATCGAGTTGGTAGTAAATTTTCACTTTTGGTAACACAGGAACCTTAGAAATTTTATCTTTACAATCAAGAGTTTAGATAATTCTTAAGACACTTTTCTTCTTTGACATTTCCCTCGCATATAACCTAACTTAACCTCCTAATAATATTGGGTTGGTAAGGTTAGATAGGTTATTTTGGTTAATTTTATAATAAAAATATATATACTGTATATATAATACTTTGCAAGGTTCCCAGTCAGATGAATGTAAAAGGTAATAATGTCAACAACAGTGTTGGTAATTATACGCCCATTAAGTACAAGATTACCAAGCACCCATTTACCCATTACTCATCACTTATATGTGTGTCTCTGAAAATGTATCTGGCCATTGCTTAGCTCATGTCACCAGTTGGCCACTCCTGGGCTGGTATTACGGTATATTTTCTTTGAATTGTCCCACCCCCCCAGACCACCACAGTGGCCCCAGCCAGATGTTTTTGCCATCAGAACCTAACAAACTAACCTAGCCTAAATTTGTGGGGCAATTAAAAGCAATAATACTGGTATTACCATTGGTTTTGTTAATCTAACCCTTAAGTAGTGTCACACTTAGGTATTTTATTCTGGCAAACGTCAGGTGATTTTATTCAGCTGAGAAAAGCCCCTGCCATCAATGGATTAAGAGCATGATATCACATACCTGCATCAGTTTAGAATTCCTCAAGAGAGAGACGAATGTTTTGGGAGGATGAACTTCCTTAGGCTCTGCCTCTGTACTTGCTTCTTGGGTACTTTGCAAATGCTTTCGCAAACCCACCAGGCTCAGCAGTTGACTTCTCTGTGGAAATTTCGCTTGCATTTTGAACAGTTTTTAGTGTGGGTAACGATGAACAACATCTTAACAAAGGCCGGTACACTTTAGTTGTCAATATTAAAACACTCTGTCTTACGGAGGAGGCCATTGTTATTTTAGTTGCAGCTATGATCAAGTGATACAATATCAAGTATTGTCATATGGTATGATATAATGTCAGTTCCCATGTGATAATATTAAATAAAATGTATATTAAAATTCATAATAAATATTACTTATTAAGAAATCATTCTAATGTTATGAAACGAAATATTGAGTATCCATTAGAGCTTCTCATTTGGATCAAGAGTATCTATAGACACTAGAAGAAGGTATATGTGTACTTTCTGATTCTATTTTACAAAGCTAATAACGTTTATTAGTCTATTCTGGTGGCATTATGATCCTTAAAGTTATATTTTTCTTATTTGTTTTATTCACTTATATTAAAATACAACAACAATCACAGACAGAACAGAACCCATCAGTGCCTCATTAAGCTGTGAACAAGATACTGTATTGCGGAATGGCGACACAAAGTGCTAAAAGTTGCTTGGAATTTTTTAAACATATAGGTCGATTGAAGGTAAGATCCATTATTTCTTACTTAATGTTTTAACCTAAAATCTTAAATGGTTTCCTAATCCTATCTGTCATGGCTGAAGGTGTGGAATGAATTTGTCCAAAACTAATAACATCATTGTATTACATGTTGTAGGTGAAGGAATAAGAATGTTATAGTGCCACCTTAACACGTGTTCTGGTAATACCTAAGACGTCAGACTAATGGGAAGGCAACAGTAAATCAAATAATGTACCATGAAATGTTACGAAGACGACAATAAAACTTTAAAATTAAATGAGACAAGTTTTTGAGGTGAGCACCAATAGTGTACACTAGTCCCACTTATCTATACAGTACTAGTAAGAGGAATATGTGACTTTTACCTCGTGAATAGAGAGTAATGGGTGGAGGAATTTTCAATTTCCATGGACCTCTGAGTTTGTCTTCCTCTTGTTAACAATATATAAAAAAAAATAATGACCCTAACGAACTTATTTAAAGTAATTTAAAATACATATCAAAATAAAACTGTGTTTTCAAAGTTGCAGGCATGGAAATTATTATGGAATACAGTATTGGTGTTTAGTGTATTTCATTGTGTTTCATACGAATTTAACCTTTAATATAATTACTAAGGACTATATCCTATTAAAATTTGCCTCAATCCAATTGGGCAAATGCTACACAAATGTAATAAGTTCAATAATTTTATCCCTCCTAATTTTATCTCCATGCTGTGATTTCTGTGCTTCCTAAGTTCATGATATGAATTATCTAAACGAAATGATACATGGATCAAGTTTCGCCTGAGCCTGATAATGATTTAACTTCTATATTTGGACAAATGTTGACATCAACAATCCCAACACGTATTATTGTAGTTTAGATTGACAACAAGTTAGAGTAAAAATTTTAGGGGCAGGTTTTAAATAAGAAATAATTTGAGTGTACAAGAGGTAACGAAATTAATTTATACCATAACACTCAGTGAAAAGGACTACCCATGATGAAACCTATTGCCATGGTCTTATTAGGTCTAATATTTCATATTTAATGCCTTGATAAATATATATCAGCCTCTGGCACTACCTCAATATTCAGATTTCAGTGAGAAACTTGTGTAGGAGCTTTTAATTGGTAATTTTCCCTTTATTCCAGCATGTGAAAAGAACTGGATGGGTTCTTAGCAATGTCAACGAACCAGAAACTATATCAGGTCATATGTACCGAATGGCAATCATATCTTTCCTGCTTGATGAAAATGATAATGTTAATAGAGACCGGTGAGATTTTGCTGTTTGCAGTGAAATTTTAGTTGTGCTTTTTTTTTTAATCAGAAATTTAGTTGAACAATTAAACTCACTTCTTCCATGTATCAGAAATCAGATTCTTGAAACACTGCATTGAAATAAACAGTTCTGTACAGAAATATAAAGGACCTACCGGTACATATAAAAAAATACCAAACAAATTACTGTACTGTATATAGTAAATGGGCCATTCATACTGTAGTATTATGATTTTTTTTAAGGTAATTGATGCTATAAGTAGATTTATTTCAGAGTTATGAAGATATCTCTGGTTCATGACATGGCAGAAAGTGTAGTGGGTGACCTCACTCCACTCTGTGGAGTCTCAGAAGAAGACAAACATACACGAGAGGTGGCAGCCATGGAGCACTTTATTACCTTGGTTGGAGAAAAAGCTGGCAATGAGATGTTCAACTTATTTATGGTGAGTTCATCTAGTTATTGTGATGAGATTACGGATAATTCATTGGATAGCCACTGTTTCTCTAGTACAGTACTATGAATTATTATTATTACTATTACGTATATTACATTTTCGCCCCACAGGCCCCGATGTGGGTCGGTGACCTGTGCTAATCCCCGTTAAAAAAAAAATACTCTATCTTCAAACTTCAGATACCTCAAAACATCAACCATTTTAACTTAAGTACCAACAATTTAAACCTGAGTAACGGTTCAACTGTAAAATCCGCCTGTGTACCTTTTCGCCATTTTGCAATATCACATGATCATGCATTGGGCCTGAGCTGAACTTGTACAAACGGGGGGGATCCTTTGCTTTATTACAAGCAAAATGCCAAGATGACAAAAAATTTGCTAATTTTTTACATATCAAAAGATGCAGAGTTGATGATACAAGCATCTTGGAGTGTCCCTGTGTCGGTTGCCAGTAGTCTGGGAAGTGAGATGAGGTACTCATGGAAGCTACACCTGTGTCAAACCCTCCCACCCTTTGGGAGAGGAGTTATGCTTGCAATCTATGCCATTGTTTATTACTTCTTCTCATAGAAGAGAGCAGGTACTCTTAGCTTCTGCACTCTTTCAAGTGCTGTAGCTAGGAAACTGCGGATTCCAAAATTTTTCCCTGTCGACATTGTGCCTTAGAAGTCTCAGAAACACATCCTGTAATTTATGCATAATTGAGGATCACCTTGTATACAATATAGTATTGCTGTTTGAATTTTGATTTTTACTTTTTGCAAGTAGAGGTACTGTAATATACTGTACTGTATGCAATAAGTGGAATTATTATTTTCAGGAATATGAAGATCAGAAGACACCTGAGGCAAAACTTGTTAAAGACTTGGATAGGTTCGACATGATTTTACAAGCCTTTGAATATGAAACAAGTCAGAATCGAATAGGAACATTGGAAGAATTTTTCAAGTCCACCGAAGGAAAATTTACGCACCCCAAAGTGAAGCAGTGGGTTGAAGAATTGTATGAACAAAGGAAGCAGACACTGGGTGAACTTACGGAAAGTTCTTAATTTTATCCAGCAGTAGACTTTATTAATAAAATAATTTGTGATATTTGGCATATCTTTTTAACTTTCTTAAATTTTATATTATTTTTTACTTTTATGTATTAAATTAAATACAGTATTACTGAATTTATATGCTTATGTTGCTATGTGTATCTTACCTGTCATAATTTACTGTCTTAACTTTTTCATCACATCTATGTAAATTATTGTAACAATTTTCTTTTCAATTATGAAAATTAATTTCCGATAAATTCTAAATGAAACATTTACAGTATTGTATAGGTATTCCTCGCTTAACGAATGGGTTAGTTCCTGGAAAACTATTCATTATGTGGATTTTAATAACTCAAATAATAGAACAAATAGGAAAATAGGGTTCGGTTCTTCACCGACAAAGAAACCCAATATTATTACCCCCAAAATATGAAATTGCTTCATGAACAAAAAACCTACACAACTAATGAAAAATAGTGCAGTACCTGTACTGTATCCAGTAACACTACTTCACTACCTAACACATTTAAAACATTAATAAAACACTGAGTTCTATCTATATGAAAATGTGCAGCTAAAACCATCAAGAAAAGCTAAATAAAAGTTTAATACAGCCGTTATTTGCACAATATGCAGCCATATGGCCTCAAAGCTCCCCATAGCAACTCAGCCCAGCTTGGATGCTGCCTCCGCTTAGATCTGGGGTTATCATCATTAAGCGAGAATACACTGCTGCCCATCTCTCATAAGATTGCTGCCCCAGCTGACTCCCAAGGCACACAATTTACATTTTTGCTGGGACCCAAATTCGTATTAGCAGGGGAAGCTTTTATTAGATGAAAAAGAGGTGTTAACTTAGTTAATTTTTATAAGCGAATTTTCTTATCTTGAACCTTCATTAAACGAGGGATATGACAACAGACAAAGGGTTTTGACAACCCTACCGACACAACAGGAATCTGTGTTCATTCTGACATCCATTGGCCCCCACCTTACAGATACTTTCTGTAGCAAGTGTACAGGACTCTCACTTTTGAATCAAGTCAAAGCCGTATGTGGAGATACCCGGTACTTTTATCTCTAACCAGATGTAATTTGATATCAGTGACATCAGGCAAAAAGTGATTTAGTACATCCTTGTAACTTTTGGAAACAAATGAGTGTGTCTCATTTGTTTATGTATTTATTTATTTATTTGACACCAAATACCATCATAGTAAAGAACTATTTACTCACACATCTTTATCCATGAATTTATTACTTCAACATAAATCTATTCTCAGAACAAGATGTCACTTGCTAAGTTTTCTTAACCCTTAAATTGTGGCCAAGGATTCTCTAATTTGCCTCCGTATGCAGAATATGGAACACAAAGGAACGTAAGTCACTGTCGCCTACCGCTAACATCCAATGATAATGGCCACCATTTAAGGGTTAACCATTATTAGCTATCAGTTATCATATACTTTTGTTTATAAAGCAGCAACTTTTTGAAAACCTGTCATTTATATTTAAATTGTATTATATTATTTACCATTACTTTACAGTTACTACTTACTTGTGTCACAATTTCGTGCAGACATATCTACTTTCCCCATAAATGTTTCAGTTACATATCATCTCTGAATCATTAGGAAACTGCTATGAACTCTTGAAATTACAGTAGTGGCTAATAAAGGCAGCATGCAATATAAAAAATAAAAAAATTATTGGATGTGTTGGTTTTCAGTGTCACCTTTTCTGTGTACAGTAGCTAATTTGCATAGCTGTTATACCCAAATAGCCAGTAAGCTGATACGTGGCAAAAATTACATAAAAATTTCTGATTAACCCTGTGACAACATGTACTAACAAGTCCAGCTCTTAGTTGTGCGTAGCATCAAAATGACGAGCAAAAGAACTTGAAATTAAATTTAAGGCACAGTACCAACACATTTAAGGGGCAAAGGGTTCTCATGGTTGAATAAAATTGTCTGGTATTAACCAGAATAAAATACTGTACTACCATAGTGTGGAGCTGCCCTCTAAAAAGAATAATTTGAGATGTATTGACTATGCCTCTACCCTGGTTATATACTGTACACCAGGCATGGGCAACCTTTCTGCACTCATGGGCCGCATTACGATTTGGTATTTTTCTGCCTGCCAACCACCAAATTTATACCCTGCCGAGCCCAAAAGTAATGTTAATATTGTATTAGGTGACAGTGAAGAAGTTTATCCTCACGTCCACCTTATGATATTTTCAGTTTACATTCAGTCTTTTCCCCATTTATGAAACAAATCCATCATAATTTTTTAGGTAGTATGTAAGTTTCTTGGCATTTAACAGAATACGTTGATATTTCCTACAATTACAGCATTTTCTTACTTATGACACACCCACCAGAATAATGCCAATGTTAATCTTGGAATATGAGCAACTACAATAAAACTACTTACAGGCACATCTTCCTCCCTCTCTCTCTTTTTTCTCATTTTAGAATTTCTTTATTATTATGACCTGTTGTTATTATTATTATTATCATCACTATAAATTTATTATTTTATCTTCAATTTTGTATTTTTTATTAAAATTTTTATTTCCTATGAATTATTATTATTATTACATTTGCCCCCAGGCTGGTGTGGGTCAGTGACCTGTGCTTAGGTGGGCTAATCATCATATATATATATACCTGTATATAATATATATATATATATAATATATTATAGAGAGAGAGAATGTACCTATACATTGTTCCATTGTTCTTCCTGATATGCTAATTTTAACATTGGAATTATATTTATTTATTGGCAGTTTCAACCCAAAATTAGATTTTGTTTAAATGCAATTACAGTATAAATTCTCCTGACATGCCGGTTCTGATCTATGGTACGATTAGATTCTGGATAATTAGTGGTTATTGAATGCTGTTAGTATAGATACTTACTTAAATGATAATTACTCGTCAACTATGGGTTCCGAGGTGCGATTTTTCTGTTATTCTGGAAGTATTTAATTACTCCTTAAATTAAAATCAGAGAGAAAAGTATATTTCAGTTGAAAAATTACTAAGACATATGGCTTAATATTTTGGCGATTTCAACCAAAAATTAGGTTTAATTGAAAATCTCAGTACAGTATTGGTACTCCTGCGCGTGCAGTCCGAATCTATGTTCCACGACTCAATTGCAGGGTAATTAGTGGCTGTAATGATACTTGCAAGATATTAATTACCTTATTTCAATGCTATGGGTTTCTGATGCACAATTTTTTTTTATTATGGAAATACTTAATTAGTTAAACCCTGTGACCCCACTTGGACTTAATCAACCTTTGTTATTTCCCAAGTGACCCACTGCCATATAGCTAATCCATCAAGCAGGACTCTCCAAACTTGGCCCATAAACTCATACAAGTTACTATTTATATTGTTGACTATATATACTTATTTTACGGTAACATTTTCGTAGTTACTTCCTCTTAGGTGATGAAACACTAACAAATTGTGTGAAGATTATTCTTTAAATAAATATTGCTTTACTCACCATAAACTGACTGCGGGCCACATTAAATAGAACTTTTCAATCATTCCACGGGCTGTACAAACACATGGTCTGCCGCGGCTTGCCTATGCTTGCTGTACACCATCCCTGTATTAAGTCATTACAATATACAGTACATATGTTCAGCTCAAAAAGTTGCAGGTTATTTTGTGCAGGTTTAGACATGCATCGAATGTTAATTTGCAATATTGTACACAAGTTTTCTCATTTGTCCAGGTCTATCAGTTATCTAGGTTTCTCGGTACTCGCCTGTTAACAAGGATGACCGAATGCCCATTTTTCCCAGTGTTAAGGCATGTTCACAACTACATGGCTCAATACAATTGGAGTGCATTACCTTCAAGTATGGAGAGGGTGATTTTCATATTTATGAAAATAAGTTATCACCAGGTCAAAGAATGACAGCTTCATACGAGGAGTATTGTACAGTATACTCTGAGAAGCAGCACATACTTGCTTTCTCTTTCCACTCCCAATTAACAGTCCAGACAATTTCACAAAAGTTTTATAAAATCTTTGAGGAACCCATTCAGTGCCACTCTGAAAGATTGCATAAGTCATCCCATTTTATACAGTTTGTAAATTCTATTTGTGATGAATAGACAACCAAAATTCCACAGGCAGGCTGTGAGGTATCTCTGAAAGACATTTTTTTAGTTAAAATGTGTAATTCCACAGATATACAAATAGCGGGCAAAGAAATTACCAGTTCTCATCTCAAATTTATTTTTCTTCACAGCTCCATTTACTGTTGGGAGAAAAAATAAAATAAAATTAGTAAATTAAGCAAATGGTTATTGTGACTAAAGTTTTAACAACAATATATTTGTCCCCACATTAAAAAATGGGTAACAATGATGATAATCTCTAATATTTTAGTTTAATTTACTATCTATATTCATTCCCTTTATAAAATATCCTAAAAAAAATATATATATATATATATATATATTAATGTAGCAATCCGCCCAAATCACATTTAAACATGAAAGGAAACAAGTCAAAGGATATTGAGAAGGATCATTTTTAGAGAATAGGACTATCAAATTAAATGCACTTGATTGCAGGTCAGCTTTGTGGTGCACGCACTAAACTTAGTCATGATTACTGCCAGATCATTCTAAAAATCAACTATCGGTCCTCATGCCTACATGAATATTTTCACTCATTTCGTCAGTAAGACAACATAAACAGCCACTCCAACACAATCAACTATTTCCAAACGGGGGGGGGGGGGCCTAAAAATTGTGTTATTACTTATGGACCTATTTTTGGAGAGAACATGTTTTTTCTTCTACAGTATATACCTGTCACAATTGGTTTTAACTAACTTTAAACATTTCCCTCTAATACTATGCAATTCAATACATAAAGAGCAAACAACTAAACACAAACACACTGTATGGCCCATTCACACATTCTCATTACAGCAAGGTTACCCATCTGCCAGATGTGAAGACCAATAATTCTAACGTACCTTCTGCAAAGAAAAATGGAGAAGCATTAATAAGTAGAAAACACTACGCTAAGTGACCTACTAATTTATTGAAAACACCAAAGGATTTTGTTTAAATAAATAGCTAGTAGTATATAAAACAGAAGATGGAATGATCCATTTATTGTGACTAAAGAAACTATCATATACTGTATGTACAGTATTTGATCTTTAAATTAACCCAAAGTACTAACCATCAAAACATAAGTTACATTAAATCTGTACCAGCTATTAAATTACAAGCAACATTTCCTCAAAGCTGTTCATCTATTAAGTGACATATACTGAAATTTTCCAGAGTCACATGAACAAAATCAACAATAATGGTTTACCTTTTTAGTAGCAGCAGCCATCTTAGCCTTGGCTGTACCACGAGCCTTCTTCATCCTGTTCTTGCGCTCCTTCCTCTGCTTACGGGCAGTTCTCTTTACTTCTATTAAGCCTTGCTATTGGGAGAGATCACTATTAACTTCAAAATAAAACAAATTACCAATACAAAAACATTAAACTATAATTCAGGTGATAGTTTAGCTTCATATGTCGTCAGTCGGCAATTCCTATCATACAGGTTCATCATGAATTCTAAATTACAATTTTTAGCATTTTCTAATAATACCCTTGTAAAGGGGGAGAAGTAATATGACAAAGGGAGGAATCAGTCTACTGAGTGTACAGTACCTGGTAAAGTATATGGTAGGGTTGCAACCGAGAGGGCAAGGGAAAACAATGTAGGGAAAGATAAGAGCTCTTCAGACCACAGGCTCTGACTATAGGTGTCCTTTGTTATACGAATGGATTAAGTTCTTTGAAAACCAATTGTTAAGTGAATATTCGTATATCAAATAACATAAATGGGAAACATGATTTCGGCTCCGCAATGACATACGGGTTAAAAAAAACCTAACTACTGTATATTAATCCCCAACTACAAGAAAAAGCACGGAAAAAAACCCACGTGCACTGGGGTGGTTGTTGTTACTGCCAGCAGCACCCTAACCCCCGGCTTAATGGACCATACTCGGAAAAATGAGATTAGTTTTGTATACTTGGTGAAAAAAAGGTGTAAGAGAATATTGGTATAGATGAATATAAATAGTGAACATTATTCATACAACGAGGGTTACAGTACAGCCCCCCCCCCAAATTTGTGGATGACACTGGCATTTTTGCGGCTGGGACAGGGAGCCATTCATTCTAGACAGTAATTTCCATTACCTGTATATGTGTGTGTGTGTCTACACACACACATATATACAATACAGGTAATAGAAATAATTGTCCTAAGGGCAAACACAAAGGGAATATAGATTTCTTTGCACACAGGTAAAAATGCACCCCCCCCAAAATGTTAATCGCGGATTTGCAGCCATTTTGAGAACCTAACCCCAGCGAATTTGGGTGGGACCCCCCCTGCACCGTACTCAGAAATATAGACTGGTAAAATTGAAAACTGCCTGAAGCATTTATGAAGCCCAATGGAGGAGGAAAATTGTTAGATTTAGCAAACACATACACCACCAGCGGCAAGGCAAATGAGAGTTAACAGGGATTTGTGATATCCCCATGGTTGTAATGTAATAGGAAATGAAGCGAAGGGTGGTAGGTTATGGTCACTAGTGTCACACCTACGCTAGGATTAGGAAATGATTTGGTCAAAAGTACAGGAATTGGTAAAAGGGTGCATAACCTTGATACAGTGTGATAAGATAGGAAGGAGACTGACACCAGGACCTTGCTAAACCATACATAACTGAGAAATCTAGCAGATAAGACAATATAAGAGTTTCACATTTTTAATCATTAGATAAGAAATGTGGGAAAGATTCAGAAGCAGAGAATATTAAATATGTAGCCTTGAAGTACACTGGATAAAAGGACCATCTACATTGTTTGAGAGAATGGTAGAACAATACAATACTGTACTCGAATTTTTAAATTGTGAACCCAAATACTTGATCAGCATGTAAAATAATTCCTTTGTATGAAAAATTAAACAAAAATCCATTTTTTTACCCCAAGGCATATTTTTTATGTCAAATGACATTTCTGTGTGCAGAGCCCTCTGATGCCAAGAATTCACACCATGCCAGCTCTGCCGATCGTCGGATCTCCGGGGAATCCACGAAACTTGCGGGGTATTTCCCCAATATGTAATCATTGGTTAAGCGAATCAGTCAACTGGATGTCAGTTATTGGGGTTCACCTGTACTGTACTTTATGAAAAGAACAGGGAATGGGATAAACTTGAAGGATATAGAGGGAAAAGGTGGGTAGTAGGGTGCCCTAATGGCTTTTCCATTGTGGTCACCCCCCTCATAAGGGGGTGAAATTTTTTTGACAACTATCAAGAGCAGACAAGAGTTATCACTTACTCTCGCAAGACGATATTTGGGCTCAATCTTCTTAGCATAATCAAGTGTATCATACACAAGTGCAAAGCCTGTGCTCTTTCCCCCACCAAATGCTGTTCTGAAGCCAAAGCAGAAAATAACATCACCAGTAGTTTTGTACATCTGAAATGAAAAACATATTGAACATCCAATAACTACATGAAGCCTCAAATGATCAACTGCTTAGAAAGACTGTAGCTATATGAAGATTAAAACAAATAATTAAATACTTTGAACTGCCACCTAACTAGGATAATGAAAGAATTATTACATCTAAAATCCAGTATGAAAAGATGTTACAAGTATGGATGCGATATAAAGTACAGGAGACTTAAAATGGACAAAAGATGTGTGTCAACAAAGTAACAAGTGAGGTTAAGTGGGACACACCCAAAATGCAGTCACTTTACTTGGCATTATTATGAAAATCCATGAGTCACTTGGGGCCATTATGAGCATACAGTCATTTTGATTTCCTGAGCCACTATATTGTATATCCTTATGTATACCTGAGTTTCATTGAGGTCATCATAAGCACCAATGAGTACATCAGTAGTGTTATGAGCACTTGTAGGTAGATTAAACATTATATACAGTCATGACACAACCTGCTTCAATATTTTCAGTGAAATGATGGTGGTTACTGTAAATTTAAGCACTGTAGTCATCAATAAGTACTATTTCACATTATAAATTTCTTTTAAATCTTAAAAAATATCATGTTATAATTGCATGAACCATTACCATGGCAACACTTTTGTTAAGTTTGGAGTAATTTGTACCAAAAGTTCATCATGTGGATCTTGTCACTTGAGGCAATTACACTAACCATTACACCACACAATAAGAATTAAGACATTTTCATGGTCTTATTATTTTTCACAACTCCCCGCCATAATTCATTCTATGCACCCAAAAAGCATCAATTAAGTTCCCGTCATGAATGAGGTAGTAACTCTCACATCCATTCCAGAAGATTATCCTGAAATACTTTACCTTGGCTAGTTTTTCTCTGATTTCCGTTTTCGGTACAGTGGCCCGATCAGGATGAAGGACATCCACAACCTGAAAAAAATATTGATCATGATACAAAATTCAAAAGTAATTTATTATGAGCTAAGTACAGTACATGAATATAGTAAATCTTCAATATCTGACACTGTTAAGACATATTCCATTCAGCAGAGAATATAATGATCCCTACAAGTCTAAAGTGCATTAAAAAGACAAACAAATAGTTCAACCAATCATTGTTGTAATGGACGGCCATACAATATTTGTATATACAACTACTTTACCTTGTAATGGGCAAACTGACATTACATTAGTAAATAAAATGTTTTATCCCTCCCTCATCCCCTATGTTAGTTGGCTTGGAGCATTACAGAAAGAAATATTTCCAATACTGTACAGTACTGTGACCTTCGAAATTTTTTAACACACAGTACATATTATTTCAAATGTCAATTACGTTGTGCCCATAAGTTATGTAGACTATATACTTGAAACGTGTGGATTTTGTTCAAAATTCACACAACGGTCCTCTTTTACTCAATCACAGATTAGGTCAGGTTGCCAAAGGTTTGATTGGTGTTTAAGGTTTTAACTATTTTCCCTCATCACTGTATGAATGACCAGTATCTATCAACACCATCCCCAAAAATAAAGGTCATTCTTTTTAAATTACCCCCAATAACATACAAACACCTGTTTTTGTTAGTAATATCTGATAATGAAGTCAACGAAATCTTTACCCAGATTGGTTTGGAAATAGTGTTGTAGACAATGGCATATAATAACACCACCATCATTACACGGACTCGCTGGGAAGCTTCAAAAGCAGGTTAGATAGATATAAAAGTGATAAGGGTTATGTGTAAACAGGGCTGTCTAGTATGAATTATTAGCCAATCAGAGCACACTCACCATAAATTAGCGTTACATAAGAACAAAAGGAGTCTGCAATAGGCCGGTTGGCCTGTGCATGGCAGCTCCTGTCTAGAGTTACTACCACTCTCTATCATCCATGAATCTATCTAGCCTTTTTTAAACTTTCCAGCACTTACTACAAAGTTGCTAAGCTATTTGTGAACCAGTTCCTTCCTATATCCCTCCTAAACCTAAACTTATCCAACTTAAATCCGTTGCTACGAGTCCTATCCTGCTCGGATATTATAAGAACTTTATCTATATTGCCTTTATTGATTCCTTTCACCCACTTAAATACTTCTATCATATATCCCCGCACTCTTCGTCTTTCTAGGGAATGCAAGTTTAGTTCCTTTAACCTATCTTATTATGGAAGGTTTCTAAGTCCCGTAATCATTTTCGTCATTCTTCGCTGCACCGACTCCAGTGAATTGATATCCATTCTATAATAAGGGCACCAGAACTGAACCGCATAATCGAGGTGCGGCCTGACTAGCGCAAGATATAGTTGCAATGAGACCTCTGCACTCTTATTACTTACACTTCTAGATATAAAACCTAATACTCTGTTTGCCTTATATCGAACATTAACGTACTGTTTTCTAGGCAGTAGGTCCGGGCTTACAAGTACCCCTAAGTCTCTTTCACAAGTTGACTTCTCTAGGTTGATGTTGTTAAGGCTGTATACATTGACAGAGTATTTGTTCTTCCAATATTCAGTACGGTACACTTGCTGGTGTTGAATTTCATTTGCCATTTTTCTGACCACTCCTGCAGTTTATTTAAATCCTCCTGTAGTGCGTTTGCATCCTGCCCTGAATTAATCTGCCGCCCTATTTTGGTGTCATCCGCAAACTTGCTTATGTCACTGCTGATCTCAGTATCTAGATCGTTAGTAGGAATTTAGCCGGTCACGGCAAAATATCCATGACGAAAATGCTAACAAAGGCCCATTGAACAAGATTATTGTACAGTATGTTTACCCAACCTGCAGAGTTGCCAGGATAACGAATCAGACATTAACCTACAATTGCCCACTTCCATGTAGGTATTTCTTTCCTTAATCTTCAAATATGACACTCACTAATTTCTACCAAATAATGGCTTCTTCCATATCAAGAGAAAACAGGTATAATACATACCATTTGCTTCCTATTGAGAAGCCTGTTGGTCAGGAACTTCCTGGTTCTGATAGTAGCGGTGGCCTCCGACTGAAAATAAAGGATTCTAATTACAATTCAGGCAGACCACATATCCCATACCAGTTTGTTTACAAACTTCAATTCACTTGCTTCATCAATATACGATACTAATATTAATTCCTGGCACCGAAGTGTAACGCACGTTAATAGTTAATACACTAATAATGTTAAACTTGCACCACTTTTCATATATTCACAATGATGATTGAAATACTGATGGATAATATAATTCTAACCTCCTTCCCCATGACTCCGTGTTTAGCTCGAGACAGTAAAGGAACGTTGAGTTGACAGCCATAGAAAATATTAAATACGGAAAATAAATACCCTCACAAACTCATATAAAAATAATCTAATTTATTTTAATATAATATAAATATATTATATATTTAAACATTTTATCACAATTTTTTTGTAAATAGTAAAAAAAACTATATATATAAATGGAGTGTTTACATCGGGGATATTACAGACGATCTCTTACTGACCCTTCACCAGGTCGGCGGCGTACGGGGATCATGGTAAGGAGAACCTTCAAAATATATCGTAGTATTTTGTAATCATCTTTGTTATATTTGATCTGTTAAATAGCCTGATCAATATATTAATCATCTAGAATATACCTGTACAGTATTATTTGAGGACAGAGGTAAGGTGAAGAGAATAATTGAAACAAGTGATGCAGGGTACATGTAAACAAACCAACTTGGAAGAAATATCATAAGAACATAAGAATGGAGGAAACTGCAGCGGGCCTATTGACCCATACTGGGCAGTCCCGTTTACACCCAACCCCTATTGCTCATATAAGCATCCAACCTATGTTTGAAGCAGTTCAGCGTATTCGAGTTAATGATGATATTTGGTAACTTGTTCCATTCATCCACTACTCTGTTTCCAAACCAGTGTTTACCTATTTCACGCCTAAATCTAAATTTGTCTAATTTAAAACCATTGTTACGAGTTCGCTATAATATAACTATAATATAACAATGAAAATCCGACATTTTTTATAATTGTTTTCAATCAATTTCGCTCGTGGGTTAGTCCTATATAATTACCGCAGTTTCTGTAAAAAAAATTAAAATGTTTGTTTTTTGCACAAACTGCTAATTTGTCCAAGAAATGAAAGTCAGATTTGAGTATAAAACCCCCAAAGACTTATTCTCATACCAAAACCTGAGGGCAGCCACTGGACGATTATTTATCTCCACTTCGAAAACATTAAGAACATAAGAATGGAAGAAACTGCAGCAAGTCTGTTGGCCCATACTAGGCAGCTCCATTCACACCCAACCCCTATCGCTCATTTATCTGTCCAACCAATATGAAGCTTTCCAGCGTGTTCAAGTTAATGATGAAGTTCGGTAACTTGTTCCACTCATCCACCATTGTTTCCAAACCAGTGTTTACCCATCTCATGCCTGAATCTAAATTTGTCTTAATTTAACCATTGCATATATAAATGTTGATCCACAATGGAAATGTGGACAAGGTTGATTTTAATATATGAAAAGCAATTGTTTTTTTTTTATGTTTATTTGACCTTAACTTTAACAAATTAAGAGTAAATGCATCTGCTCTCTCTAAATAGGAAATGTGTAAATATTAGGTGTGACATAATCAAGTCCTTTTGTTACTCATACTGGTCTTGTTTCTGTGTAGTTGTGATTTTTTAAACCAATCTATCCAGAGTATCATTAACATACAATAACATAACTAATTGTATATGCGTTGGCCAATATTCTCACTTCGTTCTTTTATATCCTTATTACTACTGTAGATTTAATTATACGCCCTATTTTAGTGTCGTTGGCAAATTTACTTATGTTGCTGTCTCTACCTATATCTGTGTCGTTTATGTATACAATATGTAAATAGTAATGGTCCAAGTACTGAGCCTTGGGTTACTCCACTAGTGACATTACCCCACTCGGATTTAGTGCCGTTATTGCTTACTCATTTCCTGTCATGTAACCACTCACAAATCCACTTTAGAATATTGTATATCCTCCATATATTTCCATGAACAATGCAATGAAAGTTAAATACTGTTTAACGTGCGTATTTAAATTTTCTTTCCAGACTTTCCGAAAGCTTGTCCAAATTGGGCGGGTGGTGTACCTCAATGAAGGTCGATACAAGGGCAGACTGGCAGTAATTGTTGACGTTATCGATGCCAATAGGGTAAGTTCCTGTGCAGGATGAACACAGTGAGTGCCATTGTGTAACTGAGAGAAAACCATTTAATGCCGCTGATGGGTCACATGATACCTGATAACTTTCAGGATTACGGTTTGTTGTCTTTCTGTAACATAGGCTACTTTTAGGCAAAATATTAGTTTCCTACCTTGTATAGTTTTTCGTATGGGAATTATTTGGAGTTCTCAAATAAATCACCCTGTGTATATGTTGAATATGGGTATTCCTTTAATTTTACATTTAGTGATGATCTGTTTTGATTTATTTATTAACATCATTTCTACATAATATATCCATTTAGCATAGTGAGGACTGCCTGTGTATAATCACGTGTGCTTGGAGGGAGATTTGTGCGAAGTGTTTGTTGAGGGTTTCTCAGTGGGGGGTGCAAAATGTGATTCTCATTGGTCTATTGTGCGAGTGATGTAAATTTGAGATAGAAATAAGGGTTCTTTGGCAATTTTCATTAGTTGTCAGCTTTTATTGTTATAAGGTTTCCAGCTGTCTTATCTATATTATGAACCACTACTAAATTTCATACCTTGAATTCAACAATTAATAAAGCTCTTGGATAATTGACAGAAGTTGAGGTGCTTTCAGGATTTCTTGTGATAACCCTGGATTAAACAAAAATTTGGTTTGAATTGGTTTCACACTAAGGTGATACACATGTAAAAATTGTTTATAGATTAGAATATAACAAGAATACAGGTGTCATTAGACCATGAACTAATTGTAAAAACTTTGACAGAGTTTAACAGAGTTACCAAAGAATATTCCATTTGGTAAAAAATACATGTTGAAGAGCTGTGATTTGGTAAAAACAAAACTACTTGAAAGGTTTTAATTTCCCAGGCTCTGATTGATGGACCTTCCACCGGTGTCCCTCGCCAAGGGTTCATGTTTTCTGAAATGTTCCTCACAAAGTATTTGGTAAGTATATAAGATTACAAATTTGAGCTATGTACAGTACTTTGGATTCTACTTTGAAGATGCCGAAAGCTTATACATAGGATATAAAGGAATGTACACTAAAATTTTCATAATTTTTAGTAATAATCACTCAAACCTTGGCAAAATAAGGCCAATTTCAAATTAAGTTCAGTTATGGGTAGTTACCTTGCCAGCTAAGAGGGCACTCAAAGTCCTACATATATTGCATCCAGCAGTAAAATTTACATGATGGCAACCACCTATCCTCTTCATTTTCTGAATCCCACACTGCTTTTCCCATAATACACAGGTTTTGCTACAGTTATCTTAATGATATATATTGCCATATTTCCCCTGGAATGTTCAACAGACATATTACTCGATAATTTTCTGTTTTCTTTTTACCTATCCATTTATTTAAAAACTGTTGTAATGTACTATTTGTCATTCTTATGGGATCCTGCCCTCATGTCATACCAAGCCTGTACACTTTTTGTAATCCTTTCTGTTAGTATGCCACCTCACATCCTGAACATTTCATTGGTGATTCAATCCACTCTTGATAACTTATAACTTAAACATTCTTCAGTTTTGATGCAGTCAGTCATGCCTCATCCCCAAACTGTTTTTCTCTTTTACTTTGATATCATGTAATTCTCCATGTATAAACAAGATACTTCTACAATATATTGGCCCTCTAGAAATTCCCTGTGGCAGCAGTGGCGAGGGAGATAAGGGGACAGTGTTGTTTTGACGGCTAGCACTCGTGGTCACTACGCACTTAGCGGCCATTTTCTGCTTACCTTTGTATCCGGGATGGCCAATAATGCATATATTTACTAATCATAATACTTATTTCCGATAAATAATTCATTTGGATTATTTGATTTGCATTATTTTTCATAAAAAGTGCTCGGTGACACACATGCAGTCGTCGCCAGGCTGTCTTTGTGTTTGGTAGAGTAAGTAATGCATATAAATAATTATCGGAATAATAATTCCACAAATAAATACATCTATAACATATTCATAGCATTATTTTCCAGTAATACTACACTACAATGCAACTACATTAGTTTTAGTAATATTGCTTAGATACAACATGATAAAATGGACAAACAATGATAATGAAACAAGCAGATGGAGGTACTGTACTTACGTTCAGGAAGCTTCCCTGTGGCCGAGCGTGTGGCGTGACATGCAAATAGTCACATTGGATCCTGATAACCCGCAGTGTATCCCCTCTCAATCTTAAATAGTACTATCTTCATAGGGTTTTTTTTTCATAGTTCCCTTCAGAGTAGTGTTCTTCTCCTTTTTATTCTTTCACCTGTTTCTTTACTTCTAATTTCCCTGTATTGTATTTATTTATTTTATTTTTTTTTTCATATCTTTTCTTGCCATTGGCAATCACCTGCTCTTCTCTTCTTTATTAGCACTGCCAACCTCGCATTCCATTCCATCTTCTTCTTTCTCATTCCTGATTACTTTACCTACACATCTCATCTGCATTTCTAAAGGTGGCACAGCACATTTGTCAAACTCCCCATTCTTTGACATCTCCTTTGCTCCCTATTTCTTGTGTATCTTGATTAGTTCTTAAAATTTTACTTACATTGATTTTCCTTGGCTCATTGGCTTGTAGCCTTTTCACCTAGAATCTTTCACCCTCAACCTTATATTAACTATTAATCTCAATTTTACCAAATGATGGGCAGACTCTTGTCCCACCTCAGGAAGTACTTTCAGATCACTCCTGCCTCTATGTATTATAGGGCTTTCTTTTTGAAGCAATTGTTTGTGACAGATCCTCTTTTTAATACACATATCTAGCAGTCTATTCATAGCCATTCATTTCTGGCACTACATATTTCCCACAATCAACTCTTACACGCAAGTCCCCCATCACTTTTACTCTCGTAATAAGTTTTCAATACAGGTCTTCCTTGAACCTCTCTTTACTCTTCATTGTTTTCATTCCATAGTGCATATGTATTCGCTAAAACCCTCCCTTTTCTCCTTTCTTATTATCTGATTCATAATGTTCTGTGGCTGACCCTCTTATACCTGTAGTCAAAAAACTTTAAATTTTATTACTGATCAACACTGCCTCAGCTTTAGCTCTTACTCTCTCAAACACTCCTGGTTTCACTCCCTTTACTTTTCCCCTGCTTGCCTCTCTTTTGACTTATCAATTACTCTCCTTTGTCATGCTGACGACATTTCCAACTTTTTAGTAACTGAATACATAAACGTGGTTCACTAGACTCAGATAAGGAGGGGGAGTTCATCAAGCACATATCCTGTTACTGTGCTCCTGTCTCCCTTTTTCCTGACATATGACTGTCATTATTTATTTCAGCTAAAAATAAACCGAAGCCAGAGATCCAAGCTTGTGAGAAAGGCCTGGGACGATGAAAAGATTACCGAGAAGTTTGACGGTTCTGTGTGGAACAAGAACTTGAACAAGGATGTCCTGGTGAGTTAACTTTTAATTTACCTAACACAGAAATAGCAAGTTTGATGTCATCTCAATCCCATATGAGGTTATCCCATGTAATCCATGTTGTAACACATTGTTCAAAGTACAACTTCTGTTCAGAGGGTTAAGATAAGTTTCTTTTATAAAATTATATCTGAATAGATTATGTGTGTGTCACTTGAGTGGTCCCCCCTTACTATACATTTGTTTTGTCTCATGTTTAGGCACCTTAGTTCTTGTTCCTTTGGTAGGTTTGAGTTATCTACTGAATGACATCTGTAATCCCCTCATTATCATTGTATTACCACTCATCATTTGTAATTTACAAAGTTTGTTGGAACAGTTAATACCCAAAGTTAATTTTTTAAATACTAGATTTAAGTATTTTTTATTGGATATTTGAAATAGTTTTAAGCAATTTTTGGAAGAAATTATATAATTAATAAATATAAATGGTAAACAATACATTCTACTGTGCAGTATATAGAATTAAATATATTTTATAATATTGTACAGTATTGATCAATAGTAAACAGTTTAATGGAATAAGATGCCTTTTCAGCGGTCAAACATGACTGACTTTGATCGCTACAAGTTGGGAAGGGCAAGGCAGACAAGAAACAAGATTGTCAAGACTGCTTACTTCCACATCAAAAAACAAAACCTGAAGGCAAAGAGGGAAGTCGTCAAGGCCAAGAAAGCCAAATAAACAATTGCTGACTAAATAAAGAAATATTGATTCTTTAACCTTCATTATCCTAATTTTTTTTGTGTGATTAGTGTGTATACTAAAGTTTGTTTCATTAGGAAAGAGTAATATTGTACTTTGATTACATACAAGGATAAATATTTTGTTGAGTATTGCACGACCAACCATCTCCATGGAAGGTTGGGGAGTGAACATCTAATGTCTGTAGTCGGGTTTAAAGATTTCATGTCAAGGATCAAATATGGTCGAGTGTTCACCCAGTTTAGGTCAGATTAGAATACTCCGATGTGACAAGGAAAATCAACACTAGCTACCAGATGCCAGATCTCTTCCAGTGAAAGGTTGGTTTTCATAGAGAAATGTTAAGAGTTTTTATTATATTCCTATTCATGATTGTTAATATACAGTACTGTACTTCTAAGTTTAGCATCCTTTTCTTGTTATAACCTGTATAAATTGATAAAAATTCACTGCACTAAACATAAGCTGGTATTTTATTGTCAGTTTAAAGGTGTTTGTGAGACTTTTCTTTCTAGAACCGACTGTGGTGGAACACTGTCCTTGATGGTTAAGTGGAGGCCTCACACAAAGGTAAATACTATATTATTGTTTATTTCTGTTAGAGGATAAATTTTAAACATTGGCATTTGCTCCTGGATGTATTTTTCCCCAAGGAATGAATCTCCAGTTATATAATAGTTTTCTGTAGTTTAATATAATTCTAGAAAATTTTCTGTGATGTGAAATATCAGGAACACATCTATTTCATATAAAAAGTGGATAACCTGTCTAACCAAATGATGAACCTCTCTTGATAGGAATTGCCGGCTGAACGACACTTGAAGCCATTTTTACTCCTGATGAAATTTTACTGAATTATGTGTAATTTGGGGATATTTCAACAATATTTTAGCATTTTATAATTATTTCTAGGTTTGAGATTATGTGGAGGAACAATGTCCTGGAAAATTTCTGGAAGTCTTGAATTTAGGTGAGCACTATTATATTTTTATGAAAGTTAGGTATACTCTTTACTGTATTTTAATCTTGGAAGTTTGACTATAATATATATTTGGTACTTGTGACATACCTGTATTTGCATAATGAATCTACCTAATAGAAATTGCTGAGTGGAAACCACATTCAGTCCAACATAGGGGTGTGGGATCACCTGAAGCTTCACCACCCACCCCCAACTTATTTCACCATAACATTAAGCTAAACTCCTCTCAGGGAGCATTATCAAGGTTGATCTTGGAGAAGCTTGGGTGATCCAAATACAGTAGTTATGTTTTAATTTAGGTTGCATTGTATCATGTGGTTCAGTTCAGTAATCGGTCATGTTGATAAAAAGCAAGTACAGGGGTACACAGTATTTATATGATGAACCTATCTTGATAGGAATTGCCGACTGAACGATACTTGAAGCCAACTTCAGTGCTGATGAAACTTTGTAATTCGCTGTTTAAGGATGTGTGGACTTTTTTATTTAAAATTTTGTTTTGTTTTTCTAGGAAGCTGCTGTAATGGGAATCAACATTTAAACTCTCTGGAGTTTTTGAATTAAGGTGAATAGATCTGTATTGTGGTTGTTTTATTTGTATGGAGGATAATTTATAAAATGTTAAACATTTGGGTACAGTATTATATTCTCATAATTATAATGTTTGTGACATCATATATATAATGGATATACACATGATGAACCCATCTTGATAGGAATTGCCGGCTGACCGACACTTGAAGCTATTTTTGATGCTGATGGAATTGATCATGTTAAATATTATCAAGGGCTAATTAAACATTATCTTAATTTCTTAATTACTGTTTCTAGGATGATCTTCTGTGGTGAAACATTATCCTGAAGGTTTTGCCTTAAGGTGGGTACACTACAATATTTTCCTGTCTTTTTCAGTAGAAAATATAGTAAGCTTTTGAAACTTTGATTATATAATAGAAATAGTGTAGGTATCTTTTTATTGTGTACAAATTATCATGTACAAAAAGTTTTGGAGGGTCTTAAAAAGTCTCATTGTTAAGTACCATTGTATTTACATCTCCCATCTCTAACTCAGTGGCATATAACATTCACGTTTGGTTCTCTGTGGACACATTTCATATTAAACTTGTAATTGCTAATATTTAGATTAGTATGTTCATGAGTGTGACAGTTTTGAAGTGATTAATTGTACCACTTGGGAGTTATACCCCATAAATTCTGAGTAATTTAGTCTTCCGCTTTGCATTGGGAAAGAACAGGAGTAGCCTTTCATGCTGATTGATCTAGTTTAGTATGTTGTCATGGAAGCTTCTAAACATAATATCAATATTTGTAACTTTTATGCAATTTGAAAATCCATATGATGAACCTATCTTGATAGGAATTGCCGGCTGAACGATACTTGAAGCCACCCTCAGTGCTGAAGAAATTTTAGTCCTACAGTTTATAGATAGGTATACTGTACAGTATTTTTATTTAATAAATGAATTTTCTTTTTTAGGAGTGAGCTTGTGTGATGGAACAGCATCTCTGAGAATTCTACCAAGTTCTTGGATTAAGGTAAATATGTACTACTACTTTGTTTCTTTGTACATATGATAAATTGTTTGCGTTTGATCATCTGAGAACAATATTTACATGTGGCATTTGGTGAGTTTCACACAAAACAAGCATCATTATGATGTACAGTACTTACCTTTATAGGAATAGCCAGGTGACCTGCTTTTTAAATCATTTTATTGTTGAAATTTTTGCCGAATTACAGTACATACAAAATAAGGATGCCAAATTTAGGATACACTTTTTCATTCAAGAACTGAGGTCTGGCTGTGGAAGAAAATCCTGGGAATTTTGTTCTGGAGTCCTGGTATTAAAGAGGTATGTATTATTATCTTTCTTTGTAATTATGACACACTATATTGTCAGCTTTTAGAAATATGAGCATAGTTACTCTTAATGTGATGTAGGTGCCACGTCAAGCATACACATGATGAACCTATCTTGATAGGAATTGCCGACTGAACGATACTTGAAGCCAACTTCAGTGCTGATGAAACTTTGTAATTCACTGTTTAAGGATGTGTGGACTTTTTTATTTCATATTTTGTTTTGTTTTTCTAGGAAGCTGCTGTAATGGGAATCAACATTTAAACTCTCTGGAGTTCTTGAATTAAGGTGAATAGTTCTGTATTGTGGTTGTTTTATTTGTATGGAGGATAATTTATAAAATGTTAAACATTTGGGTACAGTATTATATTCTCATAATTATAATGTTTGTGACATCATATATATAATGGATATACACATGATGAACCCATCTTGATAGGAATTGCCGGCTGACCGACACTTGAAGCTATTTTTGATGCTGATGGAATTGATCATGTTAAATATTATCAAGGGCTAATTAAACATTATCTAAATTTCTTAATTACTGTTTCTAGGATGATCTTCTGTGGTGAAACATTATCCTGAAGGTTTTGCCTTAAGGTGGGTACACTACAATATTTTCCTGTCTTTTTCAGTAGAAAATATAGTAAGCTTTTGAAACTTTGATTATATAATAGAAATAGTGTAGGTATCTTTTTATTGTGTACAAATTATCATGTACAAAAAGTTTTGGAGGGTCTTAAAAAGTCTCATTGTTAAGTACCATTGTATTTACATCTCCCATCTCTAACTCAGTGGCATATAACATTCACGTTTGGTTCTCTGTGGACACATTTCATATTAAACTTGTAATTGCTAATATTTAGATTAGTATGTTCATGAGTGTGACAGTTTTGAAGTGATTAATTGTACCACTTGGGAGTTATACCCCATAAATTCTGAGTAATTTAGTCTTCCGCTTTGCATTGGGAAAGAACAGGAGTAGCCTTTCATGCTGATTGATCTAGTTTAGTATGTTGTCATGGAAGCTTCTAAACATAATATCAATATTTGTAACTTTTATGCAATTTGAAAATCCATATGATGAACCTATCTTGATAGGAATTGCCGGCTGAACGATACTTGAAGCCACCCTCAGTGCTGAAGAAATTTTAGTCCTACAGTTTATAGATAGGTATACTGTACAGTATTTTTATTTAATAAATGAATTTTCTTTTTTAGGAGTGAGCTTGTGTGATGGAACAGCATCTCTGAGAATTCTACCAAGTTCTTGGATTAAGGTAAATATGTACTACTACTTTGTTTCTTTGTACATATGATAAATTGTTTGCGTTTGATCATCTGAGAACAATATTTACATGTGGCATTTGGTGAGTTTCACACAAAACAAGCATCATTATGATGTACAGTACTTACCTTTATAGGAATAGCCAGGTGACCTGCTTTTTAAATCATTTTATTGTTGAAATTTTTGCCGAATTACAGTACATACAAAATAAGGATGCCAAATTTAGGATACACTTTTTCATTCAAGAACTGAGGTCTGGCTGTGGAAGAAAATCCTGGGAATTTTGTTCTGGAGTCCTGGTATTAAAGAGGTATGTATTATTATCTTTCTTTGTAATTATGACACACTATATTGTCAGCTTTTAGAAATATGAGCATAGTTACTCTTAATGTGATGTAGGTGCCACGTCAAGCATACACATGATGAACCTATCTTGATAGGAATTGCCGACTGAACGATACTTGAAGCCAACTTCAGTGCTGATGAAACTTTGTAATTCACTGTTTAAGGATGTGTGGACTTTTTTATTTCATATTTTGTTTTGTTTTTCTAGGAAGCTGCTGTAATGGGAATCAACATTTAAACTCTCTGGAGTTCTTGAATTAAGGTGAATAGATCTGTATTGTGGTTGTTTTATTTGTATGGAGGATAATTTATAAAATGTTAAACATTTGGGTACAGTATTATATTCTCATAATTATAATGTTTGTGACATCATATATATATTGGATATACACATGATGAACCCATCTTGATAGGAATTGCCGGCTGACCGACACTTGAAGCTATTTTTGATGCTGATGGAATTGATCATGTTAAATATTATCAAGGGCTAATTAAACATTATCTAAATTTCTTAATTACTGTTTCTAGGATGATCTTCTGTGGTGAAACATTATCCTGAAGGTTTTGCCTTAAGGTGGGTACACTACAGTATTTTCCTGTCTTTTTCAGTAGTAAATATAGCAAGCTTTTGAAACATTGGACAATCATATAACTGGTATCAAGTGTAGTACGTCACCATTTACGTATGTTTGGTTTACGTAATTTAATCTTTGTATTTACACCGGCTTGTGTTTGAAACACAGTAAGTCCGCACTTAACGTTCTTTCGGTACTACGTCGCTAAAATTTAAGAGACCAACAATTCGTTTAACGTCCCGGTGATCTGATACTACGTCGTTTTGTGTTGTCGCGGATTACTTTCTATGTCGCATCACCTGCTCTTGTCTGGCCATGCTCTCTTGGCTCGGTGCAGTCTCAGTGACTCGCTACCCTACTCCGCTCCAGCCATCCCCCCTGCTATCTGCCTCCTTTGTTTCGCTACCCACCACACACTCCCTCTACCACCTCTGCCCATCAGTGAGTACCAATTCAAACTTAGTAGTTGTATATGTATGCACTATTTTCTATAGAAATGGCAATGATTTTCTGTATATGTAATGTATTTCATAGGGCAAAGGGAGGCTCGGGTAATTAACTCCAGTATTTTATCTGTTTCTTATGGGGAAAATTGATTTGCTTAACGTTGTTTCGTATAATGTAGCATTTTTAGGAACGTAACCCCGATGTTAAGCGAGGACTTATTGTAATGCGACCATCGGCAAACAGCATCATTGGGATGGCAGTGTGGTGGTGTTTGCCAGCTTCCCGCCTTGCAGTCCTCAGTGCGTTGATGCAGTCTGTCACAGAGTGCTGCAGTATATTGCACCTGCTTTGCATCTTACCACCAATTTCTTTTTTAAGTTTTCTGGTACCTGTGATGCTAAGAAGTATAAAATCATATCCATTAAGATGGATGTGGTCAAACGTTGAGAGAGATGAATGAACAGCTGATATTTTATATTTCTTGGTACGTGTATACTGTACTGCAGTTTTTCACTGGTGTATATAATATTAGGTGCTGTCTTATTAATGAAGAACCTCCCTAATCTCTACTGTGGTATTTACATTGTTTGATTTACACGACCATTTTCAAGAATGTAATTAGTGCGTAAATCGAGAGGTTCTTGTACACATGTGATGGACCTGTTCTGATAAGAACTACTGGCTAACTGACATTTCAAGTCATACACAGTAGTGTGTGATATATATATATATATATATATATATATATATAATTTTTTTTTTTTTAATAATTCTTACACCTTTGCTTTTTCAGATTATAATTGAGATGAGGTGTACTGTATGTTACCTGCATATTCAAGCCCCATATGTCCAACACATCATAATTAGTTGAAGCCAAGACTCCTTCCATACAGTTAATCACTGACCCATCGAAACAACCAAGCCAAGGTCAAGATACCTGCATAAACCGGACACTTTTGACAACTTGTTGCCAGTCACAGTATTATGGGAGTTTCAGAATTTTTAAAAGGAAATATATTTCTCGTGTCCATCCATCATTTGTTGTCATTTTCATATCCTCTGACCCCTAAACTTGTACTACAGGCAGTCCCCAGGTTATATACAAGTTTCGTTGCTACAGACAATCTTAAGTCGAACCACATATCCTATGTTCATACCATACTTACATAACAATGTTTCAAATCCCACTATATCATAGCCTAAGTCCTTATATGCATTGCAAATCATTTAATTTAAAAGAAAAGAACTGGAATAACAAAATACAGTAAATGAAAGTAAACAAATAAATCATCAGGTTTAGGTAGACACCAAATAAGGAGGTACTACCACCTGGGAAGATATTGGAAACAGTTCTGTTGTCTAATGTTCCTGGGTGGGCTAATCCCCATTAAAGAATAATAATAAAATTAAAGCTTTAATTTTATGGGACCTTGTTCTTAACCCGGGGACCTTTTCTACAGTATATCTTGGTACACTATCAGTCAAGTGGCCACACTTTAATTCCATTCTCAAGAGTAGAACAGGTACAAATCGTCTTAAGCCTGCTACATCAAGTGCATATGGTAGCACCAAGTAACACTTCATGGAAGCTAATACCTTCAGATAGCACATTACACCAGGAAACTGGAGTGGAACAGATGAAGCATAGTACACCAGGTAATTAAAAATATTGTATTGCTCTAATGAGTAGGGCATGTAACTCCTCTCTGAGTAAGATGATGCATATTTTTTGCCCGACTACACCCAACTATGAACGAGATATCTATAATGCTCTAAGTATATATCTCCCTCATTGGTAGGAATAAGGAAGGAAATTGTAATGGACTCATTCACTTGGTTTCCTACAGGATACCTCAAAAATTTGATTAATATAGAACTGGTCCTAAAACACTAATGTATATTTATGTAGTACCTTGTCAAATTTTGATCATCCTCATCTAGGATTGAGGCTCAATCAAAATAGTTGGGTTTTGTTTTTGCCGATTTAACCAATAGGTAAATTAAAGTCCTGTTAAATAATATCTGGGTGAAATTACAGTACAAATAATATATTTATTTTTTCTTAAATAATGAATGAACATTCCACGTAAACAAAATGTATTTTGCTTTTTATCCAAAACAGTTATCTAACCATTTATTTCTATTTGTAACATTCTCCAAGTATTAGGAGACAAGTAGTGTAAGTTTAGAAAATGGTGTACAGTACACGTATGTATCAAGTTTTAAGGAAAACGAGTGGTGTGAAGAGAGAATCTGCTTTAAGTGAGAGCAAATCTATGTTAAAGATACATAATGATGCCATGGTTTTATTCAGTTGAATATGGCTAAGAGGGTAGTACGCTTGGTAAACAATACAGATTACAAATGGAAGTGAATTAAGTGCCATTTACAAATGTATGATTAAATAATACAAAATGTGTAAGAAATGAATCTGGAAGTGTGTTTACTAAGGATATAGTTAACCAGGAATGTGAATTGCAAAGAAATGGTGTAATACACACCAGCTTGACTGGAGAAAGTGATGTTTCAGTTATTGTATCTCGGAATGGATGTGTCGGCTGGTGGAACATGGGTGACAAATTGAATCGGGATAAAAATAAAATTATTAAAAGGTGCATTAGAAACTGTATGGAGAGAAGACTGTCAAAATTGGGAAGTTGGGGATTCATTTTGGAATTATACAATCAATCAACATGTAGGATATAACATGAAGAAACATATTAATTTAACAGAACAGTAACAATGAGCTTGAGAGTTATATTTGGGCAGAATAAGGAGAAAGTAGAAAATGTAAATATGAAATATTCACATCAGACAGATGTGAACACTTAGATGCGTCATAGCAGATGAAAGGTTAAACATTTCACGGTCTTGGTCACTAGGGGGCCTGTCCAAATACTGTACTTGCGCTACACTCCGTCTAGGTCACCAGTGGTGTTCTCAAGATAAAAAATAGTTTTATTATAAAAACTACTATGGACACTTGGGATGAAGTACAGGTTGTAGCATGAAGACCCACGGTAAGCGTATCATAACTGGCACCATCTATGTCTGCTCGCAGGATAAATTTGTCAAATTAGTCTGGTCAAGACCTCGAGCGAGGAGGGTTGCTATCGTGCATGGATAATTAAACCTAATCACACTTCGTCTGCTGTGTTACATGCGAGTACTGTACTATTGTTGACTGTATATAATGCAGATAATTCTTGGAACATTTCCTAGTGTAGTAATTATGACAATTCAAATTTTAGCCCTATTATCATGACTCGCTATTCACCATCATCTGTATCAAGTGCTGAAGAGCAGCAAAGAAACTGAGTGCTTTAGCTAGCAATAGTGATGGGGACTAGATAACAGTATTAGATTCTGTGGAAAATTTAGCATAGGATCAAGTTCTATAAACATTTAATATACTTTTATATAGATAATGTCTAGTGTGGGAGATAAATGTTCCATGGTTCTTTCCAGCTGATGGGATTTCAGCTCACCACATACATTTTTTTTATTTTTAAATAAAATATTACAAAACTGATTATTTTTAAACATGATAATTGACTCAGAATTTACTAAATGTTTTTTTTGAGGGGGTCACCTTTTATTTTCTAAAATCCATTACTGTACAGCCTTATTATTTACCTTAAGAGATTTTATGTTACCATAGTAAAACCGATTCCGATTTTTTTTTAGCTATAATTCATTTTAGAAAAATGGTGTTTTATGTACGGTAATCAAAATGTAAGTTGATTGAAAAATTAATGATGGATTTAATAATACCATAGTAAAACCGATTCCGATTTTTTTTTTTTGCTATAATTCATTTTAGAAAAATGGTGTTTTATGTAATCAAAATGTAAGTTCACTGAAAAATTAATGATGGATTTGATCTTATACTCACCAAAACATACTTGTTTTTCTTTTCTTTTTTTATTGCTCATGTGGTTCATTATATGATTTTATTTATATAGACATTGCTGTAATACCATAAATGTCAGTGTGCAGTCGGAAAAACTGCTTCAGTGAAAAAGAAAAAGATTGCTGGCTGGCCAACATCCCTGATTCGAGCCAACCATGATGAAGGGGGGGGGGGTTCGGGTAGTGACAACTAGGACCATGAGTGCTGTATTAATATGGGGTACAGCATGGATATCCTGAGAGAATGAAAAAGGTATAAATCAAGAAGTGGTTGGTAGGAGGGTGAAAAATTACAAGGATTAAAAGGAACAAGGGAGATGGGCATCCAAGAAGCAGCATGACACAGTAGTTTATGATGATGTCAGAGTAAGTAAGATCAGGTGGCTCAAAGACGTCTAGTCTATTACTGTTTTTCCTTCTGGCCTCTACATTAAAGTAGGAAAAGCTTTTAAGTGAAGAAATTCATACAACCTACCTATAAAATGACAGAGCTGGCTTATATTTAATCAAATGTAATGTAAGAGTCAACAGTATGAAGCCATCCATTAATAACCTATATTTCAAACTTGTAAATGCCTATCACACTATTTATGAAATGAAAGAAATTGCAAGCTGCTATGTAATAGAAAACCATTAACACCAATGCTCTTGCCCACCTCATACCTTGGCTTTTGGATTTTTAACGTAGAGCCTTTGGTAAGACTTTTCATACCCTTGCATGACTCAATTGGCAAGACATTTACACGAAACTGACGACAAGTAGTGACAACCTGGCAACGTAATACAATAGTTATTTCATGATGATGCTTCAAATTTTACACATTTTCCCATTATGCTTCAGAAAACAGCATTACAATACTGTAATATATTATCGAGCAAGCTTGGCCCTGGAGTCGGGAATTTTCTGAATTATTACAGTAT
Source organism: Homarus americanus (assembly GCF_018991925.1). NCBI lineage: Eukaryota > Metazoa > Arthropoda > Malacostraca > Decapoda > Nephropidae > Homarus > Homarus americanus. The sequence goes on from NW_024744839.1 coordinate 2,852,501, forward strand.
ATACCATAGTAGTGTAATTAAAATGATAAAGCCTACACAATGGTGCTCTTGATACCTAATAATACAATAGCCACATTTTTGTCACCTTCAGAACCAGCCGCTGTACGTCTCACTTTTATACCCTGTCAGATTTACCTCAACTCTGTTGATCATACAATGATATTTTCATGAGAAACAAAAAAAAACAGTCTAAACACACTTCCCCTCTGTGTATTTCTGGTAATTTTCCCTAAGCCTCTGATTCACACTCCAATATTGAGACATCACACATGAAAGAATCGGAAAGATCCTTGTTTTTAAAACAAATTTATAATTACAGTACAGTATATGGTACTGAAAGGCTGAAAAATATTCACAGAACACGGTGAAAAGCAAAGTTGGCCCAAATTCAATATACAGTATATAACCTTTAGTATAAAGAAAGACAAAATTAAAGAACAAGTGATTAAACATACAAGACCACTAATTTGCTGTTTCACATGCATCTATCCATTCATTGTAAACATCAACAGGTTCAGAGAGATAATTGATGGTACACTGGAAGTCCTCCAAACAGACTCGACATGAAACTCTGCCAGCATTCCGCGGTTTATCCCTGAAAAATAAAGTAAATTAAAATAAGGAAAAACTAAGTTTATGTTTTATTCCCAAATATTTCAAACAAAATACAGACCCCCAGTGACATCAAACCTGATACCAATTCATGCGGCTCGTGCAGTTCTTGTAAGGACTGAATTGTAAATTTATTGTTGAACAGTATTACATATTCCAGACTTAACATCTCTCTCACATACAAACTTCATTATATCCTTGCGACTCCCTCTTGGTCTTCCTCTTTTGTTAAATTTATCGAAACCTTTCCAACAATTTTCTAACCTCTTCTTTCTCACCCATTCAGTATCCCACGTCACTTCATTTTTCAGCTACTCCAGTTGCGTTTGCATTTTATCTTCCCCTTCATACTCATTCCACTCTTGATCTACATGTTAAGCTATGAACCTACCTATCATAGGTCATTCTGTGCATTGCATGTCAATTATCACAACTACAGGTACAGTACATGCATACACAAATATCAGCAATTAGGAAGTAACATCATAGAAAAACAATATCGTTTTTGCCTTTTCAGGCAAATCCAATCCATCTCAATGGAGTTGCCACATTTCACAAAATGCACCAATGACTGTACATTCCAGGTATCTTAACTAGACTTATTCATGAAGAGCACCTCTAACTCTATAAAGAATAAAACATCCTTTATGATTCAGATAAGTGAATACTGAACGTACTGTACTTACATTTTAACCTCACATGACTTCTCGTGATTACAGAATGGGCAATTGAATTGAATATCTAAAGGTTCAATATTCTTCCTCTTTGGTGGTGGCTTTCTCTTTGACTTGCGACGACCCATGATGTCCTGATGACCCTAATGGAAACCTGGAGAAAAAAAAATAGTAAATTTTAAATCATTGTGGTGATGAATAAAAAATTTGTTTTAACTACTTGTTACTTAACACTAGTTTTAAGATCTGCTTTTCTTCAAAGATACAGTACCAATAAGCAACTAAATTAAACACTGTAAATCATGTATCGCAGATTTGCCAGTACTGTAAGTTACTACAAAACCCTAGTGTTATAATTTTTTGTTCTATCTCCCTATATAAATATCAATATAGAATTCCATGCTTGGTTACTACAGAATATTAATCAGATGAATCCTCATGGTGATCAACGCCCTTGATAAATATGTGGTAACCTGAAATGTCATACAAAGAATACCAAGCTTTCTCGGCTATCCTTAGTCAAGTTGCCTTACTGATTACTATTGTCGTGAGACATGACCACCACTTAAGCGGCTAGCTAATACATCGGTGGCGAAGAGGATAATAATAAAAGTACAAAGTAAAAGTTACCTACACTGTCTCGGCACACAGGAAACTGTACTGTATACATACCCCCACAGCCAACGTGCACCACATACCTATACTGTATTGTCTATATTCATGCTGCACTGCATAACTATATATTTTACAAACATGTTTATCCAAATATAAACCTATATGACAACTAAAATGAATAAACATTATCATTAGTATTAATGACGATGCAATTATAACTTTGGATACATTGTACGGCTTTAGGAAAAATCTTTTACGTCAACTGTTCTCAAATCAATTGTTGTGTGACAATTTATTTGGCTGAAACTGCTGCAAATAAGAGTATTAAACTAACAAACCTTCAACTCTTCACTAGCCTCAAGCTCCACCTTAACCTCAGGAGCTTGTAAACAATATCCCTCAGTCTCTCAATACTATTTCTTCATTATTGTATTCTATTATTACTAAATGTAATAAATCAAATAAATCTTTACTAATTTTATAAAAAAAGTCGTTAAATATTATATATTAGTTATAAATAATACATATTATGAGATTTAATTTGAAATCTTTAATTTATGATTTACGTTTTATCTATAATATAATGCGGAGGTAGACCTGGCGGAGAGCTGGAGTTCGCGTCTCTGAAACACAAAACCAACATAATAAAAGCGAGTTATTATTCATACTTTGAAATACAAATTCTAACTGATGTATCCAATATTATGTTTTTTATTAAATTTTTACCTTTCTATGGTTGCAATAAAATCTAAAAACACACTTAAAACAATCTTGAATGTACATCAGAGATATTTAAGATTGCTTCTATTACTGTATTACCACAATGAAAACAAAGACCAAGATAAAAAAAACTTCAGAGTAGATACAATGCAAAAAGTTTTTCATCGTCCGGATTCAAATAGCCTGTGGAGTTTAACGCAATTGACAAACTCGCGCTACCCCTGTAACTGCTAAACAACCCGATGAGGCCTTTCTCTTGGTCATTTATTATCTTCTATGATTTGAAATCTATATTACTATCTAACTCGGTGTTTTTAGTTCGAAAAAAAATAGGTGGGGTCGTTAGGAGAGGTTCTTTATCACAATTTGGTATACTGTACATTGGAACACTCACATTTGAGTTTTCTATTATTGCATCTGTCATTGACCACGATCTAAATAGTGGTCCCTACATCCTCGCTCTTGAGTTTAATGCTAATGATAACATGTTGGAGATAACATGTGGTGTCAACAATACATGTGACGTAATAAGTAATGAGCCGCTGGTGACGCAGGGTGCAGCACCGTCCTGTATCAGTGTTTTATCATCTAATCTACGGTGCGGCGAATTACTAACCAAGTACCACCCCATTTACACGAATAATCAGCCATGTCTAGCAGGAGTTATCATCATCTCTTCAAAATTTTGCTCGTTGGGGACGCAGGGGTCGGCAAATGCGATTTGTTGGCTAAATTTGAGGAAGATAAACGCCAAGAGGAGCCGTTCGTATCGACAATCGGTAAGTGTTTCAGTATGAAACTTTTCTCTGGGAAGTAAACAGCTCTCTGCATGTTTGTTTCCCTGTACGTTATATATCTAACTCTTCATTATATACAACTTTATATATCCTTGGTTTACACAATTGCAGAATATTGGTGAAATGGGAAACTAGCTAAAAACAGTATACAATAATTAATTTTCCTGAGGTGTGAATGTAGGAGGGAATGAGAGGCATTTTCAGTGATATATGCTACTCCATGCAGTCTAATCTTTATTTCAGGGTACATGGGACATATTTGTTATATATTTTTTCTTCCATATTGTAAACATCAGAATATACTGTACGTTGGTCGGGTTTTCAGCAGCTTGTCTAAACACGATTTTTATAAATTTTCTTCGAGAAACATAAAACGTGCTGTGAAATTCACAACTGAGTCATTAAGTATGTACAATCAAAGATAAAACTCGTGTAGTGGTTTAGTCCGAAGATTAAATATAACTCGTGAAACATTACGAGAGCCCTACCGCAAGGCATATGTTTTCACCAAATTTCACGACACGACTTTTGTCTTTCATTTACTGTACAGTACGCTTCATATCCCTTTTCCCGTCAGCTGGAGGTCTTCTCTGTTTTCCCGCCGTGTGTTTCTTATCAGTGGCGTCTAGCCCGCACCCGCTCATATCTGTCTTGCTCGTATTATACATTAGGTTCCGGTTACCCTTGATGCTATAAAATAACAGTCTTTATCGAAGTGGGAAGTTTTTCCTAGTAAAGCGTCAACCTACACTCAGGTTAAAGAAACCACAAGTTCGGAAAATTACCAGAGCTTTTTTATGGTGAGATTTGCTAACTCTTCGAAGAATGTTGTGACGACACCAGGCTTGATAAAAACTTTAGCCTCAAGTCTCTGTTTTCACTGATATTTCGTAATAAGCTTAATTTGATCCTGTTGACAGGTATACCCTTCAGGGTACGCGATGTTCGAGTAGGAGGAAAGACGGTGAGACTACAACTATGGAACGCCGTCTGGGACGACCTCACCACCTTTACGTCCTCCAATACCTCCTCTGCCACCACCACAGACGCAACCAGGACCGCCAAGGGCGTCCTTCTAGTATATGATGTCACCCACGAGACCAGCTTCGAGAACACCAGACGGTGGTAATAGTCTCTCTCTGGTTCACTTTTTCATACCCACCTCTTTTCTCTGACATACACCCTGTACCTGTTTCTAATCGCCTTGTAGTTGTCCTGTGCCACTCTTAAAATTCATATACTCCATTGGCATTTGCCATGTCTAGAAATTTACCCTCTTGAGTATCTGAGTAAATGAATTTTCTCACTTTGATCTTTCTGACCATATTCAAAATGTGCGGTCTTCATTCTATTATTAAATATAACATTCGACGCATGATGTGTTCATACTTTTGATTACTAGTTTAATGTCACACCTGATTAGGTTTACCATCTGTTCATGTTAGTTCTGGTTAATCCAAGGTATATAATGACCTGATATGACTCAGATACATGATGTTGACCCAAGATACTGTCTTCCTGACCTGACATGTTGTTCACAGAGATATGTTTTGTCTTAATTTTTCATGTTGATCCGAAAGGACCCAATGCATATAGTGTTTATATGAACTTATCCAATGTAAACACGGTGATGACCTGATCCTATAACCAGAATACGTGTTGTTGACCTGAACTGATCCACCGTAAATGGTGTTAAGCTAAACTGACCTAGTGTACTGAATGTGGTGTTGATCTAACGTGACCCAGTGTGCGTGGTGTTGACCTACAGGCTCCGGAAGGTGCGGGATGAGGGTGGCCTGGGCGAGGTGGTGATAATGTTACTGGGAACCAATGCTCACTACCGCGGGGACGACAGACAGGTATAGTGCTGCATGTCCTTCTCACTACCTCCATCATCTGCATCATATATAACCCCCACTAACCTAATATATATATATATATATATATATATATATATATATATATATATATATATATATATATATATATATATATATATATATATATATATATATATATACATTATAAGCTTATGGAAGTGATGTTACTAGTAAAATTTAATGATTTGTTTCCAGTATTTTTCCCCTATGTGGTACAGGTGACATGGCAGCGTGGGAAGGAACTGGGAGATGAGGCTGGTGTGAAATTTCTGGAGGTGTCTGCTGTTACGGGCACCAACATGGAGCAAGCACTGCTTACCATAACGAAGGCCATCCTAGCTAAGGTCGGGCATATCAACGAGTGACCTCTTTTCAAGGCTCGGATTTTTATTTTTTATCTCTGGTAGTCTTTGTTCACACTTTCAGTGTTATTATGGCCGTCATCTTTGTTAAATACGCCTTCCCTTCACCAGCTATGAGGAAAACGTAACCTACGAACTTCTGGGAATCTGGTCAAATGCTCAAATACACTTTTGGCTGATATAAAACACGTTTACGTGCTCACAGGAGGTCTTGTTATATAAATGCTATTTCACTACTGCAGGATGCCAGTGTCGTCTCCGGCTCTCAATCACGCGGGTCATCTTGCTCCCTTCAGTGACCCTCGTCCGTGGCCAAGTCGCTGTGACTTGCACCTTGACTTACCCGTCCAGCGACCATGACCTGCTTCACCTGCTCGTCCATTGCCCTTATAATGACCACTCCGCCCAGTCAGGTGCATTATTCGTCATGATAATACAGTAATAGTAATAATGAAAACACTTGACAATTAGTTTATTGCAGAGTGACAGTTTTTTATTGCAAATTTTACACTATTTTTAAAAGGACAGTGCAGGAGCTTCTACACACCAATACAATCTAATATACTGTAGGACTAGGCATGTGTCTGTCTGTCTGTCTGTCTGTCTGTTCTGGGCAGCCGAAACGGCACAATCGTTTTTCATCAAACTTGGTGGAAAAATCACAAAAAAAATCGTAGAGTGGAACAAACCTGGTCCCATGTCGATGGTTTCTTTAGGAAGGCATTAATTAACCATTTTATTTACGATGGAATACGATGCAAGTCTACGGACTTGGCGCACCCTAATTAACCATGCAAGTCTACGGACTTGGCGCACCCTCATTCGCTGTACGCTGTCACGAGCGTTCAAACTTTCACAAGGACACGAAGGGCCCGCGATCACTTGTAATTACTATTGCCCAGTGGATCCGCAATACAAAGAGAGAAATCTCTTATTTCATAAAATTTTTCCCCTAACATAGAAACTAAAACTTAGTGAACGATGCTTAAATGTCCTGGCCGTCGAAGCATATAATTATATTAAAATGGCAGCAACAGCCGACCATTAAGGCAGCAGTAAATGTTGACGTCACAGCTAACCAACAAGGTGTGGCGTAACCACCTTTAACCAGTGAGTCAACAACAGTACAGTACATCAACATCGAGCACTAAGTCAACAGTGGAATAAGCGGAGGAAGGTGTAGAAACAATTGTTTATTGAACAGTAGATAAGATACAACATAATGGCGTGACGACATGCCTTACCCCGCCCCCCACACCACAGATTACACACCTCTGCCTCATTCCCGTCATATTTATATCATCATTAATGATAAAATTGATAACAATGGCGATCACTATTTACTGAGGTCGGCAACTCGGACAGAGGAGGTGACCCAATCTCCTGCCAAGAGGACAGGGATGTGCCCAGGGAAACGGGGTACCTGCCTCCTCTTTTATTTCACTTCCTTTATGAACTTGCTTATATCACTTTTTGAAGTCTGAATGAAGTTACAGTGTCAAAAATAAAGTGAACTGGCTGAGCCTCGCATCTTAACTTCGTGGGTGTCCCTGCCCCTGAAGACTGGCGTATTATCTTGTTAAAGCATACTAAACAGTATATCGATTTACACTAAAATTCATTTTAGAAGATAGGGTGGTAATGAATTATATATAAGTTCGAAAGTATAAACTGACTATATATGCGTTATAGGGATATTTGTGAGTCTGCGACGCAGTGATGATTTTTTTTTTAAATACCAATGATGTGTACACAATTATGAGCAATCATGTAAATGAAACATATACCTTTACGCATGGATACCATCATTACAAGTACGAGCCTAACTTTACGAATTTTTATTTAACCTTACTGAAGTAAGATTTGGTCGTGTTGAGATAGGGAAGCTCGTTTTATAGGTACTGTAATAAAATGGGTTTTACCATTATAAAGTTTTTGTTTGTATGGAGTGTTCACAAATACTTATCCCCATATCGCAAGAATCCGTTTTATTTCTTTCTGGCTAACCCTGGATGATTTTATTCAACCGAGAGAAACCCCTCATGCCCCATAATTATTGTACTCTACAGTTTTATGTTTGATCTTTCCAATTCTTAGGCTCAGTGACGGTTTGTCAAAAAAGGAATCTGTTGACTCGATGGAGGAATTTACTTCTCCCAAAGAAAATATACAGTCTCAGGGAAATTTGATCATACGCAGTGATGTTAGCTTTAATAAATGTGTAAATGTATTTATTTATTTATTTTGTAACGAACGGTGATTCAATACATTAAATGGTTTTCGAATACTGTACCTTATTGGAGCAGGTTCGGATACATTCAGGAGCCAGTAGTACCAGTACATGCCCAGTACTTGCCAACAGTGCGTAACAGAGACGTGACCGACCGCCCAAGCGGCTAACGAGCCCGTCAGTGGCGAAGAGGACAAAAAAAAAAGTAGTGTTTTGTCCATCTCTAAATGGGTCGGTGGAAGCCATCACTCGGCTTCTCATCCGCCCGACAGCAAGTTTAAGTCTGCCTTCAAGGAGTGATTCATTTATTGTTAGTTCAATGATTTATACCAAGTTGGTAGATAATAATCAAGACGCTTTGTAGCGTACGTTAAAAAGCATACGGGACATTTTGTCATTGAATTTCTTTCTTGATAGAGTTGTATGGATATTTCAACTACAATTGTCCCAATTTATTATGCAAATTACATAAATACGAACTACTGTAGTTTCAAAATAGACTGTTATTGTGTGAATCAAAATTGCTAGGTCTGTTCTTTAAAGGACAATCTGTCCTTTTAGAGACTTGCTTGTCCTATATAAGTGGTTCCCAAACTGGGGGTCCTCACCTATTCTCTCCTCCTAAAATTCACTTCAATCCTCCCTTTATTCTTCCCCTGTACCTCCTTCCCCCCTGTCACTCGCCATTGATTGATTGGGGGGCGTGAGGTGGGTACAGGGGAGGCGTGAAGCCATCTGCCAAAATTTGTTATTTTTTGCTCAAAAAGAATATAATGAAAAAACTGTTTCAGGGTTCCAGGAGTTAACTCTCTCTGTTTGAATCTCCCACACATCCGGGCAAAACCAAAGTATAGCAGTCACCCCTATCCGTTTTCTATCATTTCATCTCTTTTTTTCCTTACGCGTCTTGTACACGTCATGGATACCATACTGACTCTCACACTACTCACACAACACTACCAGCCACCGATCCTCCCTCATCATCAGTTACTGTATGGTAAGATTTATCTCAAACTGTGTGTTTTAGTCTGGATTTCTTCTCTTTGATGATTTGTTAATTAATTTTGCTTATAACCATGGTGTGATGTAGATTTTACATACAAAAATATAAGGGGGGGGGGACTTCGCAAAAGGGGGCGTCATGTTAAAAACATTGGGAACCACTGTCCTATATTGTTGTAATTAAAACGGACAGCCCAAAAATGACCTTTTGTGTCCTTTTTTTTAGCTTCCTTCTACTTATAAAGCTTAATCTAACACAAAGCATAATACTTTACTCAGTAATATCCTGCTGTCCCTCTCATTTTTGTATCGCCTCTTTGTGACGACCTGTACTGAATCCACACGTTCAACACACGTTCATGCACCCCCCTGCGCTCCTCTCGGTTCCAGACCCCCATAAAATATCATGGTGTAAAGGTGTGGAACAATTTACCCCCACCCATCCGAGCAATGACTACGCTCCCCTCCTTTATCGGAAATTATCATGTAAATAGATAAGAAATTACCATTGCAATAAATACATTTGCCAACTAGGCATAATCCTGACAGCTCTGTCCTCTTGCTCAACCTTTAATACTGTACAACCTATGCTGTACTGCTTCCCCATTATATTTATGTTTTTCAATTCCACTGTAATTTATGTATTTATTGTACTTATAATAAAAAATATAAATAAATAAATGAATATTTAAGTGATAATCGTGGTAACATTATGAGATGTTTTTATTACCACCATGCTATGTGTACTATCCCAGGTGATACTAAATGTTACATAATACTTCCTTGAGATAAATGTATAGTATATATCAGGTGCCTACAGAAGAGCTCAGGTTCTCAACTGGCTCAGCCATGTTAATATTGTTATTATTATCATCCACTCTGTATTTGTGTTTTTCTGGCTAATTAAGCTGTTACAATTCAATTCAAATTCAATGCACTCTCTCCTCTCCCCAAAAGATGAGCGCCGTTCATTACACGCGTCGTATGGGTCAGATTTGCCAGTACCCTGTTCAGTTCTGGTCAGTGGTTTTCAATTACAAAAATGCTGCTGCGGAAGTGTTACAAAGAGCTAGCTACCGTTCCTCTGAACTCTTATTGTATTCCTTTGAGTACCGCATTTATTGAACGAGTGTTTTCGCATGTAACGAATGTGAAGTCCAAGGCAAGAAACAAGTTAAGCCCAGATTATTTAGAGGCCATTTTACAAGTGAGAACACACTTGCACAATAAGGACAGCTGTTACCAGAAATTTGAAGTTACTGAAAAAAATGCTAGCACTCTTCACAAGTCAAAGGTACAGCAAGCAAAAAAACAAAAATTCGACCAAGAGGAAGGTAGCCAGCAACCTAGTATTTCCAGTTCAACCTGCACTATTACCGCAAGTGATGGAGAAAGGGAGACAACTTTCGATGAAATTTTGTCTATTGAATTTTAAAATTTCAGGTGAGTTACATTTTGACTGTAAAACCTATGCAACCAAGAATAACATATGGTTTCTCTTTTTCATTAATTCCACAAACTTTGCTGGTAATTGTCCTCTTTTTTCCTTAAATGTCCTTTTTTTTACGGAGAGGTTGTCCTGTTTTGGACTTAGGGAGGAGCATCTGCCAACCCCAGGACCATTTGTGTTAGCCCACTACTGCTGGTGCCGCGGCATATGAACGCGTGTTCTATCACCAAGGGGTTCCCGCTGAATTCTCAAGAGCCTCATCGGTTCTAATATTCCAAATTTTACGGTAAATAGTGTTTAAATGATAAATTTTATATGTATTATTTGTTCTAGGTAAGTATGTTATTTGTTTTTATAAGAAGAAAGTACAGTACATAGAAAGTATTTAATATATAAGATTGGCAACAATGTTGATGTTTACATTGGTGAACACATGATGAGACTAGACGGAGGTCTACCATATTTCCTCCTTTAATGCGCAGTTCCTGGATGACGACAGTATCTACTAAAACAAGACTCCAGTATTTCGTAGCATAACATTTATTTAAGGTAAATTAGTACAACGTTTACTCATACTATATTGAATGGAATGGCGGTTTTACTTGACAATGATGCTGATTGACAATAAGAGGGGCCTGTTGATATTTGTCCGGTAGTCGGTTAGGTAAATTTTGGAGTAATTTCCGAGAGCAACACTACCACCAAGAGGAGTTATAATTGATTTCGTTCCTTCTTCCCCCGTGTTTTTGCTGGTCTATCTTTCTGCCTCATTTACACACAATTGCAGGGCTCAATCGTTCCAACGAATTACCCAAAAGTACCCAAATGTACCCAAAAGCATATTAAATCAGGGTAAAATGTTAACGAATATATGTTTTACATCAATAAAACCTGATTAATAATGTTTTCATTGAAATGTAGTCAAAATAATGAAATAATAAACAGCGAAAAATGCTGAATTCCAAATAGTCACCAATCCAAAATGGAGATATAATTACTGATGTTTCTGTTACTTTGGGGTATTTAACATAGCCGTAGGATTTACTTTTCGTTAGGTTAGGGAAGTGCATCACGATGGATCTGAGTTATCTCCCTTGTTCATGAACTCTTTGGAATTTAGCGTTCGCCAATACTGAAAGTTTTTCGCCGTTTATTATTTTATCTTACAAATTATTTTTACAAAATTACACTTAAAATATTATTAGACATGTTTTGTGTATGTATAACAGATATTCATTAAGATTTTACCCTGATTTAATATACTTTTGGGTACTTTTAAGTACATTTGGGTACTTTTGGGTAATTTCAATGACCAGTGTGAATATGGGCGTGGTAGAAGTTGCTAAGTTTTATGAGAAAGACGGTCAAGCTATCCAATTCCTACATAATCACGATGTTCTCCCTACGTCTGTTCAGTGCCTTAGCCTGTATGGTTAGAAGGCTTAAGGGTACATGCTTTGGCAGCTGATCTTCCATCCACATCACAAGTAATTTTTTCATCTCATGAAGAGGACCTTGTCTTTTTTTCGTTATTATTGTTCCCTTTATAGGTGCTGATCCTTTCACTACCTCACGAATTCGTTCCTTGCCCTCCAAAATTGTTGATATCATCGAGTGAGAGAACCCTAGGTCTCGTGAAATGGTTGCTACCGTTTTTCCATTTTTATATTGCATTATTATTTTAATTTTTATCTCAAAATTAATTGACTGTCTCTTTTTCTTCTGAGCACCACCAGAACTCTCACTTTTACGCTTGCCAGTCATTTTAAAGGAAATTAGAAACAAATATTTTGTCAGTACACAGCGCGATCACTAACACCAACGACGGCCAAACACCAACTAAGCAGGCTACGGCGTGAATGCTGTACACCACGAGGCGGCCGAGCCCATGCCACGCCGTCGTACGGGACGGAAACGTTTCGGTACTAGAAAATACATACGTAATTTGAAAAAAAATTATACGACCTTGGATAGTTTCTCACGAACTTAGCAAGTGTACAGTATCATAGTTATAGAAGCATAATTTTATGAGTTTTCGTACAGTGGCTTTCAAATTTTTATATATGTAATATTTATGGAGAAATTTTCGGGAACAAAATACTGTACAGTACAGTACTGTACATAAAAAAAAGGTCACCAATATCTCTATAGATACCCTTTTCGATTTTTTTGTATCCATGAGGTTTATTGTATTAAATTTTAGTGCATTGTATAGCTTGTAATGTTAGGAAGAGAAGAGTGGTCTTAAATATACCGTAGCATTTATGGTTATCTCAGCACGTTTGCCTTGCAAGCGAGCGGACCCGGGTTCGATCCCCGGGCAGGGTGAAACTATGGGCAAGTTTCTTTACTCCATTCGCCTCTGTCTACCCAGCAGTAATTGGGAACCTGTATGTTAATTGATTTGCAGATTGTATTCCGGGGTAATGGTTAGCCAGTGCAGTTGGCGAGTTGTCTGGTTTTCTCAGACTATTCCTTGACACTGGGTCAAGCAACTCGTTAACTCAGGGTGTGGCTGTTGTGGTGGTGACAGCTTCTACGCCTTAAACAAATTCACACCTAGGTGGTCCTTGGGCTGGCCATCCTTGTTACAAGATGGACAACCATTACATATACAGTAATAAATTTTTGAAGTTGCTGGGTGGGCATTTTTCCAAGAGTTATGCTCTTAGCCACTCTACATTATTTATGTATGTTATGTGTATACTCATATTGTATGAATTATGCATATATTCAGTTACATACATAAATATTCAAAAATAAATTTAGAAAGACAGTACTTTATATACAGCTCTTCCCCAACTTACGACCTACTCGACTTGCGACCATCCGCGCTTAAGATCTGCCTCATTCGTACAAAAATTTGGTCAAATTACGTATTTTTGAGTCCCAAAGTCAGTACACAGACAAAATTTTCTTTTGTAATTCACTTTAAAATGGCTGGCAAGCTTAAAAGTGAGAGTTTTGTGGTGCTGAGAAGAAAAAGAGATGTTCATTTTAGATTTTCTATGTATTATTTAAGCATTTCCGACTTACGATCATTTTGACTTACAACCTGGATGTCGGTCCCTAACCCCATCGTAAGTCGGGGAGGAGCTGTACATATAAACATACTGTATAGGTTATATATATGATCTATTTATGGTGGCGGTGGTGGTAGGGACAAGCGTGCTTGTCATTCTTGTTGTGTTTTCCTAATTATGTTTCCTTGCCACCATCACTTTTACTATAACTGCTTCATAATCCTTTGAAGTAGGAAGCAGTTTCCTCGTCTCCCAGATATTTCCCATGATAATGAACCGTGTGAGGCATGTTCCATTATTGCTTGAATGAATTTAAAAATCCTTGTATTTTTTCTGTAAATTTAACAAAAATGCATTACAGACACTTGAAATTACTTGAAAAACTATTTCACTATAAAACATCACTGTATTCCAAACGTGTAATGGGAGGGTTTGAGAAGAGTTAAAGGGACACAGATGTAACCTACCAGCCTGGCTGACAGGAGAAGACTTATCTCCACCCACGTGGTGATACTTTCTGGAAACTTGCGTCACCGATACAGTTAGTGCTACCCAATAATATGACGCAATTCATGTCATGGTGCTCATGAGGGTTAATAATCTAAAAGACCTAATAAAAAGTCATTAACATCGATTTGTGAAAAGGCTGCTGAAAGGCTTTATGTGGCAAGGACTGTTGTATGGGTCAGATGTGTGGGCACTTTCAGCAGACACCAGAAAGAGGTTGGAGGCCTTTGAAATATGATGTTATAGGAAAATGCTAAGAATAAGCTACAAATGAAGTACATTACTAAGATTAGCAAAAACTTAAGAGAAATACTCAAAATGTACAGAAAAAGACAAATGAGATACTTTGGTCATACTGTATAATTAGGGATGACATAATAAGATGATAAATATTAATGGGCAAAATTGAGGGTAGGAGGGCTAGAGGAAGGCAGAGACTGGGATGGATTGATAAAAACAGCCTGAGATCGTTGAAGAGTGGAGGACTGTGGTCACCAATCCGCAGATATGAGGATCGTACTCTGATTGATTGATGTTCAGTATAAATCTTTTTTATCATTTGAATGTTTTATAGGTGAAACATAAATTATACAGTAGTAATATGTTTAATCTCGTTGCAGAATTCAATTCTAGCTTGTGAGACATGATGTAATACTGTATGTTTGGTCATGTTGTAAATTTATATACGGTATACTTTTTTCTTACAGTTGTGGTTATGAGAGGCAGAAATGTTGAAGTGGCTGAAACACCGCATTAAGAAGAGGAATAAGAGTTCCACCTCTGCATTTGGTAGTAGAGATAACAACATTGTAAATGATAATAATGATAAAATTGAGGTGGCAGCTGAAGCAGTTCAAGGTGAGGCAGAAGCTTGTGCTGTTGGTGGTTCTGTGGAAGAAGACACTGTCCATATTTTGAAGGTTAATCCATTAATTCAGACAAATGAACGTTGCTTGCAAGTATCCGAGATACAGGAATTATACCATGAAAATCTCCAAGATAAGAATTATGTCTTTTCTAAAACTGGAAAGGAAACCACTGTATCTTCTGAAGTGAGTAAAATACTGCCAGAGCCTACTGATCATTTAGATAATTTCATTTGCAAAGTAGACAGAGAAGTAAATCCTGAGGATTTACCTAATGATGTAGGTTCACAAATACAGGACAGTGAAAAATTTCCCAAAGTAGAGAACAGGGAAATATCAGAAACTATAAGTTTTGATTCAATATCAAGTGGTGAAAAATTGAAAACAAAAGTAGTTCACCAGGCTGTGGGCCACAGAGTACTATCAGGGCCTCAACATAATGAATCATCATCCATAACACAACAAAATATTGAAACTCCTTTACAGGATAAAGAATATATTCTTGCAGAGCAAGAGAACATAAGCACAGGAAATACTTCATCAGAATTAAAAATACCCCAAACCGAGGATAAGGAATGGACAAAACAGGAGATTGGGGAAGTTTCACAGAAAAAAATAAGAGAAATTATAGGTAATGGTAACTTGCAATGGGATGACACTTCTGAATGTCATAGCCACACTGTAGATAATGGCAAAGAAGAAGTACTTATTTGCAAGCAAATGCATGAAAATAAAGAGATTAGTACAGGTTTTTCATTCATTAATAAACCCTTAGGCTCAGATAGTGAGAGTGGGTCCATAGAGATGAAGACAGAGTTGTGTAATAAGGAAAGTTCCAGCATAACAACAAACTGTTTTTCAAATGAGACAAAGGACGTGACATGTTTGCCACCGTGCAATAACCATTTTAACCTGAACAATGAAAATGTTGGAGAAGAAGCGTCAACTGCCTGTGAAAAAGAAGAATTCAAAATAGTTTACCCAACAAGTAAAAGTAAACTTGAACACTTAACTGTATCAAAGGAAACACTTACCACAAATTTGAACATAGAACTACCTGCTGAAGGTTATTCATGTTGGTTTCCTAACCTATATTGTCTTCAGTTATCTTGCCTTTATAATCAGCTTGGCAAATTATGTACTGTTTTCAATTCTCGATTCATATTAACACATGTCAAAGATGCTCCTGTGCTTGTTAGCTTTCTTATTGAGGATTCAGAAGTACCACGTGGATGTTTGTTTCTTTGGAGAGGGGACAAATGCTTTGTCCTGAATGAGCTTCCGGATGGTACTGAAGTCTGTTTTGATGCAGTTGCAAGACCAAATGAAAGGAAGTACACTGCTATTGTTATTTGGCAAGTTACTAAGCCTACATTAAGTGTTGAGCCATGCCTTCATTCTTATGTATTTGTTGAAGAGTTGCGAGATCTGAAGGTGAACATAATAGTAGTTCTCAAGGAAATTGGGGTAGTTAGTACTGTCATTGGAGGTGAGACTCAAAAAGCAATCTTTCGTAATAATGTTGTCTACATCCATGGTAAGAAGGCTGAAAGAAAAGCTGACGTACAGAAACTCTGTGAAAATAATTCTCAACATCTGTTAGCAGACATTTGTAAGCTTGTAAATGTTGATTCTTATGGCACACCAACTTATAGCTTTGTGTGCTCTTGCATATGGTTAGGCTGTAAGCCAATCCACTCCTGTGGAGAAACAATCTTGAGACGGTTTACCCTTTATGAAAAAGGATGTGGCAATTATGTGGAAATGAAACAACAGTCATACTTGTATTTTGAGGCAGATGTTAAATTGAGTATAAGTAAGAAGGGCTATAGTCTTGAATATAAAAAAGGAGAAGAAAAAATTCTAATTCCTTGCTCAGACAAGACAATATATTATGGTAATAAAAGAGTTATACCTACTAATGGAGGAAAAGTGAAGGCCCACATTAGCCATCAAGTCAGTAAAATGGGGGAATTTTTGTGGAAAGTTTTAATGGTCCAGGTTCCTGACACATCACTAGTCAAGACTGGGTCAGAAAGTTCCAACCCTGTATATGGGTGTGAAGCAACAATTACAGAAACGGGTGCTGCCATAATATCCAAACAAGAATACCTTTTACCTCATTCACAGCTGATTGGTGGCTCTCACCTGATGGCAGGAAATGTAGCAAAACACACAATGGAGTTAGCGGAGAACAAATTTGATATAAATGAGTTGAAAATAAAACCAGTTGTGGAAGACACTCACTCTAATTTAGGAACCTCTGATAATAAAACTAAATCAAATCTAGGCAAGGCAGCCTCAGACACAGCAGAAAAGGACTTTGTTAATGATATCCAGAAAACTTCTCCTCTTGACAAAAACTTGCTAATGGACAGGCCAATTGATCAAACTTTAATGAAAATAATTAAGAATGAGCCAGAAGATATTCCACTTGAAAGGGTATTACAGTCAAATTGTAACTGTATTAGTGATAAAGGGGAAGATGAAAAGGAGGTGGCTAACTTAAGTGTGTCTAACAAAATTGATTCACTTATTAGAGACACTACCACGGAAAGTCACACCAATTTAACAAAGTTGTCTTGTAATTATGAGACTGATGATCATCCAAATTTGCTGATGAATTGGTGTGGAGAACTGTATTGGATACCTGACTCTAAAGTTTTCAAGATATTTACTGAAGTAAATGGGAGACCTCTTGAATTGTTTGCGGGTCAAGAACTTTGGTGTGCTGAGGGTGCTAGTTTTTTCAAAGTTTGTAAACATATTAAAGGTTTACTAGTATATTTTGATGCCATTTTTGGTAACAATGTACCAAATGGCTCCTGTTTAGCTGCCTTGTGGGTAGGGAAGAAGCCATATAAAGTCTTTGATGGAAAAATAATACATTTCTATGATGTACCTGGTATTTATTGTGGTCAAGATGGAAATGATATGAAATTCTGTGTGAGTCTTGAAGACTGTGTTACTACTATTACCACCTGCAGTACTGATAGAATTTATACAGCAGATGGCAAGCCCTGCCCGTCAATTCCATTAAATTTCTCTCTGTTTCTCCACCTCAAAAAAATTTTAAGTGGTGGCCACACAGTTTGGATGACACCTCTTATAGTTTTTCAAGAATGCTTAAATGCCAAAAAAACGAAAGAACTACAAAGATCAGCATTAATACCAAAGACAGTAACTCAGCTTGACCTCTCATCTGTAAGACCAGCTTCAAACATTTCGGAAAATCGGAGTGGAGATCTTTCTTTGGATAGTGTATCACTAAGCAGTCATGATTCTTCAGTGCAGCTCGGTCGTACATTGGGGGCAGATTTGCCTCGGTACATTAAGAACTTTGCTGGAATGTTAATGCTTAATGAACTTAATGAAATGGCCCTGTTCTGTTTCTCCAGTGGTACTGCATTATGGATTTCAATTCCAAAGAATGGATGTGTGTGTGCTGATGGCAGAACTGTCAGTTTTGAAGAAATTCCCTTGGGTACTGGGCTTATGTTTGATGCTTTCTGTGATAACACAACCAGTTTGAAGTATGTTGCTGTTATTGTATGGATTGGAATTAGACCCCATCATGTTGAATGTGATGATGGCACAAAGTATTTTTATGATAAGAAAGGTACATATTGTGGTGCTACTGAAAATAAGAAGTCTGTGAATTTACAGTTAAATTTGGGAGGTAGAATTCAAACTATTACTTGCCAGAACACAGAGCATATCATTTTGCCAGATGGGAACACTGGTGTTAAGGATTTGATGTGTGGAAGCAAAATAAGTGCACATCTGAAATTAAACGTGACAGAAGATGTAATGGTAATCCTGTTCATATTTACTGATGAAGATTCCTGCTCATACAAGCAGCCACAAACTTACAATGAATGGAAGATATCAAATAAAGAAAACAGTGCTGCAGATGATACTGTAGGATCTCAAAATTACTTGATGTCAGAGAATGGTGAAGTCCTTGAAGAAACACCTGTTGAAAATATTGAATGTATTCATGTTGAATATCTAACCCTTGAGGGCAGTGTACTTCAGTTGTCAATGTGTTTGACCTCTTTCTTTGAATGTGATATTGAAAATATACTTATAAATACAACTGATGTACTTCATTATAACTGTAGAAGTTCTATGGATGGTAATAAGAAGAGTTACCTTCTTGTTTGTTTGGAAACTAATGAAATAACAAGAGAGTTAATTTATCATCCTTTAATACTATGGCATGGCGAAAGAAAAGGTTATCCTTATGTTCTTTTGAACCAGAAGATAAGTTTGCTTGATTCAGAAAATAAACTACAGGTACTTGTTCTTGGTAGTGTCCAGAATGATGCTGTCGAATATTGTTCTTTTGAGAAAAATTGTGCATTTACAAGCAAGTCCAAGTGGAATGTCAGTGATTTCTGTACTCATGTGAAAACTGAATCATTGCCTTGTCATATAGTTGTTGAAGACAGCCGACCGGTAACTACTGCTGGACTTGTTGTAACGAAAAAGGTTCTCCTCATCACTAGTAATGTAAGACTAGCTTTATCTTCCATAAACACCTTCAGATGTACTAAAACTGAGTTCAACATGGTATCCTCTGACAGTTATAAGGTTCAAGAATTAATTCAGATATACGAGGAAAGAAGAAATAATGCTTTTCTGTGTAAAGGAGGTTACAAATATCACTTGTATAGTTTTAAATTTGACAATGAGTGTGATATGAAAATTTTAGGGGGGTGCCTACAGTTTTACACAGAGAGTAATGGTTTTATCTTGTGTGGGAAGAAAAAGAGTCTGGCAGTTTGTCATATAGCCAACATATACTTCCGAGGCAGAAATATTACATCTTGGAATGATATTGACAAAAAATACTGGAAAAACTTTTTTGCTGTCACCTTTCCATTGGAAGAAGTAATTAGGATCAATGGTAGATATGTAGATGCCATGGCTGTAATGGCATGGTCATGTAGTGGACCCAGTGTACTTACAGTACATACCTGTGATGTACATGATCCAGTTGTATTTGTGTATAAGAATGAATGTGCACATAACCTGGTTAGTAAGCTTTCAGAAGAGTTATCTTTATGTGCATCATCTCAAAAAAGTAATGAAAAATATGAAAATACTAATGTAAAGGAATTACAGGCCTTAGACTGCAAAGAAGGAAGCAACATTTTCAGTTTCCATGACCAAATATTACAGTGTTGTGGCTTAAGGAAGACCACTGGTGAAGTTAAATATTTTGATGAGCATTTAGTTGTGTGCACCAGTAAACTGAATGAAATGGTTTGGTGTCACTTGTCTGATTTTTACATTAAAGATGCAAAATGTGGTGTCATTGAAGATCTAATGCAGCTCAAAAAACAGAAATGCTGTCTCATAGTAATACATTCTCCTGCTGTTGTTCTTGGAGGGAAAACAGTAGATTTAAAAGCTGTATTGGGATTTATTGAACCAGTGACAACTCTCCCAGGAATTCATAATTGTAGTGACCACAATGGCATTTTGTTGAAGAGTATTATTGGGGAAGAATTGGCTATTGCACAGGAAGTTTATAATGACATTCAAATACTTTGTGAACAATCTGATGAGTGTGCTGCTCATCTCCTTGACAATATTTGTAACAGTGGAATTGATAAGGCATTTTTGTCATCAGATACCATGAATGCCAGAAGCCACATACAATGCACAGGAGTCCTTGTAAGTGTTAATGATACAGACCCAAACAAGGGTGTGGTCAGTGTGCAGCATCAGGGAAAAGAGTACTACATTTATGTGCATCATCACAACTTCCTTGATCAAAACAAAGCCTTAATGCTGCATAATTTTATTGGTTGTCCTCTCAAATTGATGCTTAAAATTTCTAAGGCTTCAAAAGAATGTAGTAATTTCAGAGTTGTTTTGGCATGGAGAGATCTTGCCATTCCTTCTGTTCTGTCTCCTGATTCAACAAATAAATTCAAATTATGTGGACCATCTTCAAGGACAGAGGGGATTTGCTGTCCAAGAGCCTTTGTAATCAAACATTTTGATCATGTGTGCACAACAAGTTTGTTTAAGATCTTGGAGGGAAAAAAGATGAATTCTCATCTTGAGAGTAACAAAGTGTCTTTCATATGTTCCCAAGGAGAAAATAATTTGGAAGTACAGGTATTGTGTTGCAAAGATTCTCTTAAAACTCTGAATGGAAGTTCAAGTGATGATGACAGTCCATGGTGTATATTGGTACAGTTACCATTAGAAAAGGACTTGTGGGAAGGTGTAGGAGCATGGAAAGGCAATGTTGATAATATAATTGTTCAGGTGTGTGACATTCACAAAGCTCAGCTTTTGGATGTGACACTTCTTAAAAGCAGCCAATGTGATAACATTTCCCATATGGCAGAGTCAGTTCCAGTTCGAAGAAAATATAATAGTGAGTCAGTGTATAATAAACCATTGGATTCACCATGTTTATGTGGAATATCCAGTGCAGTTCACAGAAGTGATCCATCCCTGAATATATCACAAGCAGCATTTTCCACATCCAGAGATCACAGTGATGTGAGTTTTGGATCTCTCCACACTTGGTTGAATTGCACATCTCTAATAAAAAAGTGTGGAGGGATCAGCCATGCTGTGTCCATTGGAGACAGCAACTGTGGAAAATTTGTGGCAGATTTGGATGTTCAACAAGATCGACACTCTCCTGCTGTTATGTTACCTAACGAATATGAAAATTTGCAAAACAAAACTCTCCAAACTAACAAAACGGTTGAAATTAAAGTCCAGCAGTCTTCTGTCAGTAGGATAGTTGATGAAACTGATTTGAAATTGTCTGAAGTTCATCTTGCCAAACCATATTTAGGTATACATAATGAGTATGCCAAAAACTCCATATCAGATATGAAACTTCAGAAAAAATCAGAACAGTCTATAGAAGGCCATTCCTTGTTACCCAAAAGTATTAGAGTACCAGATGGTCCGTGTTTCAGCACTGAAGATGAATTGCATCCAGAAGAATCTGATGAAAAAGATAAAGAACTGCAATCTATACTTGTGTTAGATAATGAACCACAAACTTTAATAGGTTGCTTGTTTAGTTCCAGTTATTCCACATATGGCATCCTGAGAAGTGGCAGTGGATATATACTGTTTACAAGGGAGTTAGTCTACCATAACCATCGTAAAATAAAGGCAAATAAGACACTAGAAGAAGCTTTATCATTGAAGTGTGTCAATTCTGTAATTGTGAAACTTAAGCAACCCATTGAGATATTAACATGCCAGGTTACTAATATTGCTCTGTTGGTATGGACTGGGAATAAGCCATTAACTTTTGAATATAAATATGAGGAAATCTTTGACATGTACAGAAAAAAATGGAAGGTAGAACAACATACGGTGCCACAAAAAAAAGTTTCAAATGCATCCTCAAAGTCAGTAATCGGTAAACACGGGGAAGATGATAAAACTGCAAGCCATCAACACCAGGTGAAGGACAGGAGCCAGCACCCTACCAATGAAACACAGCTTTGGAACACAAAGGATACAACAATGGATGAAACTGTGAATTTTAGAGAGTTTGATTTATTAATGAAAGATAAGGAAATGATTTTCAAGGAAGATCCATATGCAATTTCATGGTGTTATCTACTTTTAGCGGACAATGAATTTGCTCTACTGAATGCTAACGCTAGAATAGTAATTGTTCAGAAAAAGAACTTCTACATAGATGGTTTTAAGTTACCACCATCTTATCCCCTGTCTGCATGCCTAAAAAATGTAGACGATATTAAAGCCTATATTGTTGGACTGAAAAACCCAATATGTACAAAACGGTATGTCATTTCAGATATTGCCCTGTTGGCTTTTGTACGTAAGATGCCTCAAGAGGCAGAAGGAATCCTTAAAGGCTGGGAAAAACGAGTAGGAAATCTGTCAGCCCAGAGTTTTCGAGGTTTACCAAGGAACTTGCCAAGTATTACAGTTCCTAAAACACTTGAAACTAAATCAGCAAATATATGGCACCTTATGGGACACTCTGGAATTTTAGAAGTGAAAAGTGAAATGTCAGAGAAGACATTTAGGGTCTTTTTTAATAAAGAAAACGTCTTTATCAATAAGAAACCGATACCTGAAATTTATTCTCTTGCAAGGAGTTTGGGTCCGCTGAAAGCTGAAACCTGGGGATGTTCAGCCCGTTGGATGCCTCATAATAAACTCAAGAAAATCTGTGGTTTTGAGGTTCACTATTTAGCAAATATTGTTTGGTATGGTGAGAAACCTTCAAAAAATGATAAACAAACTGAACCTGGGAAGCAATGTAAACAAGAACAAGTGTTGCAGCAAAATGCAAAATTGCCTGGTAATATTGCTGCCGCATCAGGAGAAACAGCTTCATCTCTATGCAGTCTACAAAGTGATGTGAGTAATCTCTTAATTACACAACTGTATTTATAGTTAAGTCATCATTTGTGTACATACAGTAGGTACAGTATTTCTTTCTGGGGGCAGCATCCTCTAGTCCAGGGGTGGGCAAAGTATGGCCCGCCAAATTATTTCTGTGGCTCGCCACTGCATTTGTATTTACAAATACAAGGCTTTACTTTGTGTTAATATAATACATTTGCATCTACATTAAGTGTGTGGCCCACGAAATGTGCCACCATTCATGAAGTGACCCCTCCATCAAAAATAATTGCCCACCCCTGCTCTAGTCTATGACATATTTTCCATACCTTACTCAATATTCCAAATTTGGTTATGTTTACAGTCCCAAGCTAACTAGATAATTTGTGCTAAATTTAGTGAATGTGTACAACAATAATGAAAATGAGTAGAGACCGAAGATGGAAACAATATTTCAGTTTTAGTGGATGTAAAGATGTTTTGTGTATATGAACAATAGTACATAGCCTTGCCCTGCTTATATTTCAACAGATTTTGGTAGAGTGTTTCTTGGGTGTTGGGGGACCTGCCCTCTGCAGTGAAGTTCAATAATGGTTATAAGATACATAATGTGCTGTGATGGAAGCATCCCTCAGTCATAACTGTTGGCAACATGAATATAATTAAAAAATAATAAAATATTTTAATCTTATATTATAAAAAATAATATCCTGATTCCAAGATTGGGAAGAGAAATTATGTAACTTACATTATAGGTTAGATATTAAGTGTTAAAGTTGTGCTAAAAAATTAATGTTTAAAATATCTGATAACATTATACCCAAAAATGCCATTACTTACGAATTGTGGTATTTTACAAAATGAGGGACATCTCCCAAGGTGAAAAAAACAACAATGATGCTTTTACATTATCTGCCCCAATTAAGATATAAATATTTCTAGGTACAATGCCAGATATTTTTATGTATTTATTTATATTTTTTTGCAGGGATTAGCCCACCTGGGCACAGGCCACCGACCCACATCGGGGCCTGGGGGCAAAAATGTAATATTAATAATAATTTTATTAATAATAATTAGTTCATTGTAAATAAAATTTATAATACATAATTAAAAATAAAATCATAATAATACTTTAATAAAGTACCATAAAAAAATACAAAAATGAAAAAAAAAATATTGAGAAACTATTGTATATGTATGTTGTTTTCTCAAAGCAAGAGAAACATTTAAGACCTGCAATTGTGTGTAAATGAGGCAGAAAGACAGATTAGCAACCTGGGACTTGGTCATAATTTTTGTGATGTCATATGGCAGCAGGGTCTACCATTAGCAACACATTATGCTTCCAATATCTTCCCAGGCGGTAGTACCTCCCTGTTTGGTATCTATCAACATAATGGCTCAAACACTGGGCAGTGATGGAAGAACAAGTGGGAAAAAGCCTACGCGGTAGACTGTCAATGTACACTCCAATGCTGACTAACCTGAAATAACTGTGACACCGAGGTGGGCATTTGCATCCCATAGTGACATATGCGTCATTTGTTTTAAAAAATGTCTCATAATTATGAGAAATTATAAAATTCGTAATATATACCCATATATTATAATATACTGTATTTCAAATTTTTACCAAATGTTACAAAATTTGTACTACAGTATATACAGTACAGTATTTCATAACAGCCAAAAATTTTGAATTGTGAGTAATTTGGAATTTGGCGAGTATGATGTTTGGGGTTTTTACTGTACGTATACTATTGTTGGGGAAGTGGAGGAAACAGAGCAGTAAACGAGAGTTCTCATGGGTCATAAATGTATTGATCACAGGTGTGCTTCGCATTTGGTTGGTGGAGCAGTACGCCTTGAGGTTATGTTTCTTTACAAATGGCATGGGAATCAGTAAGCCAAGAAACGAGTACAGTACAATAGATTTCACTTATACTGTACATATCCTTCCACTGAGATGAGTGGGATGAAGGAGGTGAGACAACAAGGTTGGGTCATTGGCACCAACAGAAGCAAAATACCTGTACAGTACAGTATTGTAATGTACAGTACAGGTGTCCCTCTATTTGTGATGAGGTTATGTTCCTGAAAAAACCATCTCGGGTCAAAATGTCGTAAATTGGGATCATTATAACATGGGGTTCAATGGGAAATATTCCCAGCCGGTATGACACCCACATGTATCATCGAAAATAAAATTCCTACAATAATAATATAATTAAAATAATTAAACAACACTCCCCACATCATTAAAAAAAAGTCTGGTTGTCATTACATGGTCCCTTTGAAGCGGAGGGGACTTGGTGGAGTGGAGACATTACTCTGACTCCCACACAGCTTAACAATGTCAAGCTTCACATCCAGAGACAGCTTTCTTCAGTGCCTTGGCCTTCCCAGTAATATTCAAAGTTACACTGCTCACTTCACAGCCACAAAAACAGTGAAAGCACCGGTCACAAAAACAGCGAACAATGATAGTGGCCGACACTGCTCACATCATGTTCACAACACCAGAGACAAAACACTCTACAGTCACCAAAAAAAAAAAAAAACGGCAAAAGTTACTTCACTGTCACCAAAACAAGAGTACAATGTGAACGTTAGTGATGTCCTCACACTGTAAGGTAAAAAAAGGGGGGGAGGGAATCAGTAACAACACCGATACTGACCAATAAGCATAGAGTTGTACGATCACAAGCATGTGTCATCAACATGGAATAAAGCTTGAGACTGTAATGCACAGGGTGGCCGCATGGTGGTGCGTGGGTATACCACAGCAGACAAGTGAAGTGAGAGATTCTTTCCTTATTCCGCACGTCAGCGATTTTGGCAGGATGATGACCATTGTTCATGTTAATTTTTTTTATCATAAATAGGGGGGTGGTGAGAACACATGACCATCGTTCAAACAAAATATTGTAGATAGGGAGATAGTAAATTGGGGGATTACTATACTGTAATGTATTTATTTGTCTTGGTGACAAGATAATCCACTAGGCTGTTATCAAAAAAGTGTTAAATAGGTCACTCAATTTTGCAGCCTTGTATTAATAACTGGAATTTGCTAATTTATTCTTAATATAAAAGACATGCACAGTTTACTAGAAAAAAATAACTCCTTTTTTTTTAAGAACTTGCTGTATTACGACAGACCACTGTATCATGTTTTAACAAGATTGATTGATTTCAGGAAATACATGGATTTAGAAAATCATGCAAAGAAACTGAAAAAACGGAGTCAGTGGCAGCAAGATTGAGGAAACAAATGCAGAATATTCAGGAAGGATCTCAATTAGTTCATCCCTCAACTGGAGCCAAACAAAAAATGAAACAAATTAATGTTTTGTCTTTGAGCAACAATAAAAATATGGTAAGAAATTTAAGTAGGTAAATTATGTGAAGGTGAACACAGAGTACTTTGTATCAGTCTCCTGTATGGTGTTTTAGAGTTTATTGCAACATACAACACACTGTACGGATTTTTGTAAGCTCATAATTTCACAGAAATATAAAGAATTGAAGCCGATTTCCCATAAAAACAAGCTTTTCATTTGCACTCTACACTGGCTCCTCAAAACCTTTAAAGTTGTTTGTGAATTGAGGGCAAATATTTTTGTCAAACACGATTTAAATTTGTGTTTTTTTACTTGATTCCAAGATGCAGCATTATTCTTTGCAGCATGGTAAATGTTATAATTTTCCCGAAAGTACTCGAGTCTCTTAGCATCCTCACCGTCGGTCTCACTTATTGCCTGAGCAAATGTTCTCCCCCTGATCCAAAAGCTGCAAGATTGAGGTTTTATTGGGTGGCACCAATACAACCTTTATGTTGCTATGAAAAAGAAAATCAAGGAAAGGTGGTGAAGAGGTTAAAGTATAAGAACAGTATAATTAAATTTTAAATGACATTTCTTGTTCCCTACAATTCTTCTCTGGAGTCACAAAAGAGCTGTAAAACTAGTCCTCAAACATATACAGTATGTGTGATTTTATCGAGATTTATCCTGTCAGCGTTTTCATTGTGGATCTACATGAAAAAAAAATATATATATATATATATATATATATATATATATATATATATATATATATATATATATATATATATATATACATACATACATACATACATACATACATACATACATTATTACCCCGCTTAACACGGTTTCACTTAACGCGATTTCGCATATACGCGGTGCCTCGCCAGAACCGAACTTTCACTTAACGCGGTTCATCTACTCATATACGCGGGAAGCGGCGCGGGCACGATGCGCACAAGGTGGCCCAGTCATCAAAACATTACTGAGTTCTTCACCTACCACCCACCACAGCCGGTCCAAGTCAGTTATAGTGATAATTATAGTGAGGATATGGACTTATATGGACTTTGAGGGGTTTGACAAAGAGGCCCTGTAAGCCTCTGTGGTGGATAGTGATACAATTGATACAAGTGATACAGGTGAGGGCCAATAATCTGCCCTCTGCCTCGGAACCAACCCCCCATCCCCATGTGCCCAGTCATCTTTTCTACTAATGTAAGTGTTAATAAACCTAATATTATTGATATTTCTGTTAATTATTAATTGTGTGTGCATACCATCATAAATTTAAGATAATATTTTCACTACAACATAGTTGTGTGTCGTCAAAAAGTGGAGTTTGGGGGTCGGGCCAGTCTCTATTGGAATTAATCCCATATGTTCTGTTGTTCACTTGACGCGGTTTTCACTTAACACGGTACCCTGTGGGTTCAATTGACCGCGTTAAGCGGGATACTACTGTATATATACTGTATATATATATATATATATATATATATATATATATATATATATATATATATATATATATATATATATATATATATATATATATATATATATATATATATATATATATATATATAATGGCTGCCCCTCGTGTAATGAGGATGGCTGGTCCAAGGGCCACCTAGGTGTGAATTTGTTTAAGGTGTAGTAGCTGTTGCCAACACAACAACCAACCTTAAGTTAACGAGTTGTATGACCCGTTGTCAAAGAATAGTCTGAGAAGACTGGACAACTCGCCAACTGCACAGGCTAACCATTACCCCGGAATATGATTTGCAAATCAATTAACATCCAGGTTCCCAATTACTGCTGGGTAAACAGAGGCAAATGGCATAAAGAAACTTGCCCATTGTTTCACCCTGCCCAGGGATCGAACCCGGGTTTGCTCGCTTGCAAGGCGAGCATGCTGGCTATTACACCACAGGTCTCCACTGTATATACATAAATACAGTACATACATACATGTACTGGACTCTTGATCCATCAAGCATAGGACCAGAAGTGTGCCGAATTTTTTGATTTTTCAAATTTCTGGACACAAGCCTAAATATATTGTATACAGTAGATGATGATCATTTTACCCTGATCATCAATTTAGCTTTGCATCCTTTGGTACTTAATTGTATATAAAATAGTTTTAGTTATTAATGTGCTGTGGCTTATTGATTATAAACACTAAAAATTTTGCAGGATGTTCCAAGAGGCCATATTGTTGATCTTCGTTGTCAAGTTGGTCAACTAAGGTTAGAAAGCGGTGATCACGTGTCCTTCTCAAGAGAAAAGTGCTTCTTATACGGAATCTGCCTAAATAAGGTGGACCTACGGCTTGTATTGTCAGTTGGTAAGTTACTTTACTTTATACTGCATATGTTAAAAAGTCACCACCAGATGTCTTTTTTTATTCTTATTTTATTTTCATGAATGGATAAAAATACAAAGGAAATGTTTTTAAGCCCATTTTCATTAAGTGTGTAAAAATTATAGTACAGGTACTCCTCGACTTACGACCACCCGGACATACGACCACTGCAGTAGTACCAAAAAATTTTCAAATTACGTATTTTCGAGTCCCGACGTTAGTGATTGTGCTGTGTACTGACAAAATTTTCGTTTGTAATTCCCTTTAAAATGGCTGGCAAGCTTAAAAGTGAGAGTTTTGTGGTGCTGAGAAGAAAAAGAGACACCCATTTTGGATTTTATATGTACGTATTATTTTCGCATTTTCGACTTACGACCAATTCAACTCACGACCTGGATTTGGGTCCCTAACCCCATCATAAGTCGGGGACTGCCTGTAATTAGGCCTCAGGTACTGCTATCAGGCATAATTTTATGTGTTACAGTTGCATAGCAATAACAAACAAGGATTACCCTGCCTTAATCCCTTGGGTACGAGGGGTCTCTCTGTGCCTAATAAAAACATCTGGCTCTAGTCCAATAAAATATTAAAAATGGCATCCCATAGTGAAGGGGTTAAAGTCTATTTGGGACAATGCAAGGAACCTTCTTATTTTCAAACAGATTTAGATTTAGTTGCCTGTTGTATGATCTTTATGGTGAGAAAAATTGTCAGCACAGTCAGTCAGATATGTTTATATTATTGAGTTGTCATTGCTTTCTTTTGTTTACAGTAAGATATGGTTTACAGTTGACAGAAATGTTGTCTGTATGAATTGTGTTCATAGCTCATAAGTTATATTGCAGTTGAACTGTTTGTTACAACTTTAATGTTTGCTTCATCTGTTGCTCTGAAATTTGTTATTCCGTATACAAGGGTTACATAGCATTTTTCTTAAATGTTGTGTTTTCCTGCTTGGTTCATGGTCACCATCCCACAGGCATGAGAATGACTCATTGATCTATTGATCAGGTTCCAGGACCATAAAAAGATTTAATTCAGAAAGCAAGACAACTCTCATGCATGAGATATGAGTCAAATATACTGAAATGAATTATTATTTATGTTTCAGAGATGGAGGTTGACTATGAGCTTACTGATGACATGAAGGATGTGAAGGGAGTGTGGGCAGGAAGTACTTCACCTCTTGACTCAATAAACCTTCTCCCAAAACTTAGAGCATGGTGTGAAGTTTACAGTGTACCACACG
The DNA here is from genome assembly GCF_018991925.1 of Homarus americanus. Classification (NCBI taxonomy): domain Eukaryota; kingdom Metazoa; phylum Arthropoda; class Malacostraca; order Decapoda; family Nephropidae; genus Homarus; species Homarus americanus. The sequence goes on from NW_024744839.1 coordinate 2,882,567, forward strand.
CTGCTGCTGATTTACTGGTAACCATTTTTTATATTCAAATTATCAAGAGCATCTAGAATAAACACTTTTATGCATTTTTCAATTTGGTATGAAAATTTTGTGTTTCTCTTTTATTTAGAACTTATTTCATCAGCAAAGTACTGTACAGTATTGCATAAACACTGAGCGATACAGACAGAGCAAGGCAGGTGGCTGCTGCCTCAGCCCCCAACCCCGGTGAGATTCCTAAATTAATTTAAAAGTATTTTACTAATATTGTTTGTTTAATAATCTATAATCACTTACAGTATACAGTACTGTATTTCATTCTGAATTCATCTGGGAACCAGTTAGTGTTGGATTTAGTCCAGTACAGTATTGATTATTATTATCTCGGAAGTGTTCAGACTACAATGATACTCGTACATCTTGTTGCTCATGTGAACAGAGATGGTAACATTACTGGCACCAGCCATGGCGACACCACCACAATTACTGTAACAGCACCACCACCACAGTCTCTTCCCCAGCACCACCACCACCACTATAATAATAATAATAATAATAATAATAATAATAATAATAATAATAATAATAATAATTCTAAACGGTTTATTAATAGAGTTGCAGCCAGTGGCTGAAAATATACACTTACATTTGATTTAAAAATAATGATATAATATGTATTGAATACATTTACAGGGCTGTACAGTACATAAATCAGGCCTTGTTCTTATATCTATCGGTGCGGGCTCTTATGGGCTGAATTTTGTTGTAGTGGCGGACTGCGCGAGGTGGGTGGGGGGCTGCCGGTGGCAGGAGGTGGCGATGGCGAGGGTGGTGCAATAGTTGGCTGCCAAACCTTTCCAGTGCTTGGTGGTGGAGGTCACTGATGGATGGCATTTTCATTTCACTCCCCCCACACGTACATGCTCAGCTCCACTTCTTTAATTATTAATGTCCTTTTCAATTGACTGGTGAATGTTGTTTTAATAGAATAAAATAACCATAAAGTCAGTTGTATTTAAAAAAAAAATATAGTACTGAAAATAAATTTCTTACCTTATTCTATGAAGGTTATGAGTGAGCGCAGCATGGCAACTATGTTGTTGTGTTTGGGCTAAGCTGGCAGGATCGCGTGGTCCGTGCCTCGTTGTTCCACAACAATGACAAATGGCCCTCATGATTAGCAATGCAGTAATGTACAGGTGCTCCTCTACTTACGAATGAGTTACATTCCTGAGGCTTGTTTGTAGTCCAACTTTATTCTTGTAGGTACATAACATATTGTAAAAAATGAAAAGATTATGGATATTTAGTACAGTTATACCCTTTAATACAGCCTTAAAACCTGGCTCACTCTTCTCCTCTTAGGTAATGTTTGTTCTATCTGGAATTTTCTTCAAAATAGTCCAATCTCATCCACATTAAACACCTGTTCTGGTAGGTAACCCCCCCTCAGTGATGATGTTTGTATCTCTGAAAGTTTGTAAGTGGAACGTTCTTAAGTAGAGGAGCACCAATATATATATTTTTTTATTTTTATTTTTCCCAAGTTTCGTGTCTCAAAACAGTAGTAGCCAATCATAGCTCATGAGCACTCTGAGCCTACCCACCCACACATGATGCAGTCACTCAGAAATTAGTTCAAATGAATGGAAAGGAGAGAGATTTCTCAGAATGCTAAAAAAATATCCTGGTAATGGAAAGTTCCAGGGATTGAAGATTCCAACTAATAGTGATGTTACTGTATTATATGCAGTTGGCCCTCAATTTACACAGTGGCTATTTTTGTGAAAAATGCTGTGAAAATAGAAACTTTGCAAACAAAATACTAAAGGGTAACAAGATGACTTAAAATGATGATAATGTTGGTGTTGAAGTCAGAAGTTTGAGAATTCACCTGAACAGCATTTTTGTAAAATGAGTGTTTCTACAAATGTCTTGCTTTTTCTCAAGTCATTGGTCCTTCCGGTGAAACTTTTTTCTGCATTTCATCCTCAATCCATAAGTTCAGGGCCTTCTTTTGTATAGTATCACAACTATAAAATGACACTTTAGCTTCTCGGGTGCAGCAGCAGCGATGACTTTTAACCCTTAGAAAGTCTTTCCAAGATCTCAAAGTCGATGCTTTTTTTTACTACTTTTTCACACATATATCAGTTTTTGAGGATTTTCACTTGCTTTTGTCTTTGAGCTGGTAATAACCACTGAAGGTGATGAACTCCAGGTAAATGTAAGCAGACTGTGTATCATTACTCAACAAAAGCAGACAGTAAACTAATTTGTACCGTGAGTGGGTCGACAGCATGCAAGTTGGGGTTATGGTGCAGCTGGGATGGTGAGCCAAAGCACGTTAATTGCACATGAACCATGTATGGTGGCAGCATGGTTGAACCATGTAGTGAATCCAGACCATGTACAAATAATAAAGAGTCACAGTTCCTTGACTAAGTATAAATGAAACTGCACAAAAAATGTACAAATACAAAGAGGGTTGACTGTACATTATATATACAGTAGAAGTAACTTATGAAAATTACCTATCACAGATTCTAATCCTTCTTACAGATGATGGAGGCTGGTGGGCTGCCGTCCTGTTTTAACCCTACAATTGATTTAAATGAAGAGAAAGAAGTGGTGGAACTATAACATATCTTAAAGAGCAACACAGCTTATACTTTTTTCAATTTCATGTATGGTAAATTGTGAAAAACAGCTGAGTAGTCATTGGATCTTGATTGTTCCATTGTTAATATTCAACAAATAATGTGCACTGATTATTTTAAGTATTACTTAGTATAAAAATGATCATAATTAATGTACTGTACTTACATAATACAATACAGTATAAATTAAAGAATGAATTTGGGCATTTGCTGAACAGAAGTATGTTAGTTACTCTAGCTGTACTCTATCAGCAGTACTGTACTTTTTATTATTTTTATACGATAATTCCTAATAGCATAATTAAATCAGTACTGTAATGTTTTCATTTACATTGAACAAACTAATACGAGTATAAAGAATGCATAAGGTAGGTCAGGAAAAAATATGCTTAGTAGCTTAAGATGTTTGGAAATTTTTTTGTGTTGAGTGAAAATCCTAATTGTTTTATTCCATGTGTAGTCAGTGTGGTGAAGTGTCATATTATACTTAAATTACACTTAAAGGTGCTATTTTTTGGCTGATTTATATGCACTCACCTTTCACCTTATAATACTGAGTTGTCCCATGAGGCATGTTAATAATGTACAGTGTATTAGAATAAGAGTGGGGGAGAGGGGAATTTGTGCTTCTTTAACTGACTTCATTTCATTTAGAAAGGAAATAGAAATTATGTGTGTGTGTGGGGAAGGCATGAACTCCAAAAAAGGAATAAAGTAGTCCAACAAAACTTGATATTTAAACATACTACTGTATTAGAAGATTTTAGATCAGTTCAGTAATAAGTACTGTACAGGTATTCTCCATCCTTATGATCCCAGTGTTTGACAGCACTACTGAGAGCCTTGGCAAACCGTTGTTTATACTCTTCTGTCAGTCCCAAGTTATGAACACCCAACTAACAAACATCCACACCAAAGAATGGGATCCCATCTTATTCATCACCAAAATCTGGAACTAAAATCCCATTTTTTACATTAATTTCATAATTCTACATTGTTTAACATCACTTTATTTACAGTACAGTATGTGTATATGTACACCCACTAAAAAATTATTCGGCACCCGTGTCGTATTGTATCAGCCGTAAGGGTGCCCCAATTTTTTTATTTGGTGTACATTAATTTTGAAGTATTATGTACAGTAATGTTGTACACCAAACATTACTGTACACCCAATAAAAAATTATTTGGCACCCTTACGGCCTGATACAATATGAGACGGGTGCCGAATAATTTTTTAGTGGGTGTACACACACACACACACAACATTAGGTACTTTACATACCTGTAAATCATCCTGGATCATCCATAAAATTTATTTAAAGTACAGTATATCATAGGAAAACACATTCAGGGAAGGAAAATGGGCAAAACACAAAAAATATTTTTTTTATTTTGCTCTTCTAATAACCATAAGTGTAACAGACTCAACTGTATGATGATCTGTGATTACATAAGCTAAATAATTTGATTAGTTATTGTTTCTTACCATGAAGTTTTTACAAATTAAATGTTTGTGAAAATGACTGTCATCGGGACAAATGACTTTCGGAAAGTTTCCCCTCCATGCTTTGAGTCTTGCAAAATAGGCTGTGAGTTAGCCTTAAGATTTAGGGACCTTCAAATTTTGTGATCTAGAATTAAGGTGGCTATTTAATCTTGAGAGAAACTTATGATTTGTTTAAAGAGGCTGGATGTACAAAGAAATCTTCTTAAAATGCACTATTTTAGTCATAAATTAATTTTTCCCTCTAATGTATACTGTAAAAATACAAGTGTGTGTACAGGGGTATTAACGTTCTCATAAGAGAGGATGCAAGGCTAATTAGTTTTGATCATAATTAATACAGTACTGTAGTAGTACCATCATCATCAAGTACAGTACACTTTTCTTTTCTTTCATTTTTTATTCAGATTTTGTTATTGAAATTATTAATTTTAACACCATTGTACTGTACATACTACTGTGCTGTGTAATTGACCTCAGGTTCTACAGCCTTCATATGCACAGCCCTTTTCTAGTCTCAATTATTGTGGCACCTTTTATTATTTTATTTCTCATCATAATACTGTAAGTGGTTTTTATCCTCATTTACCTAAAATATTGCAATGTCAATTCTGCCTGATCAAACAACATAGGGTGACATGGGAGGAGAGGAAGTGAGTTGCCACATTCTAGATACTCACAATCTCTTTATTCTAAGGTCAAATTAGATATATAATACAGTACATTATATTGTATTTTTTATCCTGTTATTGAAGGTGTTGTATTATTTACAAATGGTTGTACGCCGTAAGAGGCTGATCATAAAGGGATATAATAATGAATCGGTAAATACAAAAGCAATATTCAGACCTGTGGAGTGTGGCATCACCCATTCCCCCAACTGCCTGCCTGGTCACCGATGTACAGGGGGTATTCTCTTTGCGGTCTAGATACACACCTCTCAGTAGGGTTAGAGCAAATCTGAGTACGTACCTGAACACCACTGTGTTCGGTGATATAATCTTATCCTTTCCATTCCATAGGAAAATTTTATAATTTTATGCATTTTTTAAAAACCATATACCCGTAGTGTATTTCCTGATATAGAGTTTAGGAAAGTTCTATTTTTGGAGAACAGCATAAACCTCTGATCCTGCCTGGAGGTAAATTGGATCTCCATAGTATATTCCTGCATAGGGTTTTTTTTTATGTACATCTTCATACCCAGTCGTAGGGCAATTGGGAATCCTTCAGTAGGTCTGTCAATTATGACCCAGTTGTTCATTGTTAGCATTTTAGTTGTTTGTTTGTGCAGTTCTTGTGTCGGTCTTTCCCATTAAGGCTGAGTAACCCATCAAACTACTAACATTGTTAATGTTCACTTCTGACTAGTTTTATGCCATTTTTCCCTCACCTTCATTCTTCACTGTTCCCATTATGTCATTTGATTTAAGATCTTCTCTTTCTGCAGAAAATATTTGGGGATTATTCCCCATACAGTAATCTTATATCTTGTAATGTGGCTTCTTGCATTCAAGTAGGTGACTTCAGGATAATGATTATTGAACTATTGGCAATGGATTGGGGGTCCACCCTCCTTATTGTGCATTTTCTAAATAAATTTTTGGCTAATTCTCAGACAACATTAATCACTGTTATGTTTGCTCTCACCCAGATAGTAATACACTTTGTTCTTTCTAATTTCCTTGATAAACTGGGAAGTAGTGAATAGGTTCCTCTTCCTAGGGACAATGATGTACAGGCTTTTGTTTTGGTTTGTGGTCAGTACAGTAACAGTTAGATTCCTAGTTATCATAGTGTGCTCACTTTGAAACTACTAGTGCTAATGGATCATTATTGGAATGGATACTTATAGAGTGTTAATTGTTATAATGAATGGTGCTATATCTGCATTACCGGAATATTCAAGCCAGCTTATTGTGGTTTGTGGCATTGAAAGGTCAGTGATGATTATGGCTGTGCCAGTGTGGGTATAGGCAACCTATTAGTTAATGACGTATATTTAGCCAGGCCTACATACATGTTGAATATGATCAGTCACTAAGTTAATGCAGCAGAAAACCACAGTGCAGTTATGCTATAGAAGCTACTGCATCACAAAGGTGATGTCACACTGAAAATTGCCCTTTTTTTAAGATTTAGGACTTAATTTCTATTTAATTTTATTATATGTTTTTATCACCTGTGTAATAGACTAGCTTGTGAGAGAGACTACCTTCTGTGGTGAAGTAGCCCACTAGCCTCCTATCCTATAATATCACAGTATGAGAAACTCGTATTAAATCCTAGGATTTACCTCTCCAAAGTACTGTAAATGTCTATTTACCAAGATATTTTCATCCAATCTTATTAACTCAAAAGGGGTCTCGATATTGTAGCTGTAGTGTATATTTTTTTATAATTAAAGTATGATGAGGAAAATCAGCATTCCTGCTTATTGTAGTCATTAGTTTACCGGTACATTTTGTATCTGAAGCTACTGTTTATATAGTTTACTAATAAAGTTTATCTTTACAGTACTGTACGTATATCATGCAAAACGGGTCATGCAGCCTTTATCCAAAAACCTTGTAACTGATTGCATTTCAGTATTCAAATATTTTTGGTATTTGGATGCCTAGCTCTACTTACATTGCAGTAAAGTAATCTAAGCCTAGGCTAGACTACATAGGCACTGATCCAGGCCTTGAATTCATGTTCAGCTAATGTCTGCCATATTGTATCATTAAATGACATAGCATAATCACAAAAATATACAGTTTCCTCACAATCCAATTGTACACGTTGAACCTGTGCAGCTTTTCACATTCCTTAAGTACTGTATTGGCAAAATTTATTTGAGTGTTTTTATCCTTTCATCCAAGATACCTAGAAATATATGCTTCATACTCACAGTAGAGCCTGTTAAAAAAAACTTAAACTTTTATATGAGACTTTTTGTATACAGTAATTTTTTTTTTTTTTATTAAATTTGCTCAATCTGTATTCTATAAGGCACTTCAAGTGCTTGCACTGATTATTTTATACAGTACTGTGCTTATGTATGTGAAGAACTGTATTAGACTAAGTATTAATGTGCTGGTCATTGATTGCAAATTACATTGTACTGCACTGTATTTCATGATATAAGGAATGTTTATATGACAAGGCCTTTTTTTATTATTTTCAATTGTAATCGTTTTATGAGTGAATGTTTCTGCAATGTGCAAGTGATTTCCTTTAACAAAATGATACTGCAGAATAATGGAATACAAATAAATTAAAAATGATAAAAATAAGGACGGCATAATGCACCGCTTTTATTGTTCTTACCAATATGAAGGCTGAAGAGCTTTCTCAGTAGCATAAACACCAGTTTTACAAATAATCATTTTAAAGTAAATTATACTTACAGATATTAGGAAATTATTATATTAATATATACTTTTTTTTTTTTAGGTTTTACTCGCTTATTACAAAATGGCTGGAATCAAGGCAACACGTACACGAACAATTCCTTTCTTCATTCATTTAATCAGTCATACTGTTGTAATAGACAAATATCCATGTGGTTTACCCCTATTTTTTCACATAAGCCAATATCGCCCACGAGCACCACATCATTTCCCAAGGGTTTCATTACTCCAAACTTTCCACTCAATCATGAACGCTTGTAAAAAATTCCTCACTCCATCTTTTAATCTCATTCTTGTCCTTCTGCCCTTCCTCCTACCATCCTCCTCTGAGCTATAAACTTATTTTACCCGTCTTTCACTCCTCACTATGTCCATACTACCCAAACAGTCTGCTCAATACATATTTGTATCTCCATTATTACATAATTCATATTCTGTGCTGTATTTACTCGACACATTCTTTATACAGTATCCTAATGATACTCTGATGTTAACTAGCAATTCTGTAAAGTGGAACGTTATCAGTACTAAATGCATTAAATAAAGAAAACACGAGAAGTAACTTTACGACTCGCCTCTGGATCCTTGGAAGACAGGCTTCTGCTATTTTTACTTTTGTTGGAGCAATTAATACTGCGCAGTAATTATGTGACATTGCAGATGGTTTACAAAAAGTACACAAGACAATAAATATACATGAAATCGCCTAAATGTGCATCTTCCTACCTATAAATTATAATTTCGTATATACCTAGTAGCCGCCTTATTCGAAGGTGAACACGTTTGACTTGAAATTTGGAGTGAGCCGTCCTCCTACACCATAGCTGCTCCACTAGTCGCTGAGTTGACAGATTCCAAAAAGACGTATAATTAAATTTACAGTGAAAACTCTTAATTTGCCCAAACTAATAAATATTTGAAAAGGTCTCACCTGTGATATTGTACGTTTACACAACCTTGAATAATTGCCAGGTGAGTGACTTTGCCAGTATAATAATAGCACCAGACAATACGGAATGGAGCCATTACCGTTTGTGAAGCCTGGTTCAGGACAGGTTCACACCTATTAGACGTGAATAACTTTTAATCTTTTAACTATTAACCTTGGACGGTTGGTCACGTCTCTTACGTACTGTTGGCAAGGTCACGTCAAAGACCATCTTTGGTCATGTACTGGCTCCTGAATGTATCTGAACCTGCTTGTGTTGGTCAATCTTGAAACAGCTTAAAATGACTTGGAAAATTTTATAATTTGTGTAAAAAAATATATATATTAATATTATTTTCTTCTCTGGCGTATGTGTGCATGGTCATTAAAGAAATTTAAAAAATCAACCAATTCGGTGAAGTGAAAATGTGAAATACATGAAAGCTCTTGGGTAATTCGTGTTTACTATTTTCCTATGCGGTTATCGGTATAAACATGGATCACGCCCCATACACTCATTTATTTGCACATGCTGAATACAGTATATGTACCTGCATTTTTTTTGTATACACAATCGCCAATCCACTTAAAAATTTTACGACGTTTTTATTGAAAAATATAATTATTTAATACTGTAATTATTATTATTATTATTATAAAGAAGACCCCACTTTCGAGAATTGGCAACTTTATTATCTTTCCAGAGTCCACACATGCCGATTCCACACTACGCAGCCGCGACTCACCCACTACCTCTACCGAGGCCACTACCGGTCCCGAGCCCTCACTGGGTTCACTCATCACAGCTCCAACCACCCAGGCACTCACTCAGCTGGTGGCTGTACTGTGCAACGGTTCTTGCATGAACTTGACACGTCCATGTGTTTACTAGAGTCATAGTGCTACAAACAGATTTCTTTCCTGAAATGTGTACGTAAATGAAGAGGGATATACCTTCTATAAGCTTCCAAGAGGTAAGGGATTATACTGTTCACAAGCTCCAAATCGTAGATATCACTATCACACTCTTATATTTGCTACGTTTTTCGTGGCATAAGACTGAGGCAAGAGTATTTGAACCAGCGTAACATGAGAAAAGTCAATGTGGAAATTTTTTTAAGTAAACTTAGAGAAAAGGGTAACAACGGGCTATGGAAACTTGATGACGTAGTTGTGAACTTGTGAAGCTAGCGGTTTCAACAATATTTAAGCCCATGAATCCAAGTCCATGCAGTGACATATTATGTCTAAATGTACTGTAGTGATTCCATATATATATGAATGTTTTATTTTGTAAGCCTAAAAAAAAGGTGCAAGACAATGCAATTTTATTTATTGGTGTATGATTGTTAAGTACATGAAACAACTGGACAACTGGTTAATGTGAGTTATGTACCCGACATGTTCCGGTACGAGACATGTCAGTGACGTCAAGGGACATGGCACAAATACACATATAATAATAACATGCTGGAGACAGGGGTCATCAGTATGTTGATAGATTTGTATTTTTTCTTAGATTGCCCCCGAGGGGACTAGTTTATTGGGCACCCCCTTACATCCTGTGCAAGGTGAAGCGCCGAAGCGTTTACAGCGCCCACCTGGGAAGCAAGCTAGTTCATGCTTGCCTTTATGACTCATGCACTAAGGGCGTAAAAGCCTGGTTTTTTATAAGATTAACTGTTGACTGTTAGCATGTGCTGGCTACTGGATATATTCGGGCCCGGATTATCCATTAGGCACAGTAGGCACAGTGCCTAGGGCCTACGAGATATTGGGGGCCTCCGAAAAATAATACGAGAACTTTTCTTCCCCTTTTTCTACAGGTTATTATTAAATTGATACGGAGGTACTTTTTTCCATTTATTTATTACTTAATCCTATTAGTGTCCACCAGCTAGCTGTGCTTCTTGTAAACAAAACTATTTCTGTACTGTACAAGAACAGCTGATCTAACCCATTTTCTTTTACTCAATTCATGGCAAACATCACTGAATCTTATTCTTTCGACATCACATTTTATAATTAGGTACTAGCTTGTTTTGAACCTGCTCCAGTGTTGGTGAAGTCTGGTCTTGCATGAGCTTGTTTTAGTGATAGTAGGTATCTGTTTAAGACCACATATCACCCACTGCTGATATGGTAGCTCTAGATAGCAAAGCATTACTGGTGACTAGTGGCGTGGACTCATTAATTCCTGGAAAAGCATTGTTTCACCACTGATAGGCTTGGGCAGTTGGTCACGTGTGTATATATATATATATATATATATATATATATATATATATATATATATATATATATATATATATATATATATATATGTAATGAGACAAATCTCACAAGAAGAAGATTACATATAGGTAGAATATTGATAGTATAAGAGTATAAAAGAGAGAGGACTTTGGTAGCGTGGCCGTGATAGTTATTCACACTGTCAATACACTTATCTTATACTTCAATACACATCTATTACGTCTTAAGGGCGACTTCTCAAACACCGCTTCGTTACAACTCTTTATTAATTACGAACATGACATGGACACATTAATAACACCTTCTATTGAAGTTACTAGGACATTATATTTACGTTACTAGGACATCATATTACGTTACTAGACACTCTGATTCTCGGACACGAACTTGAAATGAATACACTTCCCACGTAAGTAACTCATCCCATGGAAAGCTCTGACAAAAACTCACGTGACCTAGGGGAGGCCTAGCAGGTGGTCCTGGGTTGTCTCTATGGGAGACTGCTTAGCTGGGCACCGGTGTGTCGAGGGCAACTCGCTCCCGACCGGAGGCGACCGGAGGCGGCTTGCCTCCGGCCCCTGACTTCTCTCGAGCAGGACTGGGGACGTGGTAGCTGGCCCTTCTTGGTTACAAGACACACTCTCTCTCTGTCTCTCTCTGGGCAGAGGGAGGACTAGGACGTCCTATATATTGGGAGGCGAGCCGTCAGGTTGAGCTGATCGGGGGGGCGGCGAAGGGTCTCCTTACATTTGCCCTCGCTAATGTAGGGTCAGGTCTGGACTTTCTTCTGGAGTGTAGGTTATTGTGTATATTGGGAGAGAGTCAGCCGGTGCCTTCTTACATGTTTGTTGGGGCCGTGTGACATGGGAGGGGAGCCTGGCTGATTTATAACCCTTGGTCAGCCGCGAGAGTTACCCTACACTTGACCCCCCTAATGTCGGGTCAAGTCTGGACTGTTTCTGAGATGTAAGCTGTGGTCTGACAACCCCTGAAGATGTGAGTTACACGAAAGCGCTTGGGAACTTCGTGTTTTCTTCTTTCCTTGTGGTTATCAGCATATATATATATATATATATATATATATATATATATATATATATATATATATATATATATATATATATATATATGTGGAATATACAGTCAAAGTTATTCTGAACCCACATTTTTTTCAAATATTCTACATTACCAATACTGAACAGTACAGTTAACCCTCACTTTACGCGGTTAATGTAGCCCGGAGGGTCCCGCGTAAAGTGAGAAACGCGTTAAGTGAATAACCTACACTTGACCTCCCTAATGTCGGGTCAAGTCTGGACTATTTCTGAGATGTATGCTGTGGTCTGACAACCCATCAATATATATATATATATATATATATATATATATATATATATATATATATATATATACAGTTTATATATATATATATATATATATATATATATATATATATATATATATATATATATATATATATATATATATATATATATATATATATATATATATATATATATATATATTATATATATATATATATATATATATATATATATATATATATATATATATACAGGAAGAGATGGAGATGTGAGGAAAGGAGGAGTCATGATATGGAGGGAGGTAGAGTATGGTGGTGAGCTGATATGATCTCAATATATATATTTTATATATATATATATATATATATATATATATATATATATATATATATATATAATCATATATATATATAATATATGTATATTATTATATATATTATTGTTATTTTATCTATATATATATATATATATATATATATATATATATATATATATATATATATACAGTATATATATATATATACAGTATATATATATATATATATATATATATATATATATATATATATATATATATATATATATAGGTATATATATATATATATATATATATATATATATATATATATATATATATTTTTTAATAGTATTGCTCACCACCATACTCCTTCTCCTCACATACTCTCTTTCCCTTTCTTCCCCTCACATCTCCTCCATCTCTTCCCTAGCCTTTCCTTTCTTCCTTATTCTCTCCTTCTCTCCTTTCCTACCCCTCCTCCTTCTAATCTGTCAAGTTCTCCCTTACTTAGTCCCCTACCCCCTCATCTCCACCTCCCTTATGTTGCCTGACTCCAGTCCCCAACTGCATCCATCATCTGCTGGCAGTGCTCTCTCTCTCTCTCTCAACCTTTTTTTTCCCGTTCTAATTTTTTCATTTTTTTTCTTCTATATCTCTCTCTGTTTCTGTCTGCCTCTGTTGTGATGATATATAGGCATACAATATATACAGACAGTGCAGGTATATAAACAATGTACAAACAGGATATGTTACAGGTAAAGAATATACATACCTGGGACAGTTGATGGTACACAAACAATGCATACCTGGTACAGGACAGGTACACAAACAATGCACATACCTGGTACAGTTGACAGGTACAAAACAATGCACATACCTGGGACAGTTGGCAGGTACACAAATGCACTATTACCTGGGACAGTTGACAGGTACACAAAACATGCAATCCTGGTACAGTTGACAGGTACAAACAATGCACATACCTGGGACAGTTGACGACACAAACAATGCACATATGGGACAGTTGACAGGTACACAAACAATGCACATACCTGGGACAGTTGACAGGTACACAAACAGTAGTAAACAAACAAGTAACTCAACCCGACCAAGAACTGTCTAACAAGGCAATTAGATGGTTTATTCCTGGAGTGATGGTTTGTTTATGTCTTCTGAGGTGAGGCAGTGATTAGTGAGTGTCAGGGTGATTAAGGAAAAATATATATTCGTGAATGGTTTCCACGATGAGAGGGTTGGAGTGGGTTTTTAGGGTGGGGTGAGAGGGTTGGAGTGGGTGTTTTGGGAGGGGTGGAGTGGGTTTTTTGGGTGGGGTGAGAGGGGTGGAGTTGGGATTGTTGGTGAGAAGGTGAGGTGTGTTGAGGGGGAATTGAGTGGTAGATGAGGAGGATAAGAGAGATGGGTTGTGGTGGGTGAGAGGAAGGAAGGTGAGTTGAGGGGGGAGGGGGGGTATTAAGTGGTAGATGAGGCGGGAATTAGAAAGGGTAAATAATTACGAAAAACAATGGAAAATCCAAACCAGTCTCCCGAAATTCACAGTGATACCCTTATGCAGAAGGAAAACCCATCCATTAGTAACCAATAATGCCCAGATAGAATACAAAAGCAGAGGCACCCTCCTGGGCCCGTGGCCGGACAGATGGCCAAAGGACATTTGGCCGACGGAGGTTTCACCGACGGACATTTGACCGAACGGACATCGAGCCGACGGACATTTGGCCGAACGAACAATAGACCGAACGGACAGTAGACCGAACGGACAGTAGACCGAACGGACAGTAGACCGAACGGACATTTGGCCGAATGGACAAATGGCCTTTTAAATTTTTTTTCTTTCTTCTTTGCAATGTATTTTTTGCACATTTACTAAAGGATAAAAGATATTTATTGTAATTGTAAATGCGTCTTTGCAATGTATTTGCTTTATAAAACAAAGGATAAAAACACAACAATTTCAATGTGATACATTTACATGATATACAATTTTTTATTTTAATATTTGTTTCCTTTAAGACCATGGAATTGATACCAACGACAAGAGGAGGAAGAAGGCTTTTGCTTGACGGCTACGACTACATCGGAAAGACAATGCAATATATTGGCGATGTGAACGCAAAGGAAGTTGTTGGCCAGTGGTCTTTGAAAGCATGAAGCTGCAAGTTTCGAGGTGTTGACAGAATTAGCAGGTTGTCACTTTCATGGATGACAAAGTCTTCTCCTCTAATTGATTTCCGTAAGTCGTCAGTTAAAAAGTCCCCGTCTGGTGCCATGCGTTGTCTGCGCACCATTCTTGTCAGAGTTTCTTTCTCAGGAAGAGCACCTGCAGCATCAAGTGGGTACTCACTGGTGCAGTTTTGTATAATAGTCGATGTCACTAACCGCCGACTGTCTGGCTCTTTCTTTAATTTTCTTTACTGTTTTCAAGGACAGGTTACATCCGGCATCAGGCGGACGTGAGTGATTACGTGCTTCTCCTTGAATAAAGTCTTCTCCTGTTTTTAATCGTCCCCAACAACTTCCTTTGCGTTCACATCGCCAATATATTGCATTGTCTTTCCGATGTAGTCGTAGCCGTCAAGCAAAAGCCTTCTTCCTCCTCTTGTCGTTGGTATCAATTCCATGGTCTTAAAGGAAACAAATATTAAAATAAAAAATTGTATATCATGTAAATGTATCACATTGAAATTATCTTTTTATCCTTTGTTTTATAAAGCAAATACATTGCAAAAACGCATTACATTACAATAAATATCTTTTATCCTTTAGTAAATGTGCAAAAAATACATTGCAAAGAAGAAAGAAAAATTAATTAAAAAGGCCATTTGTCCGTCGACTCAATGTACGTTCGGTCAAATGTCCGTCTGTGAAACGTCCGTCGGCCATCTGTCCGGGAGCCCCTGGGCCTGCATATATCCACGACAGGTTACTCCCAACATGTCCACAGCAGGAAGGAAAAAGAAAGAAAAGAGCTGAGAAAACTATACCTCCTTAAAACGCTTCCTGAGAAAATAAAACTCCGCCTGGTGACATCATTTATCACACCGATATTAACTTCCCCAGCAATACCTCTTCATACTATGAGCACCACTCAAATATTAAAATTACAGGTGGTCCAAAATGAAGCCCTAAGATTCGTCACAGGTGAAAGATACCCCTTCACCAGAACCATAGCCGAGATACATAGAGACCTGAGAATGAAACCCATCAACCAGCAGCTGCACACCCTGGCCAGCAGAATCTGACAAAAGATAGAACGATCAGAGCAAGGACTCCTTCAAAGACTCCCACTAGATAACGACGACAACAACCATACATGGTTCCCAAAAGGTCCATCACCACCCCCGATCTACACGGCCAGGCAATAGACAACCTCCCTAGACCAGCATCCGTCAATAGGGTCGGCGGAATATGAAATATGGCCCTTAAAGCACCCATATATGGGACAGGGTAGGATGTCTAGTGCCTGCACCGTCAGACAATAACGAACACATGACACAACCCTAACACACTATTAGCTTTGCTCGGCGGTCAGCCCGCCCTTTCATACCTCCTCCTAAATTTCTTCAATTTCCGAACTATAACTTCCTTCCGCCACCTCAAATCTTCCTTCACCCCTCCTTTCTCTACAAAAAAAAAGTCTTTGAACTTGTCTGAGGTTAAGTAGACAATAATTATCTGCCATTTAAGACTTAAGTGTTTGTGATGGAAGGATGACTTAACACAAACACTCACTCACAACACAAGGACTGGAGACAGAAGCACTCACAACCCAAGCACTGGAGACAAGCACTCACAACCCAAGCACTGGAGACACAAGAACTCACAACACAAGCACTCAAAACCCAAGCACTGGAGACACAAGCACTGGAGACATAAGCACTCAACCCAAGCACTCACAACCCAAACACTGGAGACACAAACACTCAGAACACAACCCAAGCGATGCACAAACACTCACAACACAAACACTAACAGAGTTTTAAGGTAGGAGCCTGTCGGAGGGTGTCAGAGGCGTGGCAGAGGGTGTCAGAAGGCGTGGCAGAAAGTGTCATGGTTTCTGGGAGGACGTAGGAGAGGTTGTCATGGTGAAAGATGTCCGGGTGTCAGAAGGCGTGTCAGAGGGTGTCAGAGAAGGTTTGATTGATAGTGTTAAGAGGGATAAGACAGGCCGTGGCGACACTTGGGACGGGAAGAAGTGACGGGAGTATCGAGTAGGGGTGGATGGACTGTGTGTGTGTGACGCCCTGAGTGACGGTAGTGGGTGACGCTGCTGGAGGGAGGGAGGGAAGGGAGGAAGGAATGGAAGGAGGGAGTGAGTGAAGAATGGAAGGAAGAATGAAGGGATAGTGTGAAGGATGGAAGGAAAGAAGGAAGAGAATGATTGAGGAAGGTGAAACTCGATTGTAACAAAAAATGAAGCAGTCTACAGTATGACCCTCGCTGTTCACGGTGACAAAACACATGCAAACAAACAGAGAGAAGAGGTAAAGGAAGGATAGGAGATGAGAGGACGGAGGGAGGGAGAGAAGGAAATTAAAGGGAGGTGGCAAATTATGGCTAACATGTTTTCCTAGTCATAGCCACCACCACCAGCCATCTAGTCCGTCAGTCCTCTTGTTGTTTGTTGTCAAGGGTGAGGGCGCCAGGACGTGTCCACATGCCAGTGGGCCTATGCGCCGTTTCTCTGGGGCTCACTGCTACTCCGAGATCCCCTGCCGGTCCAGCCTGGGCCCACGAGGCACCCAGTTACCGTGTGTTGCCACGAGGAGGCATGGCAGGAGTCTTGATGTTGAGGAGGCTGTGTACTGGCAGGGGAAGACTTATGCAAGTTGCTTCCCTGTTCGACACACACACACACACACACACACACAATTGTATCAACACAAATAATGATGGTTATCATAATAAAAACCAAAATAATACAAATAAATTTTTTATCACAACTAAAAGAAATAACGAAACAATCAGGCCAAATTAACAAGACCCCTACCCCGATTGACAACCTCGTGTAGTGGGGTGTGGCAGACGAGTGTGGGGGGGTTAGGCAGTGGTGCCTTGAGCCACCCTAGGCCAACGTCACCCAGGATGCTGTTTTGAACTTTGGTAAGGGTAAAGGATCCTTCGTAGAGCTCAAGTAACTTGGCCTGGTTTTTTAAGCAGTGAGTCTCTACCGTATATTTGGCATACACGCTTAAGGTCATGCAGCTTAAGAATACCACGCCAATGACTATCTTAAGAAGCCAACGCCAGCGTGGCCACCTTGACTTACTGGCTGTTGAACCTCCCTGGCCCATAATCTGGTCCCGAAGGCCATCTTTCACCCTATAACCATCCGCGCGGGTTGTGATGAGATCCTGTAGCCAGACTTCAACTTGTTCAAGTGAAGGGCGACAGTGGATTCTTGGGTGGAGCATTTTTAGGCCAATCACACCGACCTGTAGCGGCAGTTCCCTTTTTGTATAGCTAACTGTCTCCATGATCCGGCCAACAGCATAAATGTCTTCTGCTATCTCTGCTGTGAAGTGGGGTTGGTACAACTCTGGAGCATACTAATAGCTGTATGTTCCTGAGTAGTCACGTTTGCAGCTGCCGATTGTCTAGCATAATCCGAAATCAATAACGTTTACAATGACCTCCCCGGTTTGGGCGTCTACGTTAACAACTAGGTTATCACTTTTTAAGTCGCCGTGGATTAGTCCAGCTTGGTGGATCTCCCTCATTTGTTGTACGAAAGAAATTAGCGCCCTAATGCACTCACTCGTGGTACTGTTGCGGGCAAATGCCTTAAAGGACATTCCCTCAACGTATGACATGATGTAGAGAGGGTAGTCGCTACATGTACAGAGTAGCTTGGGGGCGCCTCCCACACCGTTTAACTTGAGGAGAATATTTTCCTCTTCAGCAAAACTTTAAGCCTGCTTTTTGGCTCTTTTCATGCACACGAGTTGGCCATTCATGCGGAACAGCTCAACTACCCCCGACACTCCCTCCCCTAGTATTTTTCTTACGTCGCTCTCGCCCCTCAGCTGGAGGACTTCCTGAATAGTGAGAACTTTAGGAGAACTCATGTTTTTGATGCTACGGTTAACTTGAATGAAAACTTAGCCCACACAGAACATCCTACATCAAATACATAATGAGAATAGAACACTGTAGTACTGGTGTTGAAGTGTAGTACTGGTGTTGTAGTGTGGTACTGGTGTTGTAGTGTAGTACTCGTGGTGTAGTGAACATGTAGTACTGGTGTTGTAGTGTAGTACTGGTGTTGTAGTGTAGTACTGGTGTTGTAGTGTAGTGCTGGTGTTGTAGTGTAGTACTCGTGTTGTAGTGAACATGTAGTACTAGTGTTGTAGTGAACATGTAGTACGCGTGTTGTAGTGAACATGTACTAGTGTTATAGTGAACATGTACTAGTGTTGTAGTGAACATGTAGTACTGGTGTTGTAGTGTAGTACTCGTGTTGTAGTGAACATGTAGTACTAGTGTTATAGTGAACATGTACTAGTGTTGTAGTGAACATGTAGTACTGGTGTAGTAGTGTAGTACTCGTGTTGTAATGAACATGTAGTACTAGTGTTATAGTGAACATGTACTGGTGTTGTAGTGAACATGTAGTACTGGTGTTGTAGTGAACATGTAGTACTAGTGTCGTAGTGAACATGTAGTATTGGTGTTGTAGTGAACATGTAGTACTGGTGTTGTAGTGTAGTGCTGGTGTTGTAGTGATCATGTAGTACTGGTGTTGTAGTGAACATGTAGTACTAGTGTACTAGTGTTGTAGTGAATATGTAGTAATTGGTGTTGTAGTGAATATGAGAATTAGTGTTGTAGTGAATATACTAGTGTTGTAGGAACATGTAGTACTGGTAAGTGTAGTGTAGTGTTGGTGTTGTAGTGATCATGTAGTACTGGTGTTGTAGTGAACATGTAGTAATAGTGTTGTAGTGAACATGTACTAGTGTTGTAGTGAACATGTATTACTGGTGTAGTAGTGTTGTAATTGTGTTGTAATGAATATGTAGTACTAGTGTTATAGTGAACATGTACTGGTGTTGTAGTGAACATGTAGTACTGGTGTTGTGTGAACATGTAGTACTAGTGTTGTAGTGAACATGTAGTATTGGTGTTGTAGTGAACATGTAGTACTGGTGTTGTAGTACTGGTAAGCAGTAGTGTAGTACTGCTTGCTAGAAAGTGAACATGTAGTACTGGTGTTGTAGTGTAGTACTGGTGTTGTAGTGTAGTACTGCTGTTGTAGTGTAGTACTGTTGTTGTAGTGTAGTACTGGTGTTGTAGTAGAGTACTGGTGTTGTAGTGTAGTACTGGTGTTGTAGTGTAGTACTGGTGTTGTAGTAGAGTACTGGTGTTGTAGTGTAGTACTGGTGTTGTAGTGTAGTACTGCTGTTGTAGTGTAGTACTGTTGTTGTAGTGTAGTACTGGTGTTGTAGTAGAGTACTGGTGTTGTAGTGTAGTACTGTTGTTGTAGTGTAGTACTGGTGTTGTAGTAGAGTACTGGTGTTGTAGTGTAGTACTGCTGTTGTAGTGTAGTACTGCTGTTGTAGTGTAGTACTGGTGTTGTACTGTAGTACTGGTGTTGTAGTGTAGTACTGCTGTTGTAGTGTAGTACTGCTGTTGTAGTGTAGTACTGTTGTTGTAGTGTAGTACTGTTGTTGTAGTGTAGTACTGGTGTTGTAGTGAACACACACACACACACACGCACACACACACACACACACACACATTACATTCATACATAGGTACTACATACTGTACATACATACATACATATACATATATGTATACACGTAAATAGAGAGAGTGGGAGAGAGAGAAGAATTAAGTTAACAAGTCCCTCCCCTCCCCTCCCCTCCCCTTTCCCACCACTCCCTCCAAGTCTCTACCTGTCGTACCCTCCACCTGGGCACTAGTTCTTACCGCGGAGGGCAACGCCTGTTAACTATATACGTGTGTTCTCTCCGTTACCATCAGTGTCAAGGTCAAGCTGGGGTATGGGAAGGAAGGGGGGAGGGGGGGTGATACTCCTGTTCCATGCTGCACACCGGGGGGACAGCAGAGGACGATGCAGCACGAGAGGTGAGGAGATGGCGAGGGGTAGAGGGTACAGCTGTGTTTGCTGGTGTAGGTTTATGAAGATATTTAATACCTTTACCTGTGTATACCTGCCTCTTCCTCACCACCACCTCGACCACACACACACACACACACACACACGACTCGTATACATGATAGCGGTGTATACATAAACCCGTGCATGATTAAAGTGTACATATAAACAGCACACTCATGCACACAAGACCATAAATGTGTTTTTCCTTCAACTAGAGTAATATATGAGTGTATGGGTGTGGGTGGTAGAAGCTTACACACCAAACACATAACCGCTATATATACCTCCACACATTGACCTGGGGGGGGGGGGGGTTCTATGTTTGACAGTAAGCCTAACCCAACCACACGGCATGTCATAATAGACTCGATACACCTCAATATACTGCTTGTGTATACGTCAGGATGGTGCCATAATACACTATACGACAGGTATGTATGTGTTAACGCTCATAGGAGCGTTATTGGTTTGTTGCTGGAGAAATAAACCCTCAACGTTGACTCGTACCATATAATTCGGTCAAAACCTGTTAAAGAACAATTCACATATAACAAATGCTGTTATCTCAGGACACGTGGTGTGAATAATACAATCAATATACAGTACATAGCCTGTTAACATCTTAAATATAACTCACATATTATAACTATTGATACAGGAGACAATTGGTATAATATGATCAAATTACAGTACGCAAATATACTTATTAAAGTTATTTAGAGTTTCTTAGCAGATTCTAATACTTCACGATCATTCACGTTTTAGGGTCTAGTGGTCTGAACCAACGTGTTGTCTGTCCTGTAGAAATCAGTAGACTACCCTCGAGGGCAATCTCGGCCCGGAGGCGAGGGCCATATGTTTTCGTATTGAAACACCTCAGCAGATTGGTCAGCAAATTCGTTGTCAACACTATATCTCTTATCTCACCCCCTCTCTCTCTCTCTCTCGCCTAGTTTATCTTATTATGGTTATCCCTCTCTTTCTCTCTCTCTCTTCTAGCTTATCTTACTGTGGCGGTAACAGTATGTGTGTATATTGGAGAAGGTGGTAGTGTGTTTGTGTATGTAGATGAAGATGGCAGAGTGTGTGTGTGTGTAAATGTGGCTGCGTGTAGACATGATGTACAGTACATGAGTAATGGTGGACATAAAACAAGCGGGGTGACCGTGACGTCAGTAATCATAACACACGGCTGATAGGGACCCCGCGTGTAAACACTTAAACAAGGTTTGACCTGTGTTGTACTTGAGATAACTCACATGTGGTCTCTCTCTCTCTCTCTCTCTCTCTCTCTCTCTCTCTCTCTCTCTCTCTCTCTCTCTC
>NW_024744839.1:2904492-3009492 GCF_018991925.1 Homarus americanus
TCGCGTTAAGTGAAAGTTCAACACAACAGGCACCGTATATCTTGGCAACGTTAAGTGAAAGCTGGCGTTAGGTAATACACAACATATATATATCTGTAATATATATATGTATATATATATATATATATATATATATATATATATATATATTTCATGTAAATCCACAATGAAAACGTCAGATAGATAAATCTTGATAAATCACTGCGGAAAAATGGAAACAGCAGTATACCTTAGCTTCGTCTTTATTCAAGAACATCTTCCGAACTAGTTACATGGACAGAAACTTAAATATTACAGAGGTGACCTAAAAACATGAGGTCAGTCTGTGTCAGCATCCACTAATCCCTGCCATACGTGGGAGCTTAGAAGGGTGATGGCGTGACTAGACAGGTCAGGTCAGAAAAAAGGACCTAAAATAACTGTATCAGATCCAAGGTTTTCCAAAACATTTTTTAACCTTGGGCCACTGACAAATAAATTTATGTAATATATTATCAATTTGAACAGCCATCCTTTAAGGTTTATTGAATTTAATTCGCTCTGAAGATGTCTTGAATAAAGAAACTGGCTTCTGGAGTACTCCGTTGTTTCATTTTCCGTGTGATTTTGTAGAATGCTATATATATATATATACACACGCCTGCTCTATATATATATATATATATATATATATATATATATATATATATATATATATATATATATATATATATATATATATATATATTTGAAAAAAATGTGGGTTCAGAATAACTTTGACTGTATATTCCATCTGTATACAGTACTTACTATGGGACCACCTGAAGATTAGTCCTAGCTTATTTAACAAAAAGAGTAACCCCCTAACACTTACTTAATCATCAGATGAAATAAGTAGGCGATTAATCTTGTGATCTGCATAATGTTTTCACAAAGGAGACTTTATCCTGAATGGGCAGTGTTTGTTGGGTTTTTATTTAATTTAAAGAACTGAGTTATAGGCCCTGACACGAGGGGGGTGAGGGGCAGGTACTCATCCCAGACACAAGCAAATCTGCCCTGAAACAGGAGTCCATATATTGTACAGGGGCATAACAGTGCAGTATTTTACATTCCATCGGGAGGTTCGTCTCCTGAATATTTCAAGCATGGTCCTAAAAATTCTACATACAAATTAAGGACTCCTGGTCCAGTGTTCAAAATTATATAAGGGGGTGTTCGTGGTACAGCGGTAACACGCGTATCTCTTACCAATATGTCAAGGGATTGAGTCTTGCTTGGCCCGGACACGTGTGAGAAGGGGGATAGCCACTATGACCCTCACTACTAAACATCACAGGTTTTGTAGACTCAAATTGCCTTCAGTAAGCTGATAAGTGGTGAAAATGGATTAAAGAAAAAAAAATTATAGTGCCCACAACCTCTGGATTGAAGATAAGTACCTTAGGACTGGAAAAATGGCATCATCACCCCAGTACAGTATACAGTACAATACAGTCTCTCCTCGACTTACAACGGGGTTCCGTTCCGACGACCAGGTCGTAAGTCGAAAATGGGAAAATAATACATAGAAATTCTATTATGAAATATGGTACAGTAAAAGTAATCAATAATGAAAAATGAATAAAGGGTAAATTTGTATAAGCGCACCCAACTCTGTTAGAAAATAAAAAATATATTTTTATAGTGTATTTATGTGTGTTTAGACCGATTATGACCTTCATTTCCGTCGGAAATTGACTGGGTTTTTTTTTTCGATTTTTACGTGGGGCGTTTTCCGAAAAAAATAATGGTTAAGTGAATACGAAATACCTGTACACAAAAAAAATGAGAAAAACATAAACCTGACCTAACCTAACTGACTCTCACCACATGATGGAATCACTTATTTCTTACCTTATTGGTCTCTTCTTTGTCTTTGGGATAAGGGACAAATACCACAATGCCACATGTGTTGGTCTTGACGATATTTACATTCGTTCTTGCACTTAGGACACTTAGTTGAGGTCGGGCGAACACCGTGAGATCGAAAAAATGCTATAGTTTCTTCGTTTTTTTCTCCAAAACGCGCAATCAACTCCACTTAATTGAAGTGACACCCATCGCAGACTTCCACGGTCGGAATTTAATTTGAATTTGGAAATATGAGACCCAAAATAAAAATCGAATTTGATTGTGCCAAAAATACCGCGAATTAAACCACAAATCATTTTAATTGGTTGCCCCCAAAAAACGCTTTTGATTGGCTGCGTGGCGTGTACGGGAACGCATGAGTGTGATGATTTATGAAGGAGACACACAGGGCATTCTTCAGACAGGCTGACATACTTGCTTGTTGAAGGTATTGGATCATCTTTAGGGAGTGAAGAGACAGCAGTGGCAGACTTCTTAAAATATATGTCCAATTTAGACTGCACAGTTTGCCTTTTCTTTTTATTGTAAATCTCCCTGTAGCAAGCAAGTGCATCTTGGATCAGTCCGTCAACTTTTGCAAAACCCTCAACATTTTGATCCATTCCTCCAAATATTTGCTTCCCCTTATTAATAGTAGCAAATGCCTCTGCCTTGTCCTTCAAAATTTTTTATATCGTCGAGTGAGAGAAGCCAAGGTGGCTTTAAATGGTTGCTACCGTTTTTCCATTTTCATATTACATTAGTATTTTCATTTTCATCTCAAAAGTAATTGACTGTCTCCTTTTCTTCTGAGCACCAAGAGAACTCTCACTTTTATGCTTGCCAGCCATTTTAAAGGGAATTAGAAACGAAAATTTTGTCAGTACACAGTGTGATCACTAACACCAACTGAGCGGACTACGGCGTGGATGCTGTACACCACGAGGTGGCCCAGCCCATGCTGTCGTACAGGACGGAAATGTTTCGGTACTAGAAAATACGTAATTTGAAAAATATTTTATACGACTGTGGCGGTCGCATGTCCGGCCGGTCGTAAGTTGAGGAGTACCCGTACTTGTACTCTGTAGGTAGGTAGAAAAACTGCAGCTGAAAACAAGGGGTCTCACCCAAACATCACATTTACTTTACAGTACAGTACTGTATAGTACAGGTATGTGCAAACTCATGAGAAAACTCTGTGGGATGCCATCATCCAATACCTAACAGCACACTATTTACCAATTATCTGAATTATTTATTTATTTATTAATTTTTTACAACAGTTACCACATAGCTACAGGTTGGTCTACCCCAGATTTAATTTTCTTATTTTTCCATTTCAGTTAATTTCTGGGATACATGTTTAACAGTACTGTACTGTACTACTGGTGAATGGCACTGCATGAATAATTAGCAACGGGTTATTTTGTCATCAACTGTCAGTAAACAGTTGTTAGTAGTGCTCTAACTTCATTGCTGAATACAGTACAGGTATATAATTAAAAGAGCTCAGGCCATTATTTACAGTACAGTACAGGGTACTGATATTTTCATAATTAGCTGTAATCTGACCTATTTTTTCCGAAGTTCTCTTTCCAAGGAGTTAATTTTTGTTGGGCTACTAAAATTTTACATATTAATTCTTCTGCATTTTACCTTTTTACTTTTATCCTCTTCATCACTGATCGGCTCATTACCCGCTTGGGTGATCGGTCATGTCTCTGTTACACACTGTTGGCAAGTACTGGGCATGCACCAGCTCCTGCATGTATCTGAACCTGCTCCAGTGTTGGTCAAGTCTGGTCTTGAAATAGCTCACACTCGGTACCGTCACAACACTTTCTTGCAGATTGTTCCAAGAGTTCACAACTCTCACTCCGAAAAAGTTTGCCCTCACAGTTTTCTGGACTTGCAGCTTCTTCAATCTTGAGCTTTGACCCCTTGTGGGGCGAGCGTCTGCCAGCTCCAAGTAAGGACACTCGACTGAGTAGTGCCCTTTGAGATGCTTATACACCTCAATTAGGTCACCCCTTGCCCGTCTGTAGTATAAGCGAGGCAAGTTCAGGCGCTCCAATCTCTCTGGGTAGCTGAGGTGCCGAAGTGCAGGCACCAGTCTGGTGGGCCCTCCTTTGAACATTTTCAACCAACTGACAGTTTTTGCAATTTCTGATAACAACTCTGTATTTTCCTATTGGTTTTATTAAAGATGATATCCAGACGTCTAAAATAGTATTACAAGGTATTGAGTCTTCATTCTTGACATGCAATATTTATTTGTCAAATAACATTAACACTTGTCCTTGCCCCACAGTTTACCTGAAATTTTACTGTGTTATTATCTTTCATTGTCAGTCATCACCAATATGTCACACCTCAAAGATACTCTTGAGTAAATTTCATCATTTGAATGGTTGCAATTTTTACCTTATACAGAATTTACTCTATTTTTATTTGACTATAAAAATGATATTTCACTTCAAAGTGATTTGGTTTTATGTTTTTGGATTTTTTTCTCTATGAGTTGGACACTTCTCTTTGATTCATACTGCACAAGTTTTTGACCAAAGAATAGGTTCCTTTAATTAAATTGGAATTTTTTTTGCCAATTTTTTCACTGTTTTATTTCTCATCTTCTGGTAGTGTCATTATTATCCTCTTTGAATAAAGTCATTTGCTTCTTTGAGAGTTCATGCTTCTGCATAAAAAAAATTCCCTGGTATTATTACAATACAGTACAGTACTGTGTTATCCAAGTGAACATCATAATCACAATATTTAATCAGAATCTTTAGTCTAATGTTATATGTCATGAGATTCGCCTGAACACTGTGTCGTCATCATCATCAATGTTTTACACCCATTACAAGTTCTCGCTGCGAGCACATTCTTTCTTTGGAGAAAAGTAATCGATCAAACTTGTCAAATACAGTAGAAAGTACAGTACCTACCTGTAATATCAGGACAGAGTAGCACATACCCAGGATCTTGTAATATCCAGTGCCCGTGTGTGCGAGTGTTTATGGTACAGTACTTGTCAAAGCCTGCAGTTAAGTCCTGTATTTTACAGCATATAAGATGCACTTTTTTTTCTGGAAAATAACCCTAAAATCACCCTGTGTCCTATATGTGAATTTGCAATCTACCATAGGCTAAAAAAATCCCCTAGTTACTGTCTCAAGTAATTTAGGCTATATTCTATCAAGCCCAACTCCAGAATTAGAAATATATTCTTGTTTACTTGAACATGTAATTACGGGTATTACTTTTAATTAATTAAAAAAGATTTATTATTAATATAAAACCTAGATTTATAGCTACTGATGATGGATAACCCAACACAAGTAGCATCCATACAGGACTCAACTCTTCAAAGCTATGCAGTACAATAATTGTTTTTGCACTCTTACAGTGTTACTATCTATTAATGTCATACCTGCAACATTGATTTTATTATTATTATAAGGTAATATCCTTAATTTTTTAAAGAAACTTAAAATTACTGTATGATGATAATGGTGAATAATTTTGATAGCTATCACTGCGCATTAATAGTGTCTCACTAGTGTGTAACGTCATATATCACAGTGCGGCAGACTTGTAGGCAGTTGCCATTTCGTGTTTTGGGAGTGTTTAGTATGGACATATTAGTACAGTACTGTACAATGAGTAATGATCATAACAATAACAGCTGAGTGAGTAGCTACAGTACTAATGCTGTGAATTTGATTTTGTATCCTCATTTTAAGAAAACATTGGCTACAGGAGAGAAATACACTCAAAAGTTTTTTCTTATATAGTTCCAGCTGAAATATGAGTGCATCTTATAAGCCATGAAATTACTGTACTGTACAGTATTACGGTATATTGTATCCAATTGATTCCACTGTTAAGTGAATGTAGTCTTTGGAGAAACAAACCTCTTACTGCGTCATAAATTGAGTGCCAAGTATGCTCACAACACTCATAGGGTATAGTAACCATTCACAAGACTTTAAAACAGCCTAGACCTTGAGATGACACATGTGATTGGTTATTGGGGCCAATCCACTGAATTGCCAGTAAGAACTGTGTTTATGCTTGGGGTATGGTGGGTTAAGAACAAAACTGGAGTTATTGCAGCAGTATAGGAGAGCAGGGCATTCATATGCACGAGGATCTTTTAATAAGTAATGAGACTTTATGATGTAGACAGTATTTTTAGACATGCAAAACGACAGTACATCTGCATCCGTTTGTTTAGTCGGTTCATTCGATTAATCTCGAGTAATTGTTGCATTAATGATGAGCTCTCCGCTTATGCACAGTCACTAAGCCATTTGCCTGATTGTCGAATAATTTTTTATTTATTCTTATATAATAGAATATGTAGAAAATAAGAAGAAAAAATTATACAGTATACAGTACTGGACAGTATTCTCAAATTTCACATTTAAATGTTCCAATACTGAACTTTATTCTGTCAAATAGATTGTTTTTTAAAGTACAGTACTGTACAGTAGATTTTTGGTTTACAGTTACTTTACTGCACTGGCCATTATTTTGTCAGAAAGTATATCAGTAGTCTTTCAAGTACCATTGTGATTGGGG
Source organism: Homarus americanus (assembly GCF_018991925.1). Classification (NCBI taxonomy): domain Eukaryota; kingdom Metazoa; phylum Arthropoda; class Malacostraca; order Decapoda; family Nephropidae; genus Homarus; species Homarus americanus. The sequence continues at coordinate 2,910,952 of NW_024744839.1, forward strand.
AGATTTTTTTCTTAATTAATAAAAAGCACTCCCTGTGTTTTAAGATTATAGCGGAGAATTCCAGAACTGCTTCAAATACAATTCAAAGGTTCAGCTACCTGTACAGTACAGTACAGTATTTTCATTTGCCATGATGGAATAAATAATTTCAGAACTACAGTCAACCCTTGCTTTACGCGGTCCCACTTTACGCGTTTCCACATTTACGCGGTACCCTGCCGAACACGGAATGCTCACTGTCCGCGGTGTGTGTACCCTTTTACGCGGAGAGCGGCGCGAGCAGGGTGCACACAAGGTCGCCCAGTCATCAAAACATTACCGAGTTCTACACCCACCACCCACCACAGCCGGCCCAAGTCAGTGATAGTGATAATGATAGTAAGGATATGGACTTATATGGACTTTGAGGGGTTTGACAAAGAGGCCCTGCAAGCCTCTGTGGTGGATAGTGATACAATTGATACAAGTGATACAGGTGAGGGCCAATAATCTGCCCTCTGCCTCCGAACCAACCACCCATCCCCGTGTGCCCAGCCATCTTTTCTACTAATGTAAGTGTTAAAAAACCTAATATTATTGATATTTCTGTTAATTATTAATTGTGTGTGCATACCATCATAAAATTAAGAAGTTATTTTTACTACAACGTAGGTATTGTCTGAAAAAGTGGAGTTTGGGGGTCGGCCCGGTCTCTATTTCAATTAATCCCATATGTTATGTTGTTCACTTTACGCGTTTCTCACTTTACGCGGGCCGCCGTGGGTTCAATTGACCGCATAAAGTGAGGGTTCACTGTATATTCACTAAACCTCCTGACTTTACAGGTACTTCCAAGATACTTTTTATCTGATAATAACCTTCTCTTCCAGACCCATCAGTAACCATGATTAAGTGGCTGCGTGGCCTAGTGAACCATGGTGGATCCACTGAATCCCCCAGTGCTAAGGCTTCAGAAAAGAAGAAAGTGAAAACTGAGGACCCCCATGGCCCAGCCATGAGAGCCCAGCTGCCACACACACCCCCTGGCCAGCAGTTGGTATCACAGGAATCTGACAAGCTGCTAACATTAGGGGAGAGTATTGTCAAGGGGACAGATATCCAGGAATCTGATGTTAGAAGTATAGGTCACAGGACCCTCTTAAGTACTTCTGAATTTTATTTTACACAAATCTATGATGCAAATGAAGGTTTGCCCTCAACTTCCTCATATACACAGCCCACATCACAACAAATATCAGACACAATAACAACACCCTCTGCCACACAGCTTGTAGCAGTACCATCAGACACACACCTGATAAGAAAACTTCCTAACACACATTACAGACCAACATCATCCTCACAGCTAACACCAACATCATCCTCACAGCTAACACCAACATCATCCTCACAGCTAACACCAACATCATCCTCACAGCTAACACCAACATCATCCTCACAGCTAACACCAACATCATCCTCACAGCTAACACCAACATCATCCTCACAGCACAGCTAACACCAACATCATCCTCACAGCTAACACCAACATCATCCTCACAGCTAACACCAACATCATCCTCACAGCTAACACCAACATCACACCAACATCATCCTCACAGCTAACATCCTCCACACAGCTAACACCAACATCATCCTCACAGCTAACACCAACATCATCCTCACAGCTAACACCAACATCATCCTCACAGCTAACACCAACATCATCCTCACAGCTAACACCAACATCATCCTCACAGCTAACACCAACATCATCCTCACAGCTAACACCAACATCATCCTCACAGCTAACACCAACATCATCCTCACAGCTAACACCAACATCATCCTCACAGCTAACACCAACACCACGACCAAATTTGACACCAACAAAACCATCATCATTGCTCACAAAGCTGGCACCAGAAACAACCTTGAATGAGTCAGTAACAAACAATGGTCAAGAAAATTATGATTTAAAAACTGACATCAAGGAAAATAGACTAGAGACTGGCTCAGGCTTGATGAATGGCCAAGTAAATGATCTCAGTTTGCTTGAGACTGCACCAAAGTCAGCTAATGCCGATGTAGAGGATCCTAACATATGCACTAATCCTTACCCCTGTTGCTACCATTCCACCTGTGTGTATTGTTACAGTGGACAGTTATGTACCGTGCTGGGAGAGCGTTACATTTTATCACGGCTAGAGGGAGTGTTGGTACTAGTCTTCATTGTTTTAAAAACATCTAGTGACCAAACATCATTCTGCAGAGTATTATGGAAAGGGGATAATCCCATTCCACTGTCACAAGTTCCAGATGGTACCCGAGTTCACTTTGATGCCATCACCTCCCCCAGCAATGAGCGTCTACAAGCAGTGGTCATCTGGCAAGACAAGAAACCCACCATATGTGTTGAACCCGATGATGACCAGACGTTCGTGATTATCGATGGTCGGGGTTTTGTTTGTGAAACAGATTTTGTGGACACTGTTAAAAGAAGTATCAGGGTGAGGTTTGATGGTGATTTAGTTGATGCAGAAGTTTGTAAGGATGTTTTATTTATGAATGGAGAGAAATCAGAGATGACTCAACTATGTAACAATGATTTGCATGTTGTGTATGCTACAGTATTCAAGTTATTAAATGGTGACATGGGTGGCAGTGTGAGTTATGTGTGCACATGTCTGTGGACTGGGCAGAGGCCTCCAATAAATAAATTGCCCATGAATTTTCAACGAAGAAAGAGCTACGTTAAAAAATCACATGGCTTTTATGTAGAAGCAAATAGCAAGTTTACACTGTATTGTGATATAGTGTCCACTCTGAGCATATCAAAAGATATTTGTAAACTGTCAGTGACAATTGATGACAGCAAGATGTTACTGCTATGTACAAGAGAACAAATATACACAAATATTAAGTGTAAAGTAATTCTGAACTCAAAAGAAATTTCAAAGGCACATATATTAAAACGAGAGAATAAGAATGGAATAATCTCATGGGCTGTGGTGATGTTAAATCTTTCCTTACCCTCAAGTACAGTGGGGAGTTCATGTGTTCAGACAGAAGCACAAGCTAAAGAACAAGTGGCAGGGGAGGAAATTAATGGACACCCAAGGAATTCAAAAAGACAAGGTAAAGAAAACACGGAGATCAATTTTACAGAAACAAATGATTTTTTGCTTGACAGTACTAAAATAAAACCAAAAACAAGCACCAGCAGCCTGACTAGTCAAGAGAGGCCACAGACCAGTAGCACCAGCAGCCTTACTAGTCAAGTGAGGCCACAGACCAGTAGCACCAGCAGCCTTACTAGTCAAGTCAGGCCACAGACCAGTAGCACCACCAGCCTCACTAGTCAAGTGAGGCCACAGACCAGTAGCACCAGCAGCCTTACTAGTCAAGTGAGGCCACAGACCAGTAGCACCAGCAGCCTTACTAGTCAAGTGAGGCCACAGACCAGTAGCACCACCAGCCTCACTAGTCAAGTGAGGCCACAGACCAGTAGCACCAGCAGCCTCACTAGTCAAGTGAGGCCACAGACCAGTAGCACCAGCAGCCTTACTAGTCAAGTGAGGCCACAGACCAGTAGCACCAGCAGCCTCTTTAGTCAAGTGAGGCCACATACCAGTAGCACCAGCAGCCTCACTAGTCAAGTGAGGCCACAGACCAGTAGCACCAGCAGTCTTACTAGTCAAGTGAGGCCACAGACCAGTAGCACCAGCAGCCTCACTAGTCAAGTGAGGCCACAGACCAGTAGCACCACCAGCCTCACTAGTCAAGTGAGGCCACAGACCAGTAGCACCAGCAGCCTTACTAGTCAAGTGAGGCCACAGACCAGTAGCACCACCAGCCTCACTAGTCAAGTGAGGCCACAGACCAGTAGCACTAGCAGCCTTACTAGTCAAGTGAGGCCACAGACCAGTAGCACCACCAGCCTCACTAGTCAAGTGAGGCCACAGACCAGTAGCACTAGCAGCCTTACTAGTCAAGTGAGGCCACAGACCAGTAGCACCACCAGCCTCACTAGTCAAGTGAGGCCACAGACCAGTAGCACCAGCAACCTTACTAGTCAAGTGAGGCCACAGACCAATAGCACCACCAGCCTCACTAGTCAAGTGAGGCCACAGACCAGTAGCACCACCAGCCTCACTAGTCAAGTGAGGCCACAGACCAATAGCACCACCAGCCTCACTAGTCAAGTGAGGCCACAGACCAGTAGCACCAGCAGCCTTACTAGTCAAGTGAGGCCACAGACCAGTAGCACCAGCAGCCTCACTAGTCAAGAGAGGCCACAGACCAGTAGCACCAGCAGCCTCACTAGTCAAGTGAGGCCACAGACCAGTAGCACCAGCAGCCTCACTAGTCAAGTGAGGCCACAGACCAGTAGCACCAGCAGCCTTACTCGTCCCAATACCATTAAACCTAATTTAGGTTACTTAACATGTGGAGTTGTTAAAACTCATTCTGATATGATCATTGTAAGGGCTTTGGGAAATTTTATATTGGTTTTCAAGAGAGACTTATTCATAAACAAGGAGAAAGTTGGTAAAGCTATAAGTTTGACAACAGAACTAAAGAAGTTTAAATGTTTAGGGGTAATATTTTATAAAAATCAAAAGCCCATAGAAGTCTGGGGACATAAGGTTAGACATATTGCTGTCATAGCTTGGGCAGGCAAAAAACCTGATACTGCAGATGATATTGTTGAAGCTTGGAAACCTCAGCCAATTAAGATGTGGCAACCTGAATATGACTTCAGCTATTCAAAAGTACCTGGAGAAAATACACCTGTCAAGCATGAAATATTTGAGGCTTCATGTAACATTGTCAGTGTTAGCAGAGGCACTGGAAGAGTTGTGGTCCGTAGCAAACATATAGAAGGAGGTACTGGAGAGGCAGTAGTAAGTCTCTCTAACATGTACCTGGATAGACAACCAGTTACCAAGACACAACTTGAAACCTATCCTTCAAGTCTGGCATGGAACTGCTTATTTGGCCATTCTTCGCTTAAAACAAAAGATGGAAAATCCAGGTATGTTGTAACTTTGGCATGGAGAGGAGGGAAGCCAAATTCATATTCTTCTTCGTCCTTAAAGGATGAGGAGACTTCTCTCCTGCACTCTAGAAGCATAAACAATATCAGCAGTCAAGTGTGGACACAGACCAGTAGCACCAGCAGCCTCACTAGTCAAGTGAGGCCACAGACCAGTAGCCTCGCTAGTCAAGTGAGGCTACAAACTAGTAGCACCAGCAGCCATACTAGTCAAGTGAGGCCACTAACCAGTAGCACCAGCAGCCTCAGTAGTCAAGTGAGGCCACAGACCAGTAGTGACAATAATAATGTTTCTGTTCAAAAGGCTTTAGAATATATGACATGTATCATGATTGAAGCTCAAGCTTGCATGGCCATCCTAAGAGCTACAGAGAAATTGATACTGGTTTTCAGGGAAGACTGTTTCATACACAATGAGCAACTTGATGACTCGGCAAATTTGAAAGATGTGCTACAAAGGCTCGATGCTTTTGGAGCATTAATTTATGAAGCTAAGCATCCCATGGAGATCTGGGGTCACACAGTAAAATATATTTCAGTAATGGCATGGTTCGGCAAAAAACCAACTGCTGCAGGTGAAATTGTCAAAACTTGGAATCTTCAGTCTGATGCATTGGAGCATCATAAATACAAATCTCTTTTGTCAAAAATGCGAAAAAATATGCCTGTCAAGTATTTAACCCATCAAGCCAGCTGTACAATTGTCAATGTCACTCGGAGAACTGGAACAGTTAAGGTCCGTAGCAAATATGTAGAAGGAGGTACTGGAGCGGCAGTGGTAAGTCTCGATAACATGTACCAAGATGGATTACCAGTTAGCAAGAAAAAGGTCGAGTCATCACCCTCAGGTCAGATATGGCACTGCTTGTTTCAGCAAAATTCTTCACACAAAGCAAATAGTGGACAACCCAAGTTTGTAGTAACTCTTGCATGGCAAGGAAAAAAGCCAATTTCAAGTTCTTCACCTTCAAAAGTCGGGGAGACTCGGCTCTGCCACTCCAGTAGCACCAGCAGCCTTACTAGTCAAGTGAGGCCACAGACCAGTAGCACCAGCAGCCTCACTAGTCAAGTGAGGCCACAGACCAGTAGCACCAGCAGCCTTACTAGTCAAGTGAGGCCTCAGACCAGTAGCACCAGCAGCCTCACTAGTCAAGCGAGGCCACAGACCAGTAGCACCACCAGCCTTACTAGTCAAGTGAGGCCTCAGACCAGTAGCACCAGCAGCCTCACTAGTCAAGCGAGGCCACAGACTAGTAGCAACAGCAGCCTCACTAGTCAAGCGAGGCCACAGACTAGTAGCAACAGCAGCCTCACTAATGAATGTGAGGAACAACCTAGGAGAAAGAATCGAAAGCGTAATAAAAACAAAACTTCAGTTGAAGCAACAAATGTTGGAACCGAGGTGACAAAAGACAGACAGCCAAGATCTGCTGCCAAGGTAAATATCATTATACAGTACTTTTTTGTCGTGTTAAACTTATATTTGGTTCATATTTTCCCTTATTCTTATTTCTTTTAAGTATTTCTCTATATACAGTACACAATTAAGTCATATGGTTACTCTTCTCTTTTCCCTTTGTCTAAAAACAAAAAAAATTTCCAACATTTTTTTTATTCAATTCAATCTATCCTGAAGAAAAGTGACTTCTGTTTACTTTAGCTACTAAATTGTCATTGAGCTTTGACTTTCTAGTGTTTCTTGTTGTCTTTGAGTCTCGTGCACTCTTGTGACCTCAAACATCTTCATTCTCATAGTCTTCTATCTGATCACTGGTTTGGTTTCTACAAAGAAAAATTCCACTGGTGATATTCTTATTTGTATCTCCAAACTCTGGTCACTAGTTTTAAGGTACTATACAGTATTTAAAAATGTTAGAGGATATCTTATTTTATGGCTCATGGTATTTTGAAAGTATTAGATTTTCCTCCCTCACCCTGTTCTTTCTTTTCCAGTTATATATCTCACTTTATGTTTCACATCTGTAATTCTGTCTCCAGTAGCGGTGATGATCCATAGGGTTTGTTCTCTCGTTTATACTACACCTCCTTTTCATGAATAACCATTCCTTGGCTAGCTACCAAGTTCCCTCCAACTAATGACTATGCTGCATTTTTTTTACCTGTTGCTAATCCATCATATTGTTAAAACTCATTCTTGCCTCATTTGTGAATTCAGATATAGAAAGGATTACCCAGTGAGGCAGACATAACCAGGTGAAATTCATCATTTCTTAGGCTCGGTATCCTCCTCTTTATTTTTCTAAGACTTACAATTTTCCCATCTCCTTATATATAGTTCTGAAATTTCACCACAAAACACAATATACTTGATATCATTGTAACCTCAAAGGTGTTTATATAATGCAAATAGCTATATCTGCCCACAAGACACGTGGAATCTTGTTCAGATTTTTTAAAATCTTTTTTTCCAAACAACTATGGTACTCCTATAGAGAGTATTGCTTTCACATATGGGGAAGTTCTAGCTCAACTTACATTATTGACTGAACAGAGTTGAGTTTAAAGAAATTGTTCTTATTAATAGTCCTCTTTTACTTCAAAGGTCAAACCACTTCATTTTCAACAATGTTGATTTCATCTCGAAAATCTGTAAGTTCTACTTTTATCCTCTTTGCCACTGATTGGCTCGTTAGCTGCTTGAGCAGTCGGTCCAATCTCTGTTATGCACTGTTGGCAAGAACTAGGCATGCACTGGCTCCTGAATATATCTGAACCTGCTCCAGTGTTTGTAAAGTCTAGTCTTGGATAGAGCTCACATTCGGTGACATCACAACACCCTCTGGCAGATTGTTCCAAGAGTTCACAACTCTCACTCCAAAAAGTTTGCCCTCACAGTTTTCTGGACTTGGGGCTTCTTCAACCTTGAGCTGTGGCTCCTGTATTGCTTCAGTTTTTGCTACAAAGAACTGGCTGCCACTGTTCCACTGATCCCTCTGTATAAAACATAATTCATGCCTTTTAAAATAATTTATAGATAATCTTTTTTATGTTTTGTAGAGTTTGTGTCACTTATTTTAATTATTATTTTTTCTCTCCTAGGGACGAATTACAGATCTTCATTCTTTTCATGGACAATTGCAAATCAACAATGGCAGTACCTTGTACTTTTCTCGTGATCACTGCTATCTATATGGTCTGCGTTTACACCAGGTGGAGCTCTGGTACATCCTCACTCTTGGTAATAATTTTTGACATTGTGTTGTGTACTTACATGTACAGTACATTCCAACAAGAACAGTTACCGGTACATACTAGTTACTGCATATACAATATTACATCAAATAAGGTTTGTACAACACTTGAATCGAGCAGCAATTGTCAAAGTTAAAAAGAAATCTCTGATGAACAAGACATTGATGTATGCTAACTTCAGAATTCAAATGAAATCAGAGTGCAGAAGGGCAGAGAGTGCCAGAGGTGGAATGTAACAGATGCCAAGTCAAACTCCAAGGCACTTTAATGTTTCTATATATAAATTAAAGGCTTGCATGAGTGTATCAGGTCTTAGACTCTGAGATAATTGTTATGCATGATAATTGCTCTATTCTTATCACTTTGGTCACAGGAGACATCTGAGCATTATAAACTCTATACAGTAATTATGTTTGTGAATTCTGCTATTGGTAATGTATCTGAAGGAAATTACATTGCAGTATAATTTTTGAGGGAGAAACCGGAAGTTCACTCTCACTGATGTTTTGTGGCTGACACCAGCTTTTTATTACACTTAAATTGTCTCAGAAATATTGCTACTTCCATAAACTGCATGTCGATTAAGCAATACATATTATTATATCAGGTATGGAGGCTGAGTACGAGTTGAGTGCAGATGCAGCAGGTACACAAAGATTGTTGGGTGTGTGGGTGGAGGGCAAGGAACACCCTCCACCTGCCACTCTTGGCTCACTACTGACCTCCTGGTGTCTTCAGAACAGTGTTCCACATACTGCTTCACAAATTTTGGTATGTATTACTGCCATCAGCTGATGCTTTATACTGGAGCATATATCACATTATCACAATCGTGTTCTGGAATTTTTTTTAACATCAAATAACAAGTTGGGGTCAAACAATGCCATTGGAGAAAGCTTGTACGTAGTTGTTTTTATATGTGGTCAGATTAACGTACCATTGTTTGTGTACCTGAATTGTTTATATACTGTACAGTACTTTGTTTATATACTGTACTTGAACTGTATTTGTACATGTATACTTATACAGGTACTACTTTTGTATGTGCTGAACGGATGTGAACATGTATGGCAATTTTACTGAATAGATATCTGGCTGTCTCCCTATCAATCTGTCTGTTTATCTATATAGCTTTAGTAAGATAATTAAACAAAATTTAAAATGTATTAGAGTCTGGGCATTTAAATTTAAGTTGATTTGAAAGAACAGTGCATTTGAGTAAGAATTTCTAAGAATTTCTTTTTGTGATCAGCTTTTGTTAGTATGTTTGGCAAATTCCTGGAGTGTGATACAGAGGTGTGTATGAAATGACTTGGGGCTTTGTTTAGGAAGGGGAATGCCATAGAAGAGCAGATGTGGTAAAACAAGAGAAAGAAGAATGATAGAAAAATCTGTGTGGCTCTTAAGTTTGGCTACAAAATGAAATAGGGGGTTTAACTTTAAGAAGATATACAGGATGAAAATGGCAGGTGTTGTTATAGTGATGAAAACAGCTTGTGTGGCATAGACAAGGAGTTGCTTGAAAAATTATAAGGATAGACTGTTTAGAAACCAGTGAGATATTTGATCTGGCAAGAAAACTGTTGGAAGTGACCAGGTGGATGACTGCAAATGTCTTGTCTACACTTGGTAAACCTTGGATACAGTATAACCATAAGGTATATGTTACAGGAAAAATCATTCAGACTGAGAGATCATGATAGAGTAAGAAGGAATTAGTTTCAGCATTGTATGACATGGAAACCAAGCATGAGGATGAAGAAACTGATACTGGAAAGAAGAGAAATGATTAAATAAATTGCTGACAAGGAGTGGAAATAGGAAGGTAGCACACACCCTTACTATCCAGGTTCTGAATTTAATGTTGGTGTTAGATGTCAGCATTTCATACTGTACTTTGTTTTAAAAGGAAATGCAGCTGATCAAAATTTGTGAGATGATGAAGGACTGTACTGTATGTGTGAAGAAAATGGATGCTGTTGTTTAAAATTCAGTTTTGGTAACTGGTATACAAGTTAAGATGTTTTATCTATGGAATTGATTGTATTCAGATTCCTTGCCCTCTTTAAAAGGTTATATGGAAGTGAGGCCTGAGAATACAAGATATAACTCAGATAGGGCAGAAAATAGTAAAATATTTAAGGACAAAGGTCTGGGTTAACCAGCTACCTAATAAAAAATATCTAGAAGGAAGTAGTGATGATCCCTCATTTCTTGAAGAGCCAAGAGCAGTACAGAAATGTTCTATTGCTGCCTGATCCTTTTCCTATACAGTATAGTCTCGATTTACGCGGATTTCGTTTACGCGTTTGGTCATTTACGCGGCACCTGGCCAGACCGGCAATTATTAGTTACGTGGTACATTCCATCATTTACGCGGGAAGCGGTGCACACAAGGTCGCCCGGCCAACAAAACATTACCGATTTCTTCACCTGCCACCCACCACAGCCAGCCCAAGTCAGTGATAGTGAGGATATGGACTTTAAGGGGTTTGACAAAGAGGCCCTGCAAGCCTCTGTGGTGGATAGTGATACAGGTGAGAGCCAATAATCTGCCCTCTGCCTCGGAACCAACCCCCCATCCCCGTGTACCCAGCCATCTCTTCTACTAACGTAAGTGTTAAAAAACCTAATATTATTGATATTTCTCTTAAATATTAATTGTGTGTGCATACCATCATAAAATTAAGATGTTATATTTACTACAACGTACGTATTGTGTCGGAAAAAGGGTAGTCTGGGGGTCGGCCCAGTCTCTATTTCAATTAATCCCATATGTTCTGTTATTTTGTTTACGCGTTCCTCGTTTTACGCGGACCTCCATGGGTTTAATTGACCACGTAAATCGAGACTATACTGTACAACACCCAGATTGTACAATTGGGTGCCTGCATTGTGAAGCAGCTGATTTCAGTGGAGACCCTTAAGAACAACAGTGATGGAGAATTACAAGGATTAGGAAGTATTACAACTAAAGGATATACAGTGGTCCCTCGGTTAACGAGCACAATCCGTTCCAGCAGGTTGCTCGTTAACCAAAACCATTGTTTCAATGGGTTTTTGGGTAATTGGTTCCAGCTCACCGAAAATTGCCTAAATTCAACAAAAAAGGTAGAAAAGTACACTTACTTTGAGGTGTGTATCTAGAAGGCTCCTGGATGATGATGATGATGATGATGGGAATTAGAATGGGGGTGGAGAAGGGAGAAGAGAAGGCATTGGGGTGGAAGAGAAGTCACCCCATGGCACCATCTCACCCATAAAATTTTAATTCTCTTGGTGTAATTCAAGATTATTTTCTTTAAATCAACACTGCACTGCATTATATATTGTCAATATGTAAAATAAATTTCAATATGACCAATAATTTGCTTGGAAACACAGAAAAAAAGCGTTTAGTTGAAGAGAGTCTCAAGCAAGATGTTACCTCCAGTGAAAACAGAGAGAGACTAACTCCTGTCTGGTGTGCTAACAGGCTGGATGGGACGCCAGAAACTAGTGTCTTTACCTTCAATTATGTTCAATAACTGTTAAAATGACTAAAAAAGTTAATATTAAACTTTTAAAATTATTGAATAGTACAAACTTCTTGATATTTACTAAAATAGTAAGGAATTTAAGCCCTAAAACCGATTACTGTATTGGCGGACTAATACTACAGCTGGTGAACCGCCAAATGTAAGCAAAAACATGTTGAAGTCGGCTCGTAAAAAACTCGTTAATCGAGGGATTGCTCGTTAACCGAAGTTGAGAATCTTATGGAAGGTAAATCGTTAACCGAGGCGCTCATTAACCGAGGGATCACTGTACGATTGATACAAGTCGAACTGTCACATTTGTGATTTTTCTTTTAGTATTTCTTTTTATTGTCAGGTACTCGACTTTGTAGTGTTTTGAGTGCTAGTGAATTCTTTAGAAGAACCTGTGCTTTTGAGAAACAAAAGACCAGCTATTATTATTATAAAACAGATTTCTTACCTCCCGCACAAGGAGGAGGACACCATCTTTATTCATGTAACCAGAAGGAGGCAGCAGCATCACCCAGACATTTCTTAGCCATTAATAATAACACGACAGTATTTCACTATTTTTGTATTCACTAAAAACAACAGTAGCAGCTTTCTAAAAATTTTGATAGATGAAGATAAATTATTATTTTTGCATTGAGAAGAAAATTAACATCCCCAAAAAGGACACTTATTAATAATATAGTACTGTACTCGTAGTAGGATTTGTAATATTTTGTAATAATATATTATTAGTTTGGCGATACTTGTACACGAACACAGCAGTGGCTTCATTGTCTTTTTATATACACATGAAACCTTACAACAAATATTATTATTGTTACTGTGTATTACATTAAACAAGAATACAATTACTGTATTAGATGAAATAAACCAACAAAACTAACCTGCCGTAGGATGGATGTGTATTGTTATTATTTATGTGAAAATTATGGAAAACTTGAATAATTTGTAAGTGTAAGAACACAAAGAAAGCAGGTTACCTGCTTGCCTGTTTCCATCGCCGACCTGCACCGGCAGTCAGCGCTGCTAGGCAGACACAGCTGTAACAGTAATGATATCCAGCTCATCGTCTGATGAAGATTTTCTTTTGCTCGATAGTGCTTATGCAAAAATCAGGAGGAAAAGAACTGGAATACATGAAATCAATCACAGTAGAGAAAATTACGGTGAATATCACCACCTTTTTAGTGAGCTATAAAGGGACCCAAATACAGGTAGGTTTTTTCTCTCTCTTGTCCTGCACTGCAGGTCTTTCGAACACACAGGTGATCGAAACCTCTACTTCCACCATGACAAAATATTAATAAAAACACCTCGCATATAGCACCGCCTCAACAACACATCCACCTGTCTGGGCAAGTGAGAAAAAAATGTTTTACTCATTCCAGTAAACTTGTCAGCACGGGCAACCAAAGCCGACAGACTTCAACGTGCTTCTACTGTGTGTGGTCGCACTTGATAGCATGGTCACATTCATGACACTTGTCAGCTCCGGTCCGCCCCACAAGCGGGTAACTTGCTTTCTTTGTGTTCTTACCCTAAGGTGCTAATCCTCCACCTGATTTGCTTTTGTGTTGAGTTAAATAAGTTTTCTTTTATAGAGATTTTTTGCTAAGTGATTGGATAATCCAGACTCATGTCCTTAAAAAATATCATAATGAGGTACTGTACAGTACTGTATAGCAGAAGTTACTGGGCTATATGTTATGCTACTGTATTAGGCTGGCCAGAACACATCCATTTAAGGTTTGTTAACTCTCTGACTAATGCTAAAAATAAAGCTGTGTAGACCTCTTCACTACAAGTACCTGTAATACAATACATACAATTTTGAATATGACAACTTATATTATTACTGATTAGATGACATGGCCATTTTATACTTAATACTGTACAGTACTGTATTTATATACAGTACTTTATTCTCCTCGCTACTGAATGGCTCGTAAATGTAACTACTGTACCATTTCAATATAATTATCATGGAGAGCAAATGATAAGAATAATCTTTGAGTAATTGAAGATGCTAATTATTCTCTGTCTAATATATCATTTCTTTGAGCTTATGACTTTTTTTTTTATTAGAAAGTAGCTTCTGTTTACTCCTTAACATTGTGATCAGTGAGAGCAAGTATTAAACAGATTGATTAGTTTAGGGGTGTTTATAATTGTTTTTTTTAAATTGATGACTTTTACTGTACATGTACATCTTCCTCTTCCTTTCCTGTTCTGTTTACTTTTCACCAACTTCATTAAATTTTGTTCTCTACCATCAATCCTTCCTCCCTTCCCTTTGCAGTTCACTGAAGCAGAATCATTATCACCAAATTTGTTTCCAACGACTGGAGATGATGGAGACATGGAGACAGTGAATATTGGGCAAGACTGTAGCTAGCAGGATAGCAAAAGGTAAGTTTTAACAAATGGAGATCAAGCAAGGTTGTACCTAGCTGAAGCACTACAGCAGACATAGGTGTCCACAGAAGAGGCAGGGGCAGATCCAGGAATATCAAAAGATGTTTTGGGTGGGGGAGCATGGCAAGCAAAGTGAATCCACCTAGCTGGGGAGTTTTGGGGGGTGCTGTAAGCCCCCCAGAATTTTTTTTTAAATCTGATCAATAACATGGGCATTTTGAAGCCTTGTGCACTGTTATTAGGAGATATTCTGAGGTCAAAAGTAATTACTTTTTACAATACAAAAATGCTTGTACATTACTGCATTAAAGAAAAAAGTATTTGAATTTTCTGATAAAAAGGGAGGGTCCATACCCCTTGGATCCGCCCTTGAGTGGGGGAGGGGCAATACTTAACGTAGTAGTACTGTAGTTATACGAGTAAGTATATATGGAGAATGTCGCATCGTAAGTTATGCTACCATGAATGTTGTGCATGGCGGTTGTCACTTACCGTAGGTCTCTAAAGAGATCAGTGCAGTCATCCCAGCATCTTATGAGACGGCATACCGGTAATTATTTGAGTCAACTTGCTGCTGGTATCACACACGCAATTATCACGTTCATAATTGCTGCCACACCAACATGGGTCACCCTGTCAGCACATATATAATAAGCTTGTACCCAGGGCCTGGAAGATGGAGTATCACATTTTGTTGAGGGCTAAAGAAAGTAGCACCAGAGTTTGCAATGGACTTTGGTAAGTAGCACTGCAGTTTGTTATGGTCTTTGGTAAGTAGCACCAGAGTTTGATTTGGATAATGTTAAGTAGCACCAGAGTTTGCTATAGACTATGATAAGTAGCACCAGAGTTTGCTCTGGATTATGTTAAGTAGCACCAGAGTTTGCTGTGGACTATGGTTGGTAGCACCAGAGTTTGCTATGGACTATGGTAAGTAGCACCAGAGTTTGCTCTGGATTATGTTAAGTAGCACCAGAGTTTGCTATAGACTATGGTAAGTAGCACCAGAGTTTGCTCTGGATTATGTTAAGTAGCACCAGAGTTTGCTATGGACTATGGTTGGTAGCACCAGAGTTTGCTATGGACTATGGTAAGTAGCACCAGAGTTTGCTCTGGATTATGTTAAGTAGCATCAGAGTTTGCTATAGACTATGGTAAGTAGTACCAGAGAGTTTGCTGCTATGGATTCAGAGTTTGCTATAGACTAAGTAGCACCAGAGTTTGCTATGGACTAGTAGTAGCTAGTTTGCTCTGGATTATGTTAAGTAGCACCAGAGTTTGCTGCTATGGACTATGGTAAGTAGCACCAGAGTTTGCTCTGGATTATGTTAAGTAGCACCTATGGAGTTTGCTATGGACTATGGTAAGTAGCACCAGAGTTTGCTCTGGATTATGTTAAGTAGCATCAGAGTTTGCTATAGACTATGGTAAGTAGTACCAGAGTTTGCCGGTGACTAGTGAGTTGCACAGTTTGCTATGGACTGTGGTAAGTGGCACCAGAGTTTGCTATAGACTATGGTAGGTAGCACCAGAGTTTGCTATGGACTTTAGTAAGTAGCACCATAGTTTGCTGTGGATCACGGTAAGTAGCATCAGTTAGTTGATGACCACGGTAAGTAGCATCAGAGTTTACTTAAGACTGTGGTAGGGCCATATTCAAGAACAGTTATAGGGTGTACCTTCTTGCCCTGATCTTTTTCAGCAATATCGCCTTTAACACATGGAACTCTGCACTTCTCGAAGCTTTGGAGGAGTCTCGAACCAAGTTTCCTTGTGGGAATTATTAGCTAGTACTGTACTCAAAATATCGAAACTTAGAGATCTGTCCAGAGCTTCGAAAAGGTGGTATTTTTTAAACAAGATCAGGGCAAGAAGGTCATCGTAAATGGCGTTGTACACCCCATAACTGTTTAATACGGCCCACAACACTAGAGAATTTGTTGAACTATGAAGACTCCAAAAATACAGTAGCATTAAATAATTATATAACTGGGACATGGAGAATGCAATTGGACCCCTAAAAATGTAAGGGTGAACAGGAAATCCGGGGGTGGGGCTACAAATGCAATTGCCTTTGCTAAAATAGGGAGCACTGCAACTATTAGGTTGGCAATGAAAAAGCTGCTGGGATATTAATGTGGCCGACGTTTTTGTTGTAAAGATTTATTTTTTCCTTCCCTCAGAGGTAGTTATGGCTTTCGCTTTGATTAAACAGATAAGCAAAATAGTTCCGTAACAAGGATAATTTCTGGTTCACATTCTCATTACTAATTCAGTATTATATAAGTCACTAGATTTGTAGATTAGTTACACCTGGTGATGTAAATAGTATTATGAAACAATGTTCCTAAACCGCTCTCTCCATACTTGTAGGTTATATTATCCTCTCATAGTTTGCCTTCATATGGCCGTATTCTCGCTTCCCATTTCCACTTTTAATTTACCAAATACCTGCATGGAAGCGGCCAGTTTCATGGGAGAAATTAGAGTATGCGTACTGCAGTGTTGCGTTCCTGTGAGTGAACACAGCTGAGTTATGCCTCAGGCTCAGTCAGTGTACTTGTAGTTACTTAGAGGTGTGGTGTATGCGGTCCGACTAATTACCCAACTGTAGCCGCAATGAAGTCAAATAATGGTCCTACATGAATAAATCAGACTGCTAATCACTTCTCGATTATTATTTGGTGTCAGTCACAAAAAATTGGTAAACTTAATTTAATCAGAGTTGTGTTAGGTTAGGTTAGGTTAGGTTAGGTACGGTACATGCACTTGATCTATTAACTCGGATTAAATTAAGTTTACCAATTTTTTGTGACTTCGTGACACCAAATACCAGTCAATAAGTGATTGGCAGTCCGATTTATTCATGTAGGACCATTATTTGACTTCATTGCGGCTACATTTGGGTAATTAGTCGGACCCGTGGTAGGGGCTGTAACGAGTGAGGCAGCAGCCACACCATCGTCAGTATATTAACCGCGATAAACTGTGGTCAATAGAGCTATCTATTTGTGTACGTGATTGATTAATTTGTTCCTCAAACTAAAAAAAAAAATGTTCCCTTACACCTTCGGAACCTAATTCCCCTTCACCAATTTCCCTCTGGTAAAACAAAATTAGGCATTTGCATGTTAAACGAGTTGAAGATTGATTATGTAATATCAGTGTATTGCATTTATTTGTTGGAACTAACACTTAAAACTTTTGGAAGTGGTGAACCGAAGTAACACTGATGTTCACACAATAGATTTTGTTGTTCACAGAGAAATTTTACATTGTCCATTGAATCAGAAAAACTAACGTTACAGGTATAGTAGGTTTTACTGGGATTAGCCCACCCGGCCACCGGTCACTGACACACATCGGGGCCTGGGGGGCGAAAATGTAATAATGATAACAATTAAAATTAAAATAATGAAATAATAAAGACACAAAAATGAAAAAAAAAGACCAAGAGTGAGAAACAATGTATCATGTATGTATTTTGTGTTAGAGTAAGAGAAACAATCGAGACCCTGCAATTGTTTCTCTAACTTTAACAACACAACACATTATTTCTCACTCTTGATATTTTATTTATTTATGGCTTTACTATTTTAATTAATTTTTAATATTATTTTTATTTAATTGTAATTTATTATTATTATTATTTTATAATATTTTTACCCCCCGGGCCTTGTTGAGGGTCATTAAAAATGACCTGTTCCTGGGTGGGCTAATGCCCGTCAAAAAAAAAAAAAAAAAAAAACGTAAGTTCCCGCTATAATTCTCCAAAACGGTGTTCGCCAACACTAACGGTGCTTCCGACTTCACATCGTCATGGCGCTCGTTGCCAACTGTGTATAAATTGGTTTGTTCAATCAAACAACCTATCTTTATAAGCTGAAAAAGTATGTTATGATATAATTACACTAATTTGTAATATATTTTGAAAGAGTATTTATCTTTAGATTTCAGATTTCAATGTTTTTACTCAGTATGTGGGAGATGATGTAGCTCACGCCGGTAATGGTTGACAAGATCATTGTGCGTAGTGGGAAGACACCATCATAAGTCGACTCGTGGGTGAGTCGTGGGGTGGGTGACGTTAGTACAGTGGCGTAGGCAGTGTAATGGCGACCAGACTTCACAGAGTGCGGGCTCCTTTGGCCTTCATAGCAGTAATATTTACCTCGTCAGCATTAATATCACGGAGGGTTTTTCATGTGACCAAAAGCGGCGCAGGTATGTAAAAAAAAAATTGGCTATTTGAAGTAGATTAAAAAAGTAAAATAGACTTTCAGCTGAATAGTACTTCACTCATTAGGGGGTATATTTTAGTTGTACAGTATATACAAGTGTACTGTACAGTCGTGAACAGAAGTCCTGTCGCCCCTTGTGCTGTTCCGCGAACCAAGAGATTCAGACTCGTGAACCCGAAGCAGTAGACACTGGTGCATTATTCTGCCCATAAATGCTTCGGATTCATGAGTCTGAATCTCAGGGTTCGTGGAGCAGCAGAAGGGGCGGCAGGACTTTTGTTCACGAGTGTACATCTACCACCCAAGAAGATGGAATGATAAAATTTATAATTAAATATTTTCAAATTGGGTTGCTCTCATATTTGGATGCCATGAAATACAGTACATACTTGTATACCTGATAGTGATGTTGCCCATTAATTAATTTACACAGGAAATAGGGTTCTGCTAGTTTTCCGAATCAAACTATTCCTAAATATTCGAATCGAGTCAAATCGACTGTTCATATATAAGGATTAGGGTATGTAAATGATTTCTATATTTTTGTATAGTGGTTATACATTTAACAAATAACGAGTTAATATTTTTGAGAAGAAAACCGGGTAGTCAATTTACCAAAGGTTCTAATAAATAGAAGGAATTAAAGCTAAATTCTTTGTTCTTCCGCTTATAAATATTAAGTTTAACATGATAAGTAATTGTAAAAGATAATGTTCATGAGAATAAACTCGCGCAGCCTATATTGTATAAACATTAAACGAGCTTTACAGCAAAACGAAGCCAGATTATACTACGACAGTATACTTAACCCATTTCAACTAAATCCCACCTTTGCGCCTCACGTTATTGTTATCACAGGGATGCTTGTTTAATTAAAGATCGAATGGCTCTGCACGTGTGCAATCTTTAAAGATTTATGGTTGATTTATTATAGAGTATTACTGCTCGGGAGTATGGTCAGAATGTCATATATTGCGAGCCAGGGATGGCAAGGTTTCACCAAAGTTGTGATCGTGTCTGAGATTTTTTATTTATTTTTTACCTTTTATCAATTACCTTGCAAAGCAAATAGCTGTGACGTATCCGTTAAGAAAATTAGCAAGAGCTTAATATTTTATTTTATTTTTTTTTTTGCCAACAAACAACTTCATGTTCGTCTCGTGCTACGATGTGTACCGCAAGTAATGTAGATTCGAAAAAGATGTCATTTGGTAACATAAAAGCTGTAACTGTCCTTCCTTAATAGTATGGTTTCTTTCAGGTGTGGAAGTTAGCTTGCAAGATCAGCCACATACGGTAAAAAAGGGGAAGGTTGGGGGTGGTAGTAGCGCAGTGGAGGGTGAAGGTGCTGCTGCTAGTGTTACCCAGGTGCTAATACTCAGTTCCCTACCCCGTAGTGGTTCCACACTGGTGGCCGAGCTCCTAGCCACACACCACAACTCCGTCCTCTTCTTCGAGCCTCTCTCTAACCCTCAAATGAAGCCTTGCCTCCTGAACGGTACTTGTGTTAAGGAATATATATCCAGCATCTTTAAGTGTACTTATGAACGAAACTTCGAAAACTGGCTGAAAGGAAAAGGCCTTTTCTTAAAATATTTCCACTCTAGTGTGAGCCGATGCTTCGGGAGACCGAAGGAAGGAGGGGGTGCATGTAGACGAAAACTGGATCTCCGAAGTTTGTGCCAAAATGCAAGCATCAGGATAGTGAAAGTGATTAGATCTCGACTTTCGTGGCTAGAAGGTCTCTTAAATGACACTTCTCTCAAAATCAAAATTATCCATTTAGTCCGTGATCCGAGGGGGTCATTAACCTCCATAAAAAATCTTGGTTGGAACAGTAAACCTTCTATCAGGTGTTCTGCACTTCAAGATGACATGTGCAGATATAATAACTTGCTCAAAAAGTATCCGGCCAAACTAACCAGGTTACGGCTAGAGAGACTATCGATGGATCCCTACGGTACAGTGAGTGATATTTATGCTTTCCTGTATGACGGGGCGACCCTTAGTAAGGTAACCCTACAGTTCCTGATGGAACACATGAGTGCCACCGACACACAGCCCTCTGGTGACAATATGGACACCCAAAAGAATAGTCTGAAAGAGTATCAGTCCTGGCGGTGGAAGATCACGAGTGAACTACTGAAAGAGACAGAGAAAGAGCCTGCCTGTCGCGCCACCATCACTCAGCTGGGACACGTGCTCTTCGGTTCACTCCACAATGCTAGGAACTCTAGCATTGCTCTCACCGCACATTACAAGACGGCGAAGAATTTCTTGTAAAATAGTCATGACATGAAAATCAATTGTAGTGTTTTCGTGATTGTACACACGATCAAAAAAGTATCTGGACGTCGGGATGGTTTCCTAAATGATCAATACACTTCCGCCGCAACATACATGAACCACGTTACGCTTGTTCGCAAGATTAAATCTATGTTTTATTATAAATGTGCATATTATAATACTATGGTTAAGGCAGGAAGTATCGCAAGCAAGTGATGTATGGCATTTTGCATTATCCACCGTCTATTGTCATTGTTTCGCGCGATATGTGCCTAGATACACTTGATCGTGTGTACTACAGTAGCTAAAACAACTATCTGTGCAGGTGGTAGTCGATATGCTCCTTAATTTTACGTGTGACTTGTGACAGCCGTCATATACCAATATTTATCGTCCATGGTCTCTCATTGTTTCCCACAAAGTATGCACAGGTAGTTGTTTTAGCTACTGTACATGAAGCTTGTACCAATATATTAAAGGACCTTCCTGGAAAGCACCTGACTGCTTTGTCAGCAATCCTTAAGTCAAATTGCTATACTGTTTACCATTGTCGTTTACCTGTACTGTCTCGCCAAGTCCTACGGCCCTACATTCACCATATACCTACACCGTCTATATTCATGTGCTGAACTGTTATAACTGCATAGTTTATAAATATGTTTATGCTGTAGTGGATATTCTCCCCTACAACTGCCGATTGGTCACTTGCCGTCCACTTACCAGCCAACCAGCGGCGAGTTCCGCAAATCAGCCCTGCGTTCTAACTACAAGGTGGTTGGTCAGTTGCCGCCTTCATCTTGGCCAATCGGCAGTATTTCGATTCTTGATTCTTGTATGTGAGCCGAACAGAAATTAGACAACTGGCCACATTCACTACGTTACAATGCAATTGTAAACCTGTTTGACATCTTGACTTGATAAATATTATTATTATTGTTACATGTCCAAAGAAAATATTGTTTCTAATAAAGATTTTCACAATTATAATTACCGTACTCTGTAGTCCCAAACTTACAAGGCAAGTAAATTAAGGATTCATTGGTTGAAACGAAGTAATCATGCATCTAAAGATCAACGTGCTTACATTGAGACAATATATATATATATATATATATATATATATATATATATATATATATATATATATATATATATATATATATATATATATATATATAATGATAAAATCACACGGGAAAAGGGAAACAACGGAGCACCTTAGCATTCTTCTTGGCTTTCATTTTACCCAGTCAATCAGCGGAAGTGGGTGTCAAGTCACAGTGGTACTTTTGAGCCAATCATCGGAAGACTTGTGAGCATGCACATTCAAGTTATAGAAGTTGAATGGTTATTTACAAGATGGCGTTTGTCTTTGAAGTTGCATCTTAGTGAATTGACGTGTAATTCAGCGAGTTTTTGAGAACGAAGCTGCAGCTGTTGACATCTTAATGGCTCTTGGTGTTCTCACTTCCTCTGTTAAGTGTCCAAGGTGTGATTCAGGCTGTCAGTGTCGTGAAGATCGGCATACTTGGTATTGCAGTAAGAGACAGACACTACCCAAAGGTAAGTTTTTTTCTTTTAAGCTGTGGCTAGGATAGGAGGTTAGGTCAGGTCTTTCTGGTTTCGTTTCGTCTTTTTTTCTTCTTTATATCTCACAATTTCCCCTTTCTTCAAACCCCTGCCTACATTCTGCAACCAATATTGTTGATAATTGGGGTGGTAGTTTCAAATCTCCATAAATACTCATTTCCGATGGAAATGAAGGTGGAATTCGTATGAAACACGACGAAATAAAATATAAAACCGTTTTCCATAGTTATTAAGATAATCTTTCTTTCTGGCTAACCAAACCTCACCTCTCTACCCAACCGGAAGTAAGCACCACAACCGCATCTTGTGTCTGGGTGATTCTCTGCTGTACCATCATACGGCTGCCGTACATCGAGTGTGCAAAAGAAATGTTAGTGCAAAGTATGTAAAATCGGTTCACCTAACAGGCCGTCAGTTCTATGGGACCAAGTTTTATTAAAGTTTGGTGTATTTGGTTTGTTTGTTTTCTCTGTATTAAAAAATAAATACAAAATACATGATCCCGCAAGCGACACGTGGAAATTTACTCATCACAATTATCTCGTCTGTGTACTGTATACGTGTGCTGCAGGACATCTACGAAATATGAAACTTGTGTACGTATTATCGAATTAGCAGAGAGATTTTTAAAAGCTTATTTGGAGTAAAAAAAAAAGCACTTTTGAAATTGCGCAAATTTCCTTGCATGTAACCTAGCTAATCGAAATTGAACTTAAACTCTCCCAAGTAAAATACACCCCAATCAATTTGCCCGCCAAGAGGGCGCGTGGAAATTCTACATAATAATAATAATAATAATGCCAGTTTCCTCTGTAAAAGTGGATTGATAAAGCAAAGGCGTCTAGCCATAAATCTTGTTTCAGATTTGGTAAAAAGGTATATATTTTGGTGTTTCTGTGACCGTTGCTATTATTGCTAAAGTACATCACGCCTAGGATCTTCTGGACATGGTTCATTCGATGACCCTTTTTTAAAAGTCCTGGAAATACCTATTATGCTTAGCTCTGGTTCGCAGTCAAATATGATCTGCGATATATACAGTATTGCTTATTTGGGTAAATATTTAGAAGCTGCCAACACGTACTTACATACAGTGAGTCATACAGTATAGGGAGAAAGAAAAAACTGAAAATAATTTATTTTGTAATGTTTCCTTTGGAAATTTATATTTTTAAGTATTGTAACCCATTAAATTATCAATAATATTACTTGTTCAAAGTGGGCAGGACTTTAATATAGAGGGAATCACTTGTTATGTAATGTATTGAACATTCATCTAAACAATAGTACTGTACTGTACATTTTCATTTAATGTATCAAAATCCAGTTGCATTCTCCAGGATCTAAAACATAAGCAGGACCTGTTTGTTCAAGTGTATTTTGCTTGTAGAAATACACTTTAAATTAGAAGTCTACAGTAGTAAATGGTGGAGTTGTTGGGTGCTTTCTGGTTCTGCTGAGACTGTTACCATCATCATTTTTCCTCACGTGACACCAGCACCACACTAATGCCTGTGGTGGCGGTGATGGTGGTGACGGTGATGGTGTCGGAGGCCTCTACTCGCTGCCATGCCGAACAACAAGTCCGCACCCACTCCTGCACCCACCAACGGCCTCTACCAAGGAAATATAATCGAATGTAAATGTGATCCAAGTTTAACAAATTGGGGGTGGGCCATTGCGTTTTTTAATCAACAATAGTGTGCCACTGGCGCGTACGATTAGCTTTGCTGAGGATGTTTTCAATCTTGTTGATTCCCGACGATTAAAACATGATCAGTAGGCTAGTACTTTGATATAAAATAGTGTAACATTGACAATGAAGGATATCGAGATAAGTACAAAATGATTATCCTGTCAGCCGCACTAAAAATTTGTGAGACTGTGGAACTAATTATTCATATCAGTAATATTAAAAGTTAATTCATCTTAATCATTAGTTATCATATTAAATCATAATACTGAATTAAAAAAAATATTAATAGTTCTCAGAAGTAATCACAAAAGAGCATTTAAAGTTAATTTTAATTCGTAGTATTAAAACTATGTCGTAATCAGTAGCATAAGAGTTAACCCTCCCAGTACTGTATTATAGTAAGAGCAATATTATTATTAGTTACAGATAAGGCATGGAAATAAACGTAATGTAACTTAAAATTTACAGACACTATCTTAAATACATTTATTTTACATAAGTGGAGAACCAACATGAACACGTGTTAATGACGTCAGAACACATGTACTGTACACAGTGGAGGTGATACGGGTGAGGAAGACAAGCTTTGAACCTACCCTGTTATTGATGACGACTCTCTCCTGGACGATGATTGGAGGCTGTTGGGTGTGTAGCATCACAGGCGATGGGTCACGCTGCTCCACCACCACTTGTGTCGATGGCTGTTACAATACCACTTGGTTTAGTGCATTCGCCCTGGACTCCGACTCTTTAATATGTAACATAAGCCTACGAAAGACATCTTGCATCTTAGGTGGTTATCCTAAAACTAGAAGCAATGTCGCATACATTTAGTAATTGAATATTACAGTCTCTCGTTATTTACTTGGTATAGAGACAAGTAAAGGAAGATAAGAAAACAAAATTTACAAGAGCATGAATTATGTACTCGTACTCCCGCCTGAGGTGCAAAACTTAATTTCTCTTGGATCAAAAGAAAAATACCACCCAGGTCTAGCCTATATTAAAACTTTTAATTTTCGCACCAAAGACTACCCACTTTCATCTCTTGTACGGAAAATAGTAATAATGAAGGGAGATGGAAATTATTAGCTAATTTGTAAGAATTAGTGGGTGATCTTCCCGAGCGAGTGCCTTCCATCTCCATACCTATACCCTCTCGCCCACACCTGTACCCTCTTCCCCACGTCTTTTTTTTATGGGAATTAGCCCACCCGGGCACAGGTCAAATGACCCACAACGGAGCTTGGGGGCGAAAGAAAAAGAACGGAAAGAAATTGTAAATATGGGAAAAAAGGTTATACTGAATTAATCTACACCACGAAGATGCCGGAAAACCAGCTTTTTAAAATGAGACATTGTAAGAGCATTCCACAGTTTGGCTATGTGAGGAAAGGAGGTACTATAACGGGTTATTCTCGTGTGACCGACATCCACGGAGAAACGGTGGGCACCGCGGGCAAGACGTGTGTTACGAACCCACGGCCTTGCCGGCGGTACACAGGATGCCAAATCCACTGAACATTGCCCGTTAAAGTACCTGTAAAAGAGAGAGAGTGAAGCAACATTGCGGCGAAGAGAAAGGGAAGAGAGATTGTCGACTAAAGGAGGGGAGTTAATAAGACGAAATGCCTTTGATTCCACCCTATCTAATAGTTGGACAGAAGAAGAGCCACCCCAGATATGAGAGCAGTACTCCAAGTTAGGACGAATGAATCCCTTATATACTTGGAGCAACTGCTCAGGAGTGAAGTAGCTGCGGCATCTGTACAGCATTCCCAACTTTCGGGAGGCAACTTTAGTTATACTAAGGATGTGTGATTTCCAAGACATATTGGAGGAAATGGTGAGGCCTAACATATTTATTTCAGAATTTGGGAGGATAATAGCGTCCTGAAATGTAATTGGTGGGAGATCGTCTAATTTACAAAGTGTAATTGGTAAATACACTCCCGTCCACACCTGTACCCTCAACACCCGAACTCCATTGTCCACACTTGCACCTCCACAGTTGTGTCGTTTTCAGGGTTAGATTTATAATTTAATTAAAAAATATTTAGATACAACATTTAGTGTAATTGTAGTTGTATTTGAATTTTTCCACTGAAGTAATTGTAATATATTGTAATTGAAGATGAAAGCGTCCATAGTTTATTAAATGTGTAATACAGTATACCAGATCTTCAACCATGGGGCGCTATTTATGTAGACACCAGTTTATGAAATATGTCGCCCCAACTCTGCTCTCACTGAACACTTGTAAAGAAGATGGTGGGATGTACTCCCACATGGGCTCTTTCCTGAGTGAGTCTTCAGTATTGCTGGAGATTTGTTCACTCCAAGCACAGCCCAACTTCAGATCACTTTCTACCCATCAATAGTGCTGATCAAGTGCAACATGGATGTATTTGAAAAGTTGCCTCCTTGTGAGTGATAATGCAAAATAAAAGATCTGATTACAATCATGGACCATGCAAGAACGAAATTATAGAAAATAATAAATTTGGGATAAACTTTTATAGATAAAAAGGCAAAGTAATTGTAATTGAAAATTGTGAAAATAAATAATATCTGTAATTGTATTTGATTCGAAGTAAATGTAATTGCTCCAACCCTGTCACTTCACCTGCACCACTACCTCCACATCTGTGCCCCTTCCACACTGAACTTCATCCTCCACACCCTTACCCCTATCTTCTGTATAAAGACTTGGTTCGTTCTTCAAGTACACATGCTTGATTTACTGCAATTAAATAAGTATAGGTTGTTGTAGAGATGCGTCGGCGAGGAAAAGTTAACTTGGGTTTAATTAGATACAGTTGTGGCGTGTCAGAGACAAGTTATGCCACTAGGTTAGATGATAAATTTTGTCTGTTTGGTGAAAGATACGACGTTAGATTGGTTTAGGTTTGGCTAGGTTAAAAGTTATCCTAAATTAGTTTAGGTGTTGTTGGGCTGAAGGCAAATTGAATTATGCTTGGCCAAGCCTTGTTAGAAGCACATAGTGTTAGATTAATTCAAACTTTTCATTGTTAGAAGTAGATTAATTAAAGTTTGTCTTGGTTAGAATAGTTGGTAACTATAGGAGCTCAGGAACACATTATTTCCCAGCTTAGCATCCGTGTTTCCTTTTTCAGTGATCTTGAAGGTTAAATTGACAAGATTGTCCAGGGAGGGAGAAGTGAAGGTGTGTTTAGTTTATGAAGCGTCCGTACTTACCGCCTGTTGAGGATAAGGCTTCTGTGGATACATCTGTTGTGAATAAGGTTGTCCCTGTTGCTGCTGGTACGACTGTTGAGGATAAGGCTGTTGGGAATATGGCTGCTGGGGATTTGGCTGCTGGGGATTTGGCTGTTGGGGATTTGGCTGTTGGGGATATGGCTGTTGGGAATATATTTGTTGAGAATGTGGATGTTGGGGGAACGGGAGTTGGGAGTACGCGCTAGGGTCTAACGGCGGCGCAGATGGTGATGCTGAAGGGTTGTTCCAGGCGGGAGGCAGTTGGGAGAACCCTGTAGATCCATGCCACCGATTAATTATACTCGTTCATGAGAATGCAGTAAAGATACACACAAACATTAACCTTTACATGCACTTCCATTTTATATTCTAGCTGATAAAATGGAAGTATTGTGTATAGGTTATCCTTTATCAATTTATCATAATATAGGCTATCTCATTTAGTAATTTAGACTATCCCATATATACTGTTGACAATGCAAGAGTGCACAACATCCCCAGATCCTCTCATATAAGTAGATCAAATTTTGGGGTATGCAAACATGGCATAGCAAACCCCTATTTTCAGAACGAAATTCAACGATACGCAAAATTGTATAGCAGTAAGAGTATATTAAGTAATTAGGCTTTGGACCAATTAATTTAACGGTTTATATTTATCGTTCATCCGCTACAAATTTTGTTTATGATTATGTTCCTCCATCCTGAAGTTAATTACCCATGAAAATTGCGTCTCTTTGTGGTGCTAAAGGCGATAAAATATAATTTTGATTGTTATTCACTGAAGAAATATAAACGAAGTTATGTTTTGTCAGCGACGGGAAATATTGTCAACATTGTCTCCCGCTAATATTAGTCGAAAAAATCTTTAACATTGGTATTCAGTACTACATTAAATCAGTTGTTAATTAATATAATTATTAAGTAATGTAATTATTAAGTACATGACTGTATTAGTAACTAAAATGCGGCGGTGATGCATTAGTGTTCTGGATTTAAAGAATTAATGTAAGCATTGTTTTTCTTTACATTTTCTTGTACTAGTGTTCGCTATGTTTGTGTCGCACCTTAGGTATACGTTACATGTACTTTATCCCCTTCGTCACTGGTTGGCACCCGAGCTAGCCGCTAGAGCAAGGTCTACAGAAGCGACCGCCCGCAGGTGGTCGCTTCTGTTACTCAACAAATAGAGTACTGGTTGGGGATGCACTGACTCCAGAATGTATACTTGAACCTGCTGCACTAGTGTTGGTCAAGTTAGTCATAAATGAGCTCACACTCGGTGTCGTCACAACACGCTGGTAGTTTATTCCAAGAGTCCACAACTCTCACTCGAACAAATAAGCGAGGCAGTAAGATCTGTTTTCACTTCTTGAGTTAGAGGTACATGTAAGACAAATCTTAAGAGAATCCGGAACTTGGATTTATATGAAACGTTGCCACAAGCTGCTCACGAATAATAATGCGAAGTACTTCAGTCTCGCCACTTGTTTCGCTTGTTCAGATATGAGGTATACTTGTACACACAAAACTGGAATTTTCATGGACTGAAGAAAAACTCGGGAAAAACTAAACTCATGTCCCGGAAAAACTATACTCATGTCCCGTGTTCCTGTTGTACAGTAAAGAACACAACTAATGGTTTTAGGAGTCGCCATTGTACTAGGATAGTGATTAGTTGTACTAAACTTACAACACAAACTAAATGATTTTTTGTTTTCACATTACTCAGACTTTATATCAATATATATGAAAACGTTGGAAGTTAAATTCGTGTTCCTTGGGATTAATTGCACCTTACCTGACATTTTGGCTGTGAAGTCGATGAAAGACTTAGGAAGGGGTGGCAACGTAGACTGGTGATGGTGGTAGAGTTTACAGCTGATTGTGTGAGCAACTGTTTGTGTGAGCTCTTGAGTGACGTCAAGATAACAATACCTCAGTCATGTGTTTAGCTGCTATCATGTGATGATACAGCACAATTGGAATTATTCTTAAGGTTGGAGTTCCTCATGCATGTTACAAATTTTTTTTAAAGATATAAGTTTGATGAATACAAGTATAGTGTCTGAGCACTAACAGAGACGACGACACATTATAAGGTACTGTAATTGTGTAGAATTCCCAAATAGTGGAGCTAATCATTTTAGTGGACATGTGGCTCTTGCCACAACCATATATATATAACCAGATTCTAAATGATAAATTTCTAATAGTTTTAAGTTTGGGAACCAATGTTTTCCTCGTCTCACAGGCGACGCAGTACAGTGTATGTGGTAGGGCTGCAGTGATAGTCAGGGTACCCCAACTGGTGGATGGTGGGGGGAAGGGAAGGTGGGCTACAAAGTCCAACAACGTAGTTATAAAGCAGACATATACATGTAATATCTGAAAGAAAATTAAATATAAAGCCCCCACCATCCCCCAGTTAGAGTAGCTTGACTGCGGCGATACCACATGCACAGAGTTGTCTATGAGGCGAGGAACATAGCATATGCTGGCAATAGTATCTGCCAAGTTTCAAGGTAATCTTTCCATTCCTTCAAAAGTTATCACCTTCCCCAAGGAGAGATAACAAAAGTGGACGTAGTTACGTGCAGTCACTAAGAGTTGTTCGATCAGTAATTGTGGATTCTTTAAGGTGTTTTTCACAACACAATGTAATTAATTGTAATTGAAGATACTTTTTTCCATTTTAGTTATGATTTTACAGCTACAAATTTTTTAAACTTCGAAAAGCTATGGATCTTGTAGGTGTACCGTATACCATTATATTAGACGACTTGTTGGTCTTTCTGCATGTTTTATACTCGTTTAAGATAATTAGCGTATATGTTAGTACTATAGACTAGACACCGGGGTATTCTGAGACATGTCATAACATTAAAGGCTGATAGCATGAGTTCGATAATACCTATGTACTGTATACCAGGGAACAACTGCTGAAAATCAAATTCGTTTTACCCCTTGCCTGTTTATTGTGGGTTAACTAACATAATATAATTTCTCTTCTATTGTGTATGTGTGACTCAGAGGAAGTCATCATAAACTTGCTGTAATACAGATATAGATTGGTGATTCTCTCTGGTCCAGGGAAGATAACCACCATACTGCCTCACCGTTTCCACCTAATTATGACGGTATTAAGACATCGACCTTAATAAATACAGAATTAAAAGAGTACACTGAAATACAAAGAAGACAAATTCTAGTCAAACAGATACCCACTATTCGATTTTAATAATGCCAGGGAAATATCCTCACCATCTGGGATTTTGAACAGTAGGCTGTGCTGTAATAGTCATGAACACTGAATCGTGTAAAGTTTATTTATATTACAATGCATCTCTTCGCTTTTACAATTAAAATCTTTAAGTGAGTATTCTATGTAAGTACATACACTAATCATCATTAATTAGAAATTGAGATACATTTCTGTGGGTTTATATATATATATATATATATATATATATATATATATATATATATATATATATATATATATATATATATATATATATATATATATAAGTTTTTTTTTAAGACTTGTGGACTGCCTCGCGTCACGTCGACCGCTGATTGGCTGAACCAGATCACGTGGTATAAACAAAAATGTAATAGCGGATTTGATGGGATCTATCGATATAGATTACTACCAGTGTGAATTTTATTTAAAGGAGAGAATGATAAATTAAATCGATGTTATTTGCCATATTGTCAAACATATCTGAGGTGTGAACGCGAGTCAAATATGAAAAATACAGCACACACATACCGAACAGGAAGCCAGTATCAGCACAACGATAAGAAGTTAACGCAGTCTTCCCCACCACCACCACCAAGCAGGCTAACACCAACACTTGACTCATGCTCGCGTGTATCAACACACCTGACCTAGCTCACATGACTGGTCGAAGGATTTACTGTAATAGACCCCCAGCCTAAATCAACCATTAGGGCCCATTTCTAATAGACTTACCTGAGGTAACCACTTGGATTTAGGGTCCAGGCCTAATAGGCTTTAATCTGCGTTATTCCATTTCAACCCTAATGACCCGTAGTGTTAGAGATCGGGTTAGGTTAAGATAAATTGAGAGCTTTTAAGACTGGAGATCCATTTGATCTGCAATCCATTCCGACAAACTCCAAGCGGTAAGTAACCACCTACATGGTTAGTAAGTTGATGGAGTGGAGGAGAGGTTAACCTAAACTTGTAGAAATACGCTGGTTCGTGGTTTTGTTATCTTATACACGCGCACAAAGAGAGAGCTCATGGTTTTAATTTAGAACCAAACTGGCAGCCGTGACGTTGAACCCGAGGGCATTTGCGGTCAAGGAACTGTCTTGATCAGTAATGCAAATGATTATAATAACTTAATAATAATGAATAAGTGATACTACTACTACTGCCAATAATTAAATGCTCAGTTCCGTCAATCAGTAATAGTGATTAAGTTGGTAATACTCGTACATATATTAACACGAGGGTTGACACACTGACCTGCTAGGGTACATGTCAGGGGTCAACTTAATACAGTTATTAATAGCCAATAGATGCATTCCTTCTCTATTGACGAGGAAATATTAATATGAGATTTCAGAATTTGGGTCGTTGACTGATTAGTTGCCCTGCTATAAGGAAAAGGAGCAGTGCCGGATTTAGACCTGTGGCGGCCCATGGGCAGCCTCTTTGTGGAGGCCCCCCTCAGATGTCAAAAGAGTTACGTAAATATAGCAGTGGCGATATTGTAGGTGCATGTATAGTGCCCTTGGTTCTATCCTATCTTGTGTGTGTGTATTGAAAAGCTTGTGGGACTATCCAAGAGTTAAGGATTGATGGTAGTGAATCTCGAAGGACCACAGCTGATTATAATACACATTTCTATAGCAACAGAGGAGGAACATAATTTATCAATTATACAGTAAATTATAACTACCCAGGAGGGTGGGGTGGCGAGTGAAGCGAGCCTAAACATCTGGGAGTTTCGGGGGGCGCTGTAAGCCCCCCGGGAAAATTTTTAAATTTGAACACTTCTTTGGAGAATTTTGAAGCCATATGCTGTTATATTGAGGAAATTAGAACACACACACACACACAAAAGTGAGACATGACTGGAGTCATTCATGTGGTTTCAAGTCGACCAGCCCTGATATACAGTAGGTACTACCGCACATGTGGAGGCCCCCAGATTGTGGAGGCCCCTGGGCAGCTGCCCACTTTGCCCACTCCTGAATCCGGCCCTGGCTGGTAGACCGTATCGCAAATATATCCATAGTCGGGCTATATTATCTTTAGATTTGGTAATTGGGGTTAATTACTTCTTCTGACAATAAATTCCGCTCAGCACTGTTTCCAACGGATAACGTATGGCTATCAAGTGTGCAATGTCTTTTCTTTAACTAAGTGCAGTAATATTTATAAGCCCCTCAACTGTTTAACTTGGTTACTGCAGTTGAAAATTAAATTATTAGAAAATATACATGCATCAGAAAATCACATTACTGTGGTATGGATTACGAGTTTATTTACTAAAGCTTCATTACCTTTCGAATATTCTTCAAGTGACAAGATAATCTGGTGTTGGCTTTATGTTCCGTGTAACTTTCTTCCTGAATGTGTCTTTCATCACTTTAGATAATTATCATTTCGATGAGAATTTCAGGATCGTACCCCATAAAATACCTCATTTTCTTTCAAGTTTGTGCTCGTTTTCTATAGCTGGTCTCGCCATCTATTGGCCGAGAAGGAAAATAAACCAAGCAAGTTCCTGACGTCACTCAGTTTGATGAGAGGCTGTGGCGCGGCAAGGTGTAGCGAAGCTTTGTGTGTAGATAATTGTAATCTGAAGAATTTTTGTGAGTGGGATAGGGCCCCAGCGGAGTGTTGAACTGGCGAGGACGCCGGAGCGGACACCTAGACACTGGTGAAGGTGAGTAAAAGAGGACGTGGTAGTATTGGAGGGCGCGGCTAACAGCACCACCACCCGCGCTCAACCTTATCATCCCAACAGTACTGGACGACGGCAAGCGGTTTTATTATTTATAATTTACATTGACACCAATATCCGCGGCTTTCTGTAATGTTATTCGTAGAGAATGAAATAGTTTGAACTTATATTTAGGAGCGAAAATAATGTTTTATAAGTGTGTAGTCCCTGAGTAATGTAAATAAACATTAGCGGTGAGCGTGTTGACTAAGTGTCACAATTGATCTTGAAGAAATGCAGTAATCAATTACATCACTGTTGCTCTCGTCACGTGCATTAATTGGCACGAGTCAATCACATTACCATCCATGATCTTAATGAAACTGACAAATCGTCTTATCACGGCAATCGTTATTAATGACGTTCATTATCACCACCCACTGCAAACACTACGGTACTATCGCCACTCGCAATGAACTGAAGTCACTCACAGCAGCTATGTAACTACTCACTAATTCCGTTCATCAAATGTTTCAGCCATTCGTAACCAGTCATGAGTATTTTTACTTAACATTATCTGGCATTGTTCACCGGGACCTGCCTTTATCCTCTCCACCACCACCCATAACACGATTCATCTCCACTACAGTGTCTGATAGTCACCATTGTTTTGGGACCAGTACCATTACTACTCAGAACATCACCACAGTCTCGCGGGTCACCACTCACTTAGGACCACTATCACCTGTTATCACTGTCACCATTATCTAGCCGCTGGCACAAATAGCCTAACGACCATTATCGCCTTTACCATGATTTGCCGCCTTCCATATCTGACAGCAGTGTAAAGAATTGCATGTTTTTTTTTATGTTCACACGTCACTCACCATGACTATAACTATCACCATCCATCATGACCAACCACTATCACCACCCATCATGATCAACCACTATCACTACCCACCATGACCAACCACTATTGCTGCCATTATCACCACTCCCTAGGACCACCACCTGACCAGAATCACCACTCATGGGACATCCACCAGACCCACTATAATTGCCACTATCACCATTCACCATAACAATCACTATCATCACCCCCTGGATCACTACTAGACTATTATCACCATTGACTGTAACCATAACCGCCCACCATTATCACGACCCCTAGGACCACCACGTTCACCATTCACCACGAAGCCCACCAAAACCACTATCACCACCTACCACGACAAACCACTATCACCTCTTACCATGAAAACCACTCTCACCCCCTACCAGGACCACCGCTGACAACACCCTTCAGAACCACCATGTGTATAACTATCACCTTTTACCATGACTACCACTATCACCACTTTCCATTACCATCAATATCACCACCTCCCATTACCATCACTACCACCACCTCCCATTACCACCACTATCACCACCACTATCACCACCTACCATTACCACCACTATCACCACTTTCCATTACCATCAATATCACCACCTTCCATTACCATCACTACCACCACCTCCCATTACCACCACTATCACCACCTACCATTACCACCACTATCACCACCTACCATTACCACCACTATCACCACCTACCACTACAACCATTTACCAGTGCCACCATTTACCATTACTAGTTTCACCATTCATTAAATGCTCTTTCACCACCTACTATATATTGCACAGCCCAGCATGGTCCTTACAGTCAGCTATCATTATGACAGTCACTCAGTCTGTCACCCATGTTTAATACTTCCAGCACTATCAGGATTACTTACACTATAAACCTTATCATTTCACCATCCACTGTAAACATTACCACTGTTAGTTATGTTTGGGATATCAGATTTTTCATCACGTATTAATTAGTCAGAGGTGGTCGCGCTAAGGTAGGTTGTGGTGGTAGAAGAAGGGTGGTGTTGGTGTCCTTGATGGAGGATGATTATGTCGACGCTGTCAATGGCCACGGTGAGTGGTGAAGGTGGTTTTGGTGGGTGTTGGTGTTTGTGGTGGGTGTTGGTGTTTGTGGTGGGTGTTACTGTTTGTGGTGGGTGTTAGTGTTTGGAATTTGAACAGTATGATGAGTACTGATAAAGTTCAGATAGATGGTGGTGTCAGTAGTGGGTGGTAATAATGTTCGTGTCAAGTGGTAATAGTGGCCATGGTGGGTGATAGTGTCTATAGTAGGTGGTGGTAAGTTTTCATGGTGGGTGGTGATAATATCCATCCCAGTACCGGTAGGTACTTAGAAGCTTCCAGTGAGAAACGTATGGTTGTAAATATCATGTAGGATCATATTACAAACAGGCTGATGGTACTGGGCACAGGGATTTAATGGTTGTCCTATAAAAGTCCCGTGCAATCACATAAACACGATGCCATTGCAGAATGAAGGAATGAGAAGACTAAAGTACAATGCCATTGCCTGCACCCTTTTATTCACTCGATTTCCATAAATGGGAATATTGCACAGTGAATATAAATTGTTTTGTTGATACACTGATTTAGGTTGACAAAGTGGTGGCTTGTGTTGTTGACACCTTAGTTAATCTTGAGTAAGAGGTGGCTTGTGATGTTAACCCTTTCTTCTGTTGACTTAGTGGCGTCTTGTTTTGCTGACCTCCTTTGTGAACTGTTGAATGGTGTACCCTGGTTGAAGTGTAAGTTACCACTCGGCGTATGTATATGCACTCGAAAGCTATTTGTAGTCTGATTAATCAAATATTAAAAAAATTGCAATTTATGATACTGTAGTTGTTTCAACTTTGAATTCTGTCCCCTGTCCTTGTGCAATACCGGAATTTATATACTGTACTGTATAACCAAAATACTGTGTATGTGTATACTGTACAACATACTGTATATGTATGTGTATACTGAACTGTACAATATGGTATATACAAGTACAGTATATACACCAGGTACCGTATACTGAGTAGCAAGCCCGAAGGAAAACCAGGAGGCCCAGTACGTACATGAAGGAACCTGAGCCGCGAATATCATGTCCTGTTGGGACCAGAGACTTGTTGAGACGGGTACCAAGGCCCTGAAGTTCCTGAATGAGCTGGGTTCCCGGCTTATTAAAACCAATAGAGGCTCGAGAGCATTGAGCTTCTTGTTTCAGCATCTCTACATAGCGATCTAGAGAGGGAATGCTTGTTTCATTCTTGCATCTCGTTCCTCACCTTGAGGGAGTCTTTGAAATGTGATGTGAGCATGTATATAAATATGAATAAATGAAAATGTAAAATTAATGAAAATGGAGGGTATGTAGCTACAAGTAGGGTACCACAGGGCAGTGTACTGTACTGGGCCCATTGTTGATCATTTCATAAATGACAGCCCAGAAGTTGCTATACACTCCTCCATACAAATGTTTGTGGACGATGCCAAGTTATCGAGGGGGTGGTTAAAGGAATGGTTGTTAAGATTCAGTGTCATAAAGCATAAGAGGATGCACCTAGGTCGTACCAACAGTAAGGAGGTGTATCACATGTCCCAACGGGATGGAGAAAAAGCATTAACGGAGCCAAATGTGGCCTGACTTATGCTGTCAAACACTTGAACTAAAATTAGCACTGCCTTTAGCTTAATTTCAGTGAACAATGTGAAAAATTAGCTCTTCTGCGCCCATGCACCCTCCCTGTACGCATCGCCGACTCCTAAGATATGTGATACAGGCAAACAAGGTTTAATAAAACACTGTACAGTACATGCTTGTTGAGCTCCTGCATTTTCACTAATATTGTATTAATTGTATTGTTACTTTGAACATACAGTACAGTAATTGAATGCAGTTGCAATTACTGTACTGTACAATAATTTTTTTTTTCAAAATCAAACAATTACTGGGCAATTATTAAACATGAAAAGGTTTATAATTAACTTCTGTCAATTACAATTACAAAATTGTTACCACTTGCTTGGTTACTCTTTGATATCAATTGTCAGTGAATAGGCCTACGGTATTGGTAATACAAATACACTGTACCTGTAACATAGCGACATATCCTGCTCTGTAACATTATTACCTAACATGACTTCTTTCTACAGTGGAACCTTTATTTAATGGGCTATATGAAGAGGAATGTCCATTAATTAGGGTCAGTTAGATGTGAAACCTCCATCTAATGATATACACAGGTATAGAGATGAATGTCTGTTACTGTATATAGAGGATCCGTTAATGTGAAACCCCCACCAAACGGATTATATGGAGAGAGAAATCTGTTATAATTATGCAGGTTTCACTGCAGTGTGTTGTAACTGTCTGTTTAGTTAGCGACATCATCAAGGTTTTAGAGATTTATTATGTTGGGGTCTAATATTGGAAGCTTCATCCGTAACAAGTACAGTACGTAGGTACTGTTCTGTACGACAGTAGAGTAGTGTATATATAATATACAGTACTCTACTTTTCTGGCAAATGTAAGGTTATTGTGAAAATAGAAAACTATCAAGAATGATGTTGCAAGTAGAGGTACATGTACACACACCAAAAAAATCACCTTTACGGTGTTATACAATGTGACACACCGGACCAAAAATTTGGAACAACGCAGGTTTTATATGTATTCCTCATAATTTCTCTGTAACAGCTAAATGTGATGGCCATACGGAATACATCATAGCTATTGATTACACAATGCACCACACAATCAGAAGTACAGTACTGTACCAACCTTAGCAAATGAACATGACCCCTCAGTCAGTGATCGTTGCAAAGGCCGTCAGGCCCAAGGGTAGAGAATTTTTATTTATTTATTCATTTATTTATTGACTATTTATTTACTGTACAGTATACAGTACTGCATTTATTTTCCTGGTTATTAGTCTGAAATCAATACTGTACAGTGATCAGATTTAAAGGACCTTTGCAGCTATCAAGCATGGACTTACCTTATCCCCAATCTGAAAGTTCAGGGAATTTACAATACAGTACAGAACAGTACATGTATTATATTGATATTGCCCATGACAAATTTGATTTTTGCTTGTTTTTTTTCTCCATAGACTCAATATACAGTACTTACAGTATTTAAATATTGGTGTGAGTGAGGGTGTGTTATCATAGGTTCTTGCTTGGGATTGACAGTTGCTTTGCTAGCTCTTGTAATTTTGGAATGTATATGGTCCTGTGCACTGTACATAAGCTACTCGTGCTCTTTCATCTTTGGGTGGGGATGTGTTATTTTGTGTGACCCTTGTTTTTGGCATCACACTTCTTTAAATATCATAATTGGTTATCACTGTAGTGTCAGTGATTCCTTGTGATTATAAATATCAGAATTAAATTTAGTAATGTCAGTATACAGTAGTATATGATGAACTGTTAAGATTATACTGTATATTTCAAATTATTTGATTAACTAAAGAATACAAAATAATTTTTATATACCAAATACAGTAATGCCATTTTTAGTAAATTTATCATTTACAGTATGTTATAAAATTGAAAGACAAATATGACAGTGAAATAACAACCAATCAACTTGAACAAATTGTGTTGCTTGTTGAATATGCCAAAAGTGGTTGAATCTTAGTTGATAGTTCAGTTGTTGCTAAATGTACAGTACAGTATTTCTGTTGGGTTTGATTGGAATCATTTACTGGTAGTTCTGCCAACCCATTTTTACTATATTAGAAAAAATCCTGTGAATATAAATTTATTGTGAATTCGACCATATTACTTTTTTCATGTACTGTACTGTGCTACTGTATACAATGCTGTATTTTTATGGGATCTTTACATCTTCAATGCCACATTAGTTAATTTGCTTGACTGATATTACCCACCTTTTCAAGTTTAACAATGTACTTGTCTAAATAGCTAGTACAGTGCCTTATCATCTCTAACTTTTTGTTCACTTTTAAGTGTTTTTTTATGTAAATAACATAATCATCT
The DNA here is from genome assembly GCF_018991925.1 of Homarus americanus. Lineage (NCBI taxonomy): Eukaryota > Metazoa > Arthropoda > Malacostraca > Decapoda > Nephropidae > Homarus > Homarus americanus. Next base: position 2,950,039 of record NW_024744839.1, read on the forward strand.
CCATGTCTTTTTTTTTGTAGTGTTGTAAAAATAAAGGGCAGGCACATAATAACACCCAGTATTATTCACACATTTCACCTACGGTAATAACTTGAATGGCATTCTGGTTGTGGATAAATATTAAATTGTAAGACATAATGAACAAATTTCTTTATTGATGTATTTAATGAAAGTGGAAGAGATAACAATGATGTAGGGAACTAAAGTAGACCAACTACGGGTGGCAGGGTAAAAAGAAATATATTTGAAAATAAGGTTTAAACTAGAACTACTGTACCATAAAAAATTTCTGTGGTTCAAGTCTTTCTGAGAAACACATAATCATTATATTGTTTCTGTTTTAATCATCTGAATCACTTCCTTTTTGTTAAATCTTGAACAAAACCTTTATAACCTAGAGGAAAATTGATGGGAAAAATAGCTACTGTACTTAGGTAGGTGGATGTGAGAAATGAGCATGACCTTTGATACCTATAAGAGGTTTGGGTATTTTATTATTCGCGCACACTACTTAAAAGACACGCGTGCACACCTACAGTACACAATGATCGACACAAATTAAGCCTGTAGGACATGTAGGTAGAAAGATTTATAGGTTGACTGTAATTCAGAATGGATAGTCAGGAAAAAATCTGAAGCTTAAATTTCCCACATCACCATCGCCTCCTTCCATAGATTACCCTTAGATCTAGTTCCTCCCGGCTTCACCATCACACACCATATTGCAGATGCTTTGATATTGTCCATCCTTACTTTGTGCCTTCTGTGTCACCCGTGTGTTGTTGATTTTAATACAGATAAAGTTTACCTGTAGTGTTATTATTATGAGGAAGTAGAACGTTATGTTGCACAGCAGCCAGCTAGGTAGAGGATTATGTCGACAAACCTGATATATGCGCAGTAAAGGAACGTTGGAGGTAAAGTTAGTGCAGAATTAATTGAATTCACTCTTATTTCTTATTGAAGAGAAATGAACCGGATAACCTCTATGAAAGATACTCGTGTTTGTGTACTCTAGGTTAGACTCACATTTTGTAATGCATTCGGTGGGATTGGATTGACAAGCTTTACTTTATTCTAAAAATAAATACGATATAATTATTTTAAAGGGTTTTTTCTTCTCCAGCCAACTCCATGGTAAGCTTCAAGGATTTTCCCCTCCCCACCTCTCAAGCCCCCTACCCTCCCTTTCCCCCAAGCCCCCTCCACCCTCCTTTCCACACGATCTCTTCCACCACCGGGTTCACCTTATACCGTGATATCTGGCCTCTCTGGATATGAATTTTACTTCTGTCCTCATACTGGTAGTTCCGATTTTTGACGCAGTGAAACTGTGTGCAAGACGTCATCGCGACCTCTGTTCAAGGCTTCCACAACATATTTAGAGATAAAAGGGTGGAAGAATGGGAAGTGGTGGGAGCAAGTTTATGGACGAGGACAGTGCTGAGGGCTGTGTTTATCTTATATACTGTATTGATGAACAGAGGGAGCAGGTGAATCATTGTGGAAATGTGTAATGTAAGAATTTATTTAATAGGGGAGTGTTTGTTGTATGAATATAGACGGGGGAATGATTTAGATAAAAAGCGTGTAGGGAAGTCAGGAGCGAGACTGTGGGGTTATTATTGTACTGTACATCGTGAAAAAGCCCCATTAACTTTGTGTGTTGTATGTTGAGATATATACTGTACAGTAGATAATAGAGGAAAACATCGCTCTGGTAAATTAATATGCGAAAAAATTCTTCCTTTGCATCTCTCTCTCTCTTATGCTGTACATGTATAAAGGGTAAATGTAGGGAAGTGGAATACTATTGTAATACTTTTTTTTTCGATTTGGGAGTCTGAGGTGATGCATCAAAATCCTTCTCCCATCTCAGGAGTTATTTGGATTTAGGCCTAGTTTTGTTGGTGTGTTAGGTGTACTCGCTCATTGGTCAACCTGCCTCCTACCCATCCTCCCCATAAATGTTTCTCGTTTCTTGTGGAGATTGTTCTTTATCAATTTCAATTTCAATTGTTTATTCCTTGATAGAGGAAGCGGGATCCTAGTGCTGTCACTAGGTACCCCTGTACAATGACACCAGAAGCATCTGGCAAGTGTGACAAGTATATACAGTATAAATATTATAAAGGGGCTTAATAAAGCCTAAGGAAGGAAGGAAGGATATTCCTTTAACACATAATCAATATTATTAACAAAATATCTGGCCAGTATAGGGAGGATCATTGTGTCTCCGTCAGGGGGTCGTGGAGTGGTGGTCCAGCAGGCGTCACGGAAGCGTTGTGTGTGGGGACATCTTAGGAGGTAGTGGATAAGGGTGCTGCTGTCGGGTCTTCTGCATAATGCACTGTTCTTTATCTGCAGTTTCTTTCCTCACTGCCAATCTCGTAGTCCCCCTCATCCACACCAAGAATACCCTCGATTTTTCCTAGATTACTTAATACTGGCAGTCCTCCACCCATCTAGTTTAGCCCCCCTTCCCCCGTAACAGCCTTGGTGTGCAGTATTTTGGAAACCTTGTCAGGAGGGACGAGTTGTGTTTAATTTGATCCCCATTGGGATTTTCATGAGCGTCTATGGCTTAAGTTGGCGACGCGGCGGCTTGTGCCAGGCTTGATGAGAGTATTGATCACCAGACCTGAGCTAGACGCGTAGCAAAAGTGTGGTGGAGGCAAAGCCCCTACTGGCGCTTTGCTCACTGAGATAGGATTCGATCAGGCGTTTCTCGTGGGGTGCATTGCCTCGCCGTGGCCGATTTCTATGATTTATGAAATCTTGGCGAATATAGGCGCCACTTTGTCTATATGTTTGTTCCTGGCCTGGTTTGTAAGCTCTTAACCACTGAAGGAATTTGTGAAACTTTACATAAATGTACAAATACGACGATATGTAGCGTTTAACTCTGCAAAATGCATCGTGAAATTAGTCAATACATCACGTTCAGTTTACACTTAAGGAAAATGTCTGTCTACTTTCCGACCTCTTTTTTATCATTTAGTACAGATAGTTCAGTTGCTCATATATCCTATCCTTCCCTGATGATTAGCCCCTTGCGGTAGTCGTCACGCCAACACAAGAATATTATCTGGTGTGTGGTCTTTGGTGTCTTGGTGTGGCAGGCAGCCTCCTCCCTCCCTTGATCTTGATGCGCCTCTAACCCGCTGGGAAATTAGATTTTAAATTTTCCTGCGTCATTTTTTTCCCCGGCGCCCTTCTTTAATTTGTTATTTCCCATTCCTCGGTGTTTTGGGTTCTAAAATCGAATTTCTTATTTAGCTGCTTTCTATTTTTAGTATTTTGTTAATAAAACTAGGACGTAATTTTTCCTTTCATCACCAGCTAAGTAATTTTGGCAGTACCGTCATATATTAGGTAATGAGAAATATTAAAATTCTCGACTTTTCAAAATGTTCGTAATAGGGAAAATCCTTACTCTTATAACGTTATGTAGAAATACATTACATATGCCGGTACCAGATGTTTTTCCTAAATTAACATGTCTGTTAGATACACGTAAGAATTTAGTCATTTATATGTTATGTGATTCCAATAATACTTGAAGCTAAGCAAGCTCCCATGTTAACAGACCAGGAAACTTGCTCCTCAGTCACTTGGAAGTCACATTTAGTTCACAAATAAAATCTCCAGGCAATCCACACGTGGTGAGGTCAAGCTGTGAGCTGCCTCCTTGGCCCTGCGGCGTCCTGGAATGCTAGGAGTCATTCTCATCATGGCTTCGTCTCACTGAAAAAAAAAACAAAAATAGCTTTTAGGAGGCCAATGGACATATTTAATTAGGTGTTTAGGTTCGCTCGACCATGAAACTCAATGAAGAGATGCGCCTGTGATGCCAACACTAATACCCCCAGATGATGGCTACCCCACTAATAGTTTTGGTTATTTGGCGAGAGGAAGCATCCCCGGTACTGTACCAATGTATAACTGGACCTGACTAGCTATTGTTAGTTCCACCTCTGTGCTATTTTTATTGAACACGACACACGTTGTTTGACAAACGCCATTAAGACTGGTATTAAGGTACGTTGCGGGCAGATCTCAGGTGTACTGAAGTGACTATTTCTGCTGTCATTACAAAATCAGAATTCTGTTAAAATGTTAACCATGTACAGTACCTGTATTACTATTATCATCTATAACTTCTAGCTCAATACTATTCACGGTGTATTATTAACAAGAAAAATACATACATTATTTATTTTTATGAGGTTAGATCATTAGCTTTACATTTTAAGTTTGTTGATGTCACGTTGTTGACATTTTAACAACGTATCCGGTCACTGTGTTTACGTGCGAGATATGGGCGTTCATTTGTTTGTCTTATACTGTCTTCACCACCCCCCCATTTTTTTTCTTCCTTCACCTCATCCTCCTCCTTATTCTTCTTTCCTCACACAAACGATTCTTTAAATCCTTTCTTGCTCCAACAATTTTCAGACACCTACTTGTTATGAGAAATAAAGATTATATGTAGCTAAAACAACAACAACAACGGCGGCTGTCTGTATAGGGCTATCGTCCGGTCGAGTCGATAAACATGTTCCTGTATTGGTGAAACGAACAAGTAAACAGTATCATGTGGGCGAGGAAGATGAAGGTCATATTGAGCTACAGTGAATCACCGTGGTTGTGACCAGAATCGCTGTTTTGGCTGGTTATTTAGTTTACTTTTTTGTGGGGTGGGGTGGGTGGGGTGGGTGGGTGGGGTGGGTGGGGGACAAACGGTACTTTATAAGGTATATTTCCCAGTGGTGTTCATACGGTAAACCATTTTCACGAAGCTACTGAAGTGTCATGTTTTTTTTCTTCTTTAAGTGGGTAAACAAATTTGTAACATACTCAGTGTTTGTGTTTCATTATTATTGAATGGGATAAATAAAGGCTTGAGTATATTGGATGGACACAAACATTTTTTTTCCCACAATGTAAAAAAAAAAAAAATCGCTGAATCAGTTTGTTTATCGTCAGACAGGATTGGTATACGTGAGTTATTTGTTGTATTTTATTCTTATTTTTTTTTGCTATGCGGCCGTCCATTAATTTAGTGTTCAGTTTTACGGGTGGAATTATTATTGACGTGGTAGTGTAAATTTTAAGTGCTCTCTCTCTCTCTCTCTCTCTCTCTCTCTCTCTCTCTCGTCCTCCTTTTTTTCTTTTCTCTCCCTCATTTTCCCTTTCATCTCCTCCTCCCCCTCCTCTCATCCTTCTCCACCTCGTTCTCTTCTCCCTCCTATTCCTTGCTGCAGTTGCCTCTCGTATTCCTGGCAAGTTTCCAGCTTTAAATTGCTGCTGTGCCGATATTTGGGAAACACACACACACACACACACACACACACACACACACACTCTCTCTCATATATATAGTATATATATATATATATATATATATATATATATATATATATATATATATATATATATATATATATATATATCAGTGTCTTTACTTCTTTGACTCGTGTGTGTGTGTGTGTGTGTGTGTGTGTGTGTGTGTGTGTGTGTGACTTCCTCTCATTCATGCCATCCAAAGCGTCCAGCCACCACGTCCCACCCCTCTGTGTCGTGTTTGTATGGCCCACCTCCTTTTCCCCTCCCTCCCTCCCTCCCTTGTTTGTATCCCTTCCCTCCTTTCCTGTGTCCCTTCCCTCCCTCCTTCCTTGCCTGTGTCCCTTCCCTTCCTCCCTCCTTGCTTGCTTCCTCTCCCTCCCTCCCCCTTGCCTGCGCCCCTTCCCTCCCTTGCCTGCGCCCCTTCCCTCCCTTTCCTGTGTCCCTTCCCTCCCTCCCTGGGTAGTAGTGTGAGGTTTAAGGCACGTATTCTCCTCCTCCTCTTACCAAACGTTCTTCCCCTTCTTCCATCTTTCTACTTTATCTTTTACTCTCGCCAAGTGTGTACCGTGTTAACGCTCTCCATACTCTGTGTCCCCCTCCTGCCTCTGTTCTCACGCTATTAGGGATATGCCTCTCGTGACCCAGGGGTATGTGGGTGTTATGACTCTGGTGTAGGGTGCAGTGTAAACACCTCGTCTCGCAGGGACCTCCACCACACCGTTATTTAGGCTCTCAAATAGATTTCAAGTAGAAGTCGGAGGGACCTGGGGACTGAGGAGGAAGGAAGCGAGTAAGTACAGTAGCCCGTAGCCCCCAAACTCCAAGGTGTAGAGAAGCCTTTGTAGACGCAGTTGAAGTGACTAACCCTTAATAAATCCCATGTTTTTCTTTATTAAGTCTGTGAGAAGTAAACATTAGGTAGGACTCACTGGTAAACATCGTCCATATCTGATTGAAGGTTTTAATTGAGTCGTTGAGAGTTTAGAACTTTGCATTATTTATCGTTTTCATTAAATGTTTCTCATCCCTGTAGCTAGTCACGGTCAGGGCCGCCCTAAGAGGATGCGGGGCCCAGGAGAAGTAAGTTCCTGAGAGGTACCCCTTTATAAGACGATACTTGTTTTTATGTAACATGGCGATAATGTTAGTTTTTGGTAAACTATAACAAAATGTGGGAAGTACTACAGTTTTTTCCCATAGTTTCATACATATTCGTAATGGCTAAGTCAGATTGTTAATGTACTTTAACATTGGTAAGTTGTCATGAAATACTCCACAAGGGTGTATATTATTTTTTCTTCTTTAAACTTTTCACAATAAAGATGCATAACACAAAGGAATATATTTATGTTATCCTAATTATACAAATTATATTCACTGTGGGCTGGAGTGACGATTCTTCAGGTGGAGCAGGCTGGGGTAACAATTCTTCAGGTGGGATATCCCGGGGTGACGATTCTTCAGGTGATCCCACAACTGCTTATTTTATAGACACTCACTTCCTCGCCGCCTCTGCACCAAACTCTGCCATCAAATCGTGAGAAGTTGTCGATTCTTTTTTTATGGAAACCAGAGCCAACCCACTCAGCCTGTCTCGAGACCTGTTGGTACTCGTCGCGAGATACTGTAGTTATTTTCATTGATCTGTTTAGAAGAAAATCGCTCCCCTGATGCCACAGTGACTGGAATTGTCAGTAAAATGTTGAATGCTGTTTCTGCCTTTAAAAGATGTAAGAATCTGGATGTTTACGAGTACAGTTTTGTTTCTTGGGATGTAAGTTCTTGAAGTAGACGAAGCTCCGGAACCACCAGTAACCTCAAAGTCTGGTTGGGTTAGGTTTTCTTGGTCACGTTTTGTGGCTCATCTTCACTTGTAGATGAAGCTTGTCGATTTTTCTTCACTCATCCGTTTTTTAATTAAGGTTCAGTCTCCAGGAGGTAAATCCAGTGTTCTGTGATTCTGTAGACACTTGATCATTCCTCCCATCTAACTGCTGTATGTTTGTCTGTCTTTGCTCGCCATGGTATGATAAAAGACGTAGACTGTGTACAATAGAAAAAGTATATCCACGGAATACAAAACAATCACGTAACTGGAGGAATCAAGGTTTGGACTACAGGTGTCAAGTAAAGTGTCAATTGATACTAAGAATGACCTCATTGTGTTGTGCGTGGGTAGTGAGGTGAGGTCAGAGAGATTAACCCCCAGGTGAGCGCAGGACTAGACCCGACAACAGGAAGCGCAGGTCACTCCTCCAGGTGTTGGGTGAAGTTGATCCCGACTCCTGGAGGACCCCAGGCGCTGTCCCTGGGGCGTGGTGCGGTCGGGGGCCCCGGTTCACCATACACTGGAGACGGGCCTGATCACAGTCGTACATGGCTCGGGCACACACACAATGTGTGTTTGGACTAAATTATTATCTATTTCCTTAATCAGGTAGAGGAAGAGAGCCGCCAAAATACACATTGATAGACCAGTTTTAATAAAATAGTTGCTTCTAATTGACTAATATAATTGTATTCGTAATCCTTGGGTGCAGTTGGTGTCATTGGCCACATGACTTTGTTTAGGTAGGTCAGGGGAGGCAGCAGGTACACTCAGGTAGGCAGGAATCAGCTGTGAATTAGTCATGTTTTGTTACCGAGGTGAAGTGTGAGGGGTTTGTTGTCTTGTATTTTAGTTGTCTATTAGATGTAAACTGATACAACTACAAACTTATTGATGTATACTTATAAACCACAAACAAGCACACATATGTACAAACTCACATATACTGTCACCACACCCCTCAGTACCTCACTTGGGGAGGGAGAGGGTGGGGGGGTTCTCCTCAGTACTGACACTCAGTTGCTCCACTCCACCACCACCCAACCCCCACGTGTTGGCAGTAATGGATCTAGCCTGCGGCTAGATCCATTACTGCCCCCCCCCCCCAAAAAAAAACTCTCTCTCTCTCTGCACATGTTAGGACAGTTAGGTGATAGCAATTTACATAACCCCTCCGTATTATACTATTAAGGGCGGTAGTAATAATAATCATCCATTTACTCGGCAGTGAAGGGGGGTCAAAAGAGGGAGTGGTGCAAGACAAGCGTGGGAAACTGTCCACACACTTGTACATATCCGGTAAGGAGGGGTCTTGTCACCTAGTGTAAGACGTTTGGCCCACGGTGGTTAGGACCCACCTAACCTAACCTAACCAACCACATGTAAGAGTTGGAACAAACACTTGTGCATGGAGTCTCCTTCAGTACACTGTTAATGCTCTCGGGCCCCGCGTGTGACTGCCATCATTGTTATCGTAATAATACAATGTGGTTAATTTATAAGTTACGGTTAGTCATATATTAATTTGTATTCCTGTGTTCATTATTTTTGTGACTTAGCGGAGCTGTGAATGTGGTTATATCGGCCGCTTCACCACAGTAGCTACTTGTTTATAACCCCCTAGCTAACGCAGGGACTGACGAACGGAAGGAGCGCATGCCTTCTTAAGTTCCCCTACCGGGACGGTGGGGAACAAAAGGTATTGTCCTCTTTACTGGCGCCGTGATCGTTATTGTTACGTATTGAGCGGTGGCGCCCAGAGCGGCTCCTCGTAAAGTAGGAAATGGTGGACGGCGTGTGAGGCTCCTGGCGGAAGTGGTACACGTCCACCAACACAGGAAGACGTTGGTTTACTAGACAAGGCGAGAAAGGCAGAGTCTGTGACCCTCGACTCTCTTGTGTGTTGGCCTGGTGTAGTTCCCTCCCACTGTTTGTTTATGGTCTCCACCACCCAGTATGGACGGCTACCGAGTCGTTTTACCCGTCTTAACTTACTATAGCTCTTACTCCGGGTGAACTGTAAGATCTTAACCCCAATACTGTACTTTAGTAGTCCTGACCAATACTTTTAGACTACACTACTACCAAGTAACTCCTTATAAGTTCTTAGCCCCTCACTACGGGGGCGCCAGTTTCAATAGTTTACTGGGCTACTCCAAACGATTTTATTCTGCTCGGAGGAGACTCCTGTACACGGGGGTCAAGTACGGGCGAACATTTCCTAGTGATCATGTTTCTGTAGAGTTTAAGATAGATAAGTCAGTAGCTTGTTAAATGTATCCATACTATTAAATGTACCGAGAAGTCATAAGGCAAATGTCCTGCTATGTCAATAAGTTGCAGTGAAGTGAAACATGTAGCTTACTGAGCCACTGTAGCAATACCTCCGTTACTATTATCTAACGTTCGTATCTGTAAACAACAACAACAACCATATTACACGTATTCCCTTCAATGTAATGGTAAAAAGCTAGACTACGGCCAATTGCGTTTACGAAGGCCAGCTGCATAAACACTGGGTCGTAAAGCAGCCAGTGACACAACACAGTGATTTAGGCAACGCTCGTCATTCACCTCTGGCCAACGATGCCATCAGACAAAGCTTACGGGATGTGCTCTTAATATCAGTCAGTCAGTTCTTATTATGTTTACATGTTCCCAAGTTGATAGTTGATTAACGCATACTTCTCGTTTCACTTCCTTATAGAAATTAAGTGGGTTAAATCGCTCGACAAATTAAACCTTCCGTGAGTGATTAATGGCCGCAAATTCCCGATTAAACCCGGACAAAAATGTTATCAGAATTAATAATAAATTTCAGCTCATTAATGTAATAGGGATGTAACTCTGGGGCTAAATCCTTCCTTGGTGTGTGAACTTTACCCGAAAATATGAGAATTTATTATTTTGAAGTTACAGCAAAAAAACTTACTGTATTGTGATCTTTTTTTTGTATCAGTAGAGTCTAAAAAAGTCGTGTGTGTGTGTGTGTGTGTGTGTGTGTGTGTGTGTGTGTGTGTGTGTGTGTGCGCGTTTCTCTCGTTCTTTCAGCTCAGTTGGTGTCACTCATTCTTAACAATCAATCACACTCATTATAATGTATTTTCAGTTAGGTTAAGTTCGCTTCGGTTCGGTTAGGTCAGGTTAAGTTCGGTTCGGTTCGGTTAGGTTAGCTTAGGTGAGAGTACAGGACCGGACACACACACACACACACACACACACACACACACACAGGCCAGTTAGGTTAGGTTAGAGTACAGTACCGGACTCACACAGGCCAGGTAGGTTAGGTTAGGTTAGAGTACAGTACAGTACCGGAAACACACACACACACACACAGAGGCCAGGTAGGTTAGGTTAGGTTAGGTTAGAGTACAGTACCGGAAACACACACACACAGAGGCCAGGAAAAGGTCCCGCGGTGGTACGAGAACTCGGCTACACAGAGCAACAATTATATCCTCGACTGTAAACAAACTGGTGTCTTTTGTCATCAGTGTTCTTTTCCAGATTAAAGTGGCAGTGTTGCTTGTGACTACGGCTCTGAAAACACGAGTGGTTGTTTAGTATTTTGTGTGTGTGTGTGTGTGTCTGTATGTGTGTGTGTCCCCGTTTGTGTGTCTGTGTGGAGTAATCCGGGTGGCTGTGTCCTGGATGAAGTTACGTCATCTGTAGCACTTTGACCTTTACACCACTGTGGAAATCAGGAAATGGTAAAGCTGTAGGACACGGTATTCTACATGCCTGCCTGACCGACTGACTGACCGACTGCTCTGTGATGCATGTTAGCGCTCTCATCCGTGTGTGTGCTCTCGTGTAATCGCTTCGGTCATTAGTCGTAATTACAAAACGTAGAGTGTCATGTATTTAATCAATCATGCACATTAATTACATATACAATCTAAATACAGTCGTTACATCCATGTACCCCCCCGATACAGCATACATCTTGTAGCACGTATTACGTTTTAAGCTGATAGCAAGCATCGTGATCATGGTGTGTTCCAAATGTATTAATTTCTACGTTTTCTAATGGCACGCTGCTCTTACAGGTAATTAAAAAAAATAACACCCCCTTTGGTCATATGCAGGTCGGATGGCAAAGCATTTTCAGGTAAAATTCTCAGATCTCCGTTAACAGATTATGCATTTATGTTGAGCTAGTGTCTGGTTATGACGTGACCAGCATTTTTGTTTTGCTAGGTTTTCCTTTTTATGAGTGTGTGTGGGTGGTGTTGTGTTTTATGAATGCAGGTATATGTCTGTTTTTGTTTTATGTGCGTGTGTAAGAATAATTATTTACGGGATATTGAATATACTGTACAACAACCAAAAGCTGAAAACATACACAAAGATTTAAATATATTGACGTGACGGAAGTGGGTCGTGTAACAAAAGCTTTCCCAGCAGACACAGTACGAAGAGGAGAAGAAATTGAAGAAAGCCGCAGTAAACGTACAGTGTATCCGCGAATTAGTGATAAATTTTACAATGATTGGAATCAGACTGGGTCATGTTAGCGTTCTGTATGGGCTTGGTGCGGTTATGGCGTCGAAAGGCAACATATACATGGACGAGTAACTTCAGGTGGGAGAAGTGGCGGTGGCGAGGTTGGTATAGCAGCTTTGTTCTGAGTGTGTGTGTTTCTCTCCCCTCCATTCCTTGCTCGCCCTAAGTGGAACAAACTACCAAATACCACCATTAACTTGAACACGCTGGGAACCTTTAAATACACAGTAGGTTGGACAGATATATATTAGTGATAAAGGTTACCCGCATGTGGACTGGACTCCCGACCCTCATGGTATGGTCAGGATAGGTTGGTGCTCAGTTAGACTGGGGGGCCCATTTGATCAGTCACCGGGCCCCGAAACCTTTATTCCAATATTGAAGAGCAGCTGTGTGTGTGTGTGTGTGTGTGTGTGTGTGTGTGTGTGTGAGAACCCGGAGACTCGAGTACAGTCGAGTCAATTCACCTGTAATTAACGAGGAAAATCACATCGTTCACTGGTCACTTTGTACCTTCACACCTGCAGTCGTCTGGCGTTAATAATAGCCGCTGTCTGTGTGTCTGTCACCATCAGTATGTGTACCGGCAGTTTAACCCCCTTGTGTACTGAGGGTCTCTGGGTACTGGATAAAATCGTCTGACACTAACCTAACCTAACCTAACCAAACAAGGTAATATTGTGTCAACATTATAAAGGTATAGGATGGCTTGGTGCAGTTAACAGGATGTCTCGTGTCAGTTTATAAGCAGTCTTAGAACAACAAATAGAAGATGATGAGGCGGGTTGAGATTAAAGAGAGTCTGGGTTGTGTTAGAAATATTGTGTTGACGTTTAAAAAGTATATAGAGTTTTTTGCTGTATAAGATAAGGAGTATTACTTAGTGACGTTAGCGAGAGAGAGGAGGGGGAGGGGGCTGGCTTTGGGGCTGCAATTTGTATTATAGAGGGAGAATCGCCCCCCCTTGTCCCAACACCAACCAGGGTGACTCACGCTGCTGCCAAGACCTGCATGAGTGTTCCTTCAGTCATGCGTCCAACACGTCAATTGTTGGGAGTCACGCGAGAGAGGGTCGGCTTTACGCTTGCTGCTCTTGCTACGTGAGCTGGCCATTGTACCTGGCGTATGCTAAACCTTAAGAAATTTTTTTAATGTCAACACCTTTTTTTGTATCTAATTGTTTTTCTCTCGTTTACAGGTGAGTAGTGGAGATGTTGAAGGGGAAGCCATTCAGGTAGACTGTACTGGGTGTACTGCACATCGGCAGACTTGTCCAACATAGACAACAGTGGAATCAATTGGGTGAGCATCGCGTGTGTAGAGTGTTTCTTTTTTCTATTAAATCCCTCCTCCCCCCCTCCCTCCCCTCTTTCCCCCGTAATATTGGATTATTTACACGGTGACTAGTAACTGACTCACCCTGTTATTGTCCCCGCTCTGAGTCTTCCTCCTCACCCTTGTCTCAGGTTTGGGACTGGTACTGAACTTTGTGGTATCAGTGAAGTGGTTTTGTATATTTACTAGTTCTCTTGAGTCAGTATTAGTTCTCCTGCCTCACTCTACAGTGTCGCCGGCCGTCTCCCTACACCAGTACACTTCCTCATGGCACTACTTACATATTCATTATCAACAAGTTATGGAGCGGCCTTGTTTACATTATTCAAAATTACTTCCACGTTGAGTAGTAATACGAGACCACCGTGAACACACCTGGCCAGGGAGGGTGTTGGGGGAATAAGGGTCTCAGGGAGGAGAGTTACACCTGCAGCCACTGGTCGTCTGGCGGGTAACTCTATTTGATACGCTACAGCAGGTCTTCGGCACCGACACTCGTGGATTTTGTCCGACACAGTTGAAGATTTTGTGAGTTTAATTTGTGTTCAGAGAGCGAATAGTTTAGTAGACCGTGAGACTGAACACTATTCCCTTGTTGCTTACAATGCCAACACTATACTGTAAATGAAAAAAAAAGCGTTCTCCAAATCCAACCTTCCCGCCCCTCCTCCTCCCTCGGTTGTTGTGAAAAGTGCCAACACGCTCCAAAGATTTTCCTGAGAGTGCCCTGCATCACCACCTTTTGCGGAGGAAGCATGGCTGAGATACGTTATATTCCTGCCGAAACACAACACAGCCGTGGATTTGTCGGTGATCTTGAACTAAGCCAGCAGAGAGTGACTTGCACGACGCCGCTCTGCAGGGTTGTGTCGTTATGGGGGGAAGGGCGAGCGTCGGTAGTGTAGATGGTGGTGACGCTCGGGGGTGACGGTGGTAATGCCAGAGAATGGATATGAGAGTGACGGACATCATGTGTGTGTGTGATAGGCGGGTGTATGCTGGCCTGGTAGTGGTGGTGTGTAATGGTGATGTTGATGGTAGTATGTTACATGGATGTGGTGGTGGTAATGGCGGCGTGTGGTGGTGGTAATGGTGGCCTGTGGTGATGGTGGTAATGGTGGCGGCGGATGAGGGGATGATAGACGTGTGAGCGTGGCAGGTGGGCGGCGCCCCTCCTCGTTATCACTTGGCTGGGGCACGATGCACCTGCTGGCGTTAGTCGGGGAGGAGTGGTAGGGGAGTGTTGTTTCCTGCCAGGGAGGTGATAGTAGCAGCTGGGGACGGTAGGTAGGTAGTAGGGAAGGATCGGGGTATCAGGTGTCTGGTGGTGATAATGTATGTTCATGGTAGTCGTCGGTAGTGATGGTGATATGGCTGTGGGGGTGGGGGCGAGTTGTATGGTTGATGGTGAGGGTGTCGCTGGTGGTAACAGAGAGGATCGTGACAGACAGTTGGTTTCTTGACGCAAAGAAAAGGATTCCAGGAGATAAAACGTGAGTGGTGGTGTGTTAGTGGGGTGGCCTGTGTGTGTGTGTGTGTGTGTTAGTGGTGTGTGTGTGTGTGTGTGTTAGTGGGGTGGCCTGTGTGTGTTTGTGTGTGTTAGTGTGTGTGTGTGTGTGTGTGTGTGTGTTAGTGGGGTGGCCTGTGTGTGTGTGTGTGTTAGTGGGGTGGTGTGTGTGTGTTAGTGGGGTGGCCTGTGTGTGTGTGTGTGCTAGTGGGTGGCCTGTGTGTGTGTGTGTGTTGTGTGTGTGTGTGTGTGTGTGTTAGTGGGGTGGCCTGTGTGTGTGTGTGTGTTAGTGGGGTGGCCTGTGTGTGTGTGTGTGGCCTGTGTGTGTGTGTGTGTTAGTGGGGTGGCCTGTGTGTGTTTGTGTGTGTTAGTGGGGTGGCCTGTGTGTGTGTGTGTGTGTTAGTGGGGTGGCCTGTGTGTGTGTGTGTGTTAGTGGGGTTGCCTGTGTGTGTGTCACAGTCCTTCCACCACCAAAGAGTAACCCCAACTGCGTCTCTACACGACAAGGCTTAATTGTGCGGGTTCTTTCTCTTACTGTGTACTGTATAGACCGACTGTTTGAGCCTCACTCACGGTAATTCACTAAGCTTTATGTCTGAAGCACGTCGTTATGTTGCCAGATCTCACACACCACTGTATTGTACTCTGGTTGTGAAGAACGTGAAGACTCAGGGGTTTTCGGACTCCACGTTTAAGGTCACTCAGCCACCGCGGATATTCACTTATTCAAGAGTTCCTCCTCTCTAATTGACAGTGATTGAATGGCCGACAGTGTCTGATTGACGAATGACAAAAATTACGGCAAGGTTTGAGGGACTTGTAGTGAGCTAATGGGAAGGAAATGATGTGGGCGGGGTGTGTAGGGCCCACCTCACTTAGCCCTGTTGTGTAGTGTGGCAACAGCGTGTGTACCAGCGAACTCATGCCTCTGATCCTGATCTTAATTTTGCATGGAAGGTCACGGTGCATGTTCACACCATTCATGTATTCTGTCGGCAGTGTGTGAGGGAGGACCTCGGCACGCACACGCACTTCTACTTTTATCATTGTTTCGTTTTACCTATCAAACAGCGACCTCCGGAGGATATAACTATCAGTGTGCAAGTGTGGCTCTTATCTCCCGCCCAGCTGTGTGTGTGTACA
Organism: Homarus americanus; assembly: GCF_018991925.1. Taxonomy (NCBI): domain Eukaryota; kingdom Metazoa; phylum Arthropoda; class Malacostraca; order Decapoda; family Nephropidae; genus Homarus; species Homarus americanus. The sequence goes on from NW_024744839.1 coordinate 2,965,710, forward strand.
GTTATATGGTCAAATTTCTTTGGCTTGCAGTTTTCTGTTTGACACAGTAATAATAATGAAAATGGTAACGAAATATACTATTACCTGTACTACTACTAATAATAATAATAATTCTTTATTTGTGACGTGACTATACGTTATATTCTTCAGTCTTCCCTCAGTACTTACTCTCCACTCTCCCCTCCACTCAAAAACATCTTTATTTTCACCCTTGCCACTCCCTCCTTTTACTCTCCCTTCCTTCCGTTATCGGCACTCTTCTTGATCACGGTGTTCACCCTCCCTATCTCCTCATTCTAATATAATCTTGTCTCTAATTATTTACGAAATAATTGTATGCTTGGCGGTGAGGGGGGTGATGGCATCTGGTATGGGTTGATTTTACACACCTGGCAGGTATATATGTACACCTGACGAGATATTCATTTGTGAGATAAGGAGGAGAAGGGGTTACACGCACCTGACTCAATGGTATATATATAACTTTGATGTAGGATTTAGCACACTTCACAAAGGGGGTTTCTGTACACGTAGTCGATGGCGTTCATAAGGACCAAAGGGGTATTTACGTCCAGGGGAGCTTTGTACACGTTAGGGGGATTAACCAGGTGCTAAGGGGAGGGAGTGGGAAGGGGGGCTTTACTCACTCCTACCTGGGATTCCTATTATTTGTTTGGGGAAATTTCTTGGGATTTATACTTGCTGGGGAAATTTGGGTCGATTTTCTATAATGGAGGAATTTGTGTGGAAATAAATACAGGGTTTATGATGTATTAGCGAACACACACACACACACACACACACACACACACACACACACACACACAGGGGGGAGGGGATGATTCACAGCTTCCATCAATCAATTTTTGGAGACTGGTGTGTACAGGAGTGAGTGGTGGGGTATTGTTAATATGGTGATGAAGATTGATTGGACTGCCTGAGATTTGAGGGAGTTGTGATGGTGACTGGCTGATGGTGTGGTGACGATGGTGGGAGGTGGTGGTGATGGTGACGGGAGGTGGAAGCATGGTGGTAGTTGTGTTATGTAGGCAAGACATAAAGGTATAGTGTATGTTGGTGATGGTGACGAGAGGTTGGGTTAAATTAAGGCTGGGTTATGGTGGAGAGTGTTATAGTGATGATAGGAATGGTGATAATGATGACAATATGGGTACCGTGTGTTGTTTTTAGGTGGTGGATGGTGATGGTGACTGATGGTCAGTGTATAGTGATGTTAGAAGAACATTTAATGGTGATGGTTGTAGAGAAGTGGATATAGTGTGTGTGTGTGTGTCATGAGGTTGAGTGAGGAAGATGTGTCAGGATGTGGATTTGAGGTATATGAATGGTGAGGGCGAGTGAGAGTGAGGATGAATGTGAGGTTGGGATTCAGGTTGAGTGCGAGAGAGGTGAGTGAGGAGAGCTTGGTGGTCAGCCAGGACTACTTCCTGGGGTCGTGTGCCCACACTGATGAAGAGTGATGCCTGGTGTAGCGTTATCACACACACACACACACACACACACACACACACACACACACACACACATTAGCTTGATCATCCGCATTGCACCGGCCAGCAGAGGCGTGGGGAATTCCATCGATTTTGCTGGAGGTTGATTAAGAGGGTCGTCGAGAATGGTTCCCAGATCACGGCCACGGGTGGGGAGATGCCTGGCCGGGATCATACTCTTTCCCCCGTTAATGGTAGGGTCTTCCGTGATTGTTGGCTCAGGGAAGTTGTCTGGGGCCCTGCGAGTGTAGTGGGGTCCGGGGAGGCAGGTAGGTGGTGGGCCCCTGAGTGTGGTGGGGTCCAGGGAGGCAGGGTGGTGGGGTCCTGAGGTGTGGTGGGGCCTTTGAGTGTGTGTGGTGGGGTCCAGGAGGCAGGTAGGTGGTGGGCCCCTGAGAGTGTGGGGTCCAGGGAGGCAGGTGGTGGGCCCCTGAGAGTGTGGTGGGGTCCAGGAGTAGGTGGTGGGCCCCTGAGAGTGTGGTGGGGTCCAGGGAGGCAGGTAGGTGGTGGGCCCCTGAGAGTGTGGTGGGGTCCAGGGAGGCAGGTGGTGGGCCCCTGAGGTGTGGTGGGGTCCAGGGAGGCAGGTAGGTGGTGGGCCCCTGAGAGTGTGGTGGGGTCCAGGGAGGCAGGTAGGTGGTGGGCCCCTGAGAGAGTGGTGGGGCCTTTGAGTGTGTGGTGGGGTCCAGGGAGGCAGGTAGGTGGTGGGGTCCTGAGTGTGTGGTGGGGTCCAGGGGGCAGATGGTGATGAGTGAGGAAGTGATGATGGTTGTGATGATGTGGGCGTTGAGCACTGATGACAGGTGATAGGGCACCACACACCTCTGGAATAACGTGGATAAGAGTAGCGTTTCCGTCATCTATCATGGATTCCCGATATCGGGCAAAATTTACGACCAGATGAACGATGCGCAACGTGCGTGATGGTGAAGGGTTAGGTTAGGTGAGGTCCGCATCACGCCAGGGTAGTGGAGAGGTTCGGGAGGGGCGAACACCAGGCGAGCGTCGTATATTTTCTCGGGGAGCCAGAAATTTCCCTGGTCTCGGGATGCAATACACCTTAATGGGGTGGTAAACATCTCAAGTGCTAGACCATGAAGCATAACTAATATAACGCAATGTTTAGTAAGATTATTAAATCTTTAAACTGAATTGTTGAGCAACATTTTTGTTGTTGCATGTTGCGGGTACAGTTTTAACCATTAATTGTTGAGCCAGCATTAGCAGTTAAAGTTGGGGGAGGGTGTAAGAGGAGGTAGTGGTTGGTAAATGTTAGTGGCCAACGAAAACGCCCAATACATTAGTGGTTACATTATTTAGGCAATAACTGGGGAGGAGTGATCGTTACATGAATATTGTAGGAGGACCCGGCGGGCCTGTTAAAGCTAACACTGGTAATGACTGTATGATGGTGGTGGGGCGGGGCCCCGGTGTGTTGGGGCCCCAAGAGGTGCGGGCCCTGGTGGGTCTGGCATCTGCCACACTATTTTACAACCAAAATATCAAGTTGTGAGGACCTTACTGGTGAAGGTGCTGTTATCACACCTGACTCACACCACAGTGTTATCAGCCTGGACGGACGGGGGGAGAGAAGGTGCTTTTGTTTTATCACCTGACAGCAGTGTTTTGTCACTTCCCTGTGCAGATAGTGTTATAATCCCAACACAGTTAAGGTAGTGTTATCTTGGTGGAGGAGAGTGTTATCCTGGTGGGGGATAGTGTTATCCTGGTGGGGGATAGTGTTATCCTGGTGGGGGATAGTGTTATCCTGGTGGGTGGTGGGGGATAGTGTTATCCTGGTGGGTGGTGGACGACCTGTATACTGTTTTTCTCGTCCCTTGGTCATCTTTCACTATGTTTTTGTTGGTAAGGGATGAGTTAGTGTGTTGAGGGAGATGTTATGGTGATAAGCTTTCACTTGTCGGGTTTGAACTTCAATATAACTCATGTAAACTTGGAGTAATATACAGTAGATCTCCGAGGAGTCTCTTACAGGAAGGTCATGGACGTATTAAACTGAAAAACAAAATTTTCCTTAACTTATATTGACGACAGTCTCACATGACACCGGGCGTAGGGGGGGCACACGCCTGTCCGGTACAGTAGATGTGATGGTTGGGTGTGAGCCATATTCACCTGTTAGATTTGTGCTGATGTGCGTGTGTGTGGTGGTAGTGGGGGTGGGGGACTCGTGGCTCTTGTAAGATTGGCTGTGTAAGAATTATGCTACATTATAATTCCGTAGTGATCAAACCCCTCCTGGCTCCCCAACTTAGTGAAATATTCTGGCCTAGGTTGTTGGGGACCATTAAGTGATAGTATCTACAGGGGTGATCTAGCGCGGGCAGGTGGTGTTGAGTGAGGCAGGTAGGGGAGCGTCTTTGTCACCTTGTATCCATTTCCCTTACCTTGTACCCACCTCCCTTACCTTGTACCCACCTCCGTTACCTTGTGCCCACCTCCGCTACCTCCACCCACCTCCACCATTGGCTGATCACGCTTGACCCGAGTACAGTACAGTAAATTCACCCCTTCCCTCAACCCTCCCCATCTCCCTCTTCCTCACTCACTCACTCACGGTACTGACTGACAGCACTTGACTCTCCGAAACAACAGCCAGCCTCTTTGTCCTCCCAGACTTACCCGCGCTTTGTGTTTCTCAGCTGTGCGCAACATCCGGGACTGCCGACGTTCATGCCCCGGCCTTACGAGTCTTGCACAGTGGCTAAAACAACTATCTGTGCATACTTTGTGGGAAACAATATGATACCGCGGACGATAAATATTGGTATATGAGGGCTGTCACTAGTCACACGCCAAATTTCGGAGCATATCGACCCCCACCTGCACAGATAGTTGTTTTAGCTCCTGTACGTCCTCTGAAAACATATACAGTATATATCATAGCGTTGTATTGTGTCCGTAATGTTAGCTTCATCTAGAGACCTGACTGTAAAATGGAAACCAATATATATTTATCTACCTTCACACGAGTATGTCTCATCAGGACACGAATGTTAGGCTGGAGGTCAGAGGTCACAAGAAGGTCAAAGGTCAAAGCATTGTCTGGGATATAAATTTTGAATGACAACAATATGTGCTGATGAAACTCGACAGGAATATGGATTAACACTGGACACAGCGTCGAACACCAAGATCAGAAGGTCCGTGACAAAGGTGGAGGTCAAGGTCACAGGGAGGTCAGAGGTCAAGCCCTTCTCCGGAACATACACTTCAGTAGGACCCAGATGTTTTGACCACACTTCACACCAAACTACATCACCACTAGAAAAAAGTATACAGGTAAAGGCTTGGTATAACCTAACCTAACCTAACCTCGCGTCACACCTAACCTAATCTAACGTAACCTAACTTACACAACACTCAAGATAGATACAAAGAAGTATGAATTGTCAATGCTCACCGGAAAGAGTATATTATTACAGGTAAAGTTATGGGGTGGCGTGTGTGTAGTGTGGTATGGTGTGGTGTAGTGTAGTGTGGTATGGTGCAGTGGGTGTGGTGTAATGTGGTGTGGTGTAGTGTAGTGTGGTATGGTGTAGTGGGTGTGGTGTAATGTGGTGTGGTGTAGTGTAGTGTGGTATGGTGTAGTGTGGTGTGGTGTAATGTGGTGTGGTGTAGTGTAGTGTAGTATGGTGTAGTTTAGTGTAAGTGCTGATCTATGGTCGGGTGTGTGAGTGAGTACAGTAAACACGGCACAGGATACAGTAAACAACAACAGCAGGGCACAGAATACAGTAAACAACAACAGCAGGACACAGAATACAGTAAACAACAACAGCAGGGCACAGAATACAGTAAACAACAACAGCAGGACACAGAATACAGTAAACAACAACAGCAGGACACAGAATACAGTAAACAACAACAGCAGGACACAGAATACAGTAAACAACAACAGCAGGACACAGAATACAGTAAACAACAACAGCAGGACACAGAATACAGTAAACAACAACAGCAGGACACAGAATACAGTAAACAACAACAGCAGGGCACAGAATACAGTAAACAACAACAGCAGGACACAGAATACAGTAAACAACAACAGCAGGGCACAGAATACAGTAAACAACAACAGTAGGACACATAATACAGTAAACAACAACAGCAGGACACAGAATACAGTAAACAACAACAGCAGGACACAGAATACAGTAAACAACAACAGCAGGACACAGAATACAGTAAACAACAACAGCAGGACACAGAATACAGTAAACAACAACAGCAGGACACAGAATACAGTAAACAACAACAACAGGACACAGAATACAGTAAACAACAACAGTAGGAATACAGTAAACAACAACAGCAGGACACAGAATACAGTAAACAACAACAGCAGGACACAGAATACAGTAAACAACAACAGCAGGACACAGAATACAGTAAACAACAACAGCAGGACACAGAATACAGTAAACAACAACAGCAGGACACAGAATACAGTAAACAACAACAGCAGGACACAGAATACAGTAAACAACAACAGCAGGACACAGAATACAGTAAACAACAACAGCAGGACACAGAATACAGTAAACAACAACAGCAGGACACAGAATACAGTAAACAACAACAGCAGGACACAGAATACAGTAAACAACAACAGCAGGGGTACAAGTGGGGCAGTAATGCGCCTTCTCTCAGCTGACCTTGGGTATCCAGGGAGTAACTGGGGTATCATAGCTGCTGCCACTTGAGCCCTGTAAACCCACACACCCACATGCCCATACTACCCACAGTGCGTCATCCTGCAACCTCCTTTCCCAACCCTCTGTGTTAGGACGGGGGCACTAATGTATCCCACACCCACCCACCCACACGTATCCGCCCAGCATCATCTTTCAAGTGTGTGTGTGTGTGTGTGTTTTGAGGTTACTTACTATTGTAGCGGGGGGACATACATACATACATACATACATACATACATACATACATACATACATACATACATACCACTAATATGTATCCAGTTCTATGACATAAACTGTTCGGTGGCGTTGTTATTATTATTAAATCACACACACACACACACACACACACACACACACACACACACACACACACACACACACACACACACACACACACACACCATATATATATATAGTGTGTGTGTGTGTCTCAGGCAGCAGAATCTTGCCTCTCCCTAAGATACGTTGATATTGATTTCTGGTGTAGAGAGCGCCCGCCCCGCCAGCCACCACCAGCTGGCCCTCACCAGTTTAAATCATCACCCAGACGCCATATACCCGGGTCCTCCCAGGGTCTTATAACGCGGATACTGGTTGATAATGGCTGCGGGTCTGGTCTGGTCTGGTCTGTTTAAGGTCTCCCACTTCACCCGGAACTAGTGACATAGTTTAGCCGGGTAAAAGGCCCTAGTTCCGGGTCATTTAGGCAATTTCTGCTGATAAGAATCTCGATTCCGGATACAGCAATTGTGTCACTTGGCCATTACCATTTAAGATCCCACTTTAAGGACCTCTGCCGTGACACACACACACAGACACACACACACACACACACATTCCTGTTTTCCCACACAGCTGTTCACTCCTCTCCTTGACCCCTACGAGACGTGAAGTTTTATAACGGTATCATATTGCTGCGGTAAATGTGTTGACAATGAAGACTATTACTGACCTGATCCTCGTATGTTTACCAGTGAGGCGAGACACAAGATGAGAGAGGTTATTATTGGTTCCATGACAAAACCCCAACGGGGGTTGTCATTTGTCAACACTAACCTAACCTAACCTAAGCATAAAGGTGTTTTAGTTTATATATGAGACTGGGGGTTTTATCCGGTCACCGTTATTATTGTATCACATTTTGTAAAAACTTTTGTGCCTTGGGGTGTGTTAGGCTATTGTCATTCTGAACGGCGCAGCATGACATAACTACCAAGTGTGTGTGTGTGGAGTGCCGGTGGTGGGAAAAATAAGATATCGTGTTAGTTAATTTACCTGAAGCAATGTTGTTGTTGTTTTTTTAACGCTTCAGAATGTGTGTACACAAAAGTTCAACGTGGTAGTATTTCGCGGGTGAATGAGGAACGTGACTCGTGAAACATGTTAAGATGGTTGCTGAGTGGTTCGTTGTCTCTCAGGTCAGGGGTTTGAATCCCTTTATGGTGGTTATGGAAAATGTTATAAGTCCATTGTGGCGGAGTGGGTGTGGTAAAAGGCAAGGTGTGTCCAGAAAGGAAAACCTGATTCTTTTACAGTGTGTGTGTGTACGATATTCTCATTCACCTGCACTAACCTGTGTGTGTGTGCGCGCGCGCGCAAGGAAAGGCCACATCCGGAATTAATGATCCAGCAAGGGCACAATATTGGTGAGCCGGAGTGAGGTAAATGACACCGGGACACCAGGGAATGTGCCCTTATGTGCCGCCGCACCTGTAGGGAAGATGGTGGTGGCTGCTGCACGCTCTTGTAACCAGGCATCATCATTACCACGGCGGGGAAGGAACCCAGAGATTAACTTATACTGTCAATATGTATTGTAGGGGGAGGCCGCTCACTAATCATGGCGAGATAGGAACAGTTCCTAATTGTTAATGTAGAGAATAGGTATATACTGTATATTAATCGTCAGAATGTTTATAAGAGGAAATACATCATTAGACATGTAAGGATTCTGGGATACTCATTGTTGTGGTGTTAATGGAAAGGGGGGGGGGCATCCGTGAGTGTGTAGAGCGGAGGGTAGTGACGCGGGGAGGAGGAACAACGGGAAGACTCAGGTGCTGTCTTATTGAACGGCGGCGGCTGCCCATACACCGCCCTGGAGTCACCAACCACACTCCCTGGTGCTCCCTCCTCCAGCTATGGGCGGTGTGTACAGTCTCGGTCACTATAAAATGAGATGAAGACTCGAGACACCTGCTACTGACAGGTAAACAACATTCACTAATGATGAACTAAATATTTGTGACTATAGATGTAATAATATAGGTGCAGTTCGGGTTATAAACATGGAGGAACCACCGGAGACAGCTCACCCGCTTCACTTTTGTTTCATGGTATAACTCCTCACGGGTGCCCATACAAAGAAAGGGTTGGCTGCTGTGGTCAAGGTGGGGCTCACTGAAGCACCCAGACACGTCACGGTGCTCCTGCTCTAACATCTGCAGGAAATTACTTAGCTTCCTCCTGGATGATAATGGCATAGTTTGCTCGTCCCGTGTTGCCGCCGCTGTTTAATGCCCACCATGAGGGACCAAAGCAATGCCTCTCTACTTCACGGTCTAGTAATGCCAGCCGAGACAGATCCTGGAGCGGAAGTCATAATTATATCACCTTAGACTTATGATAAAGATGAAGTGTGGGGGGGAATTGTACACGATCCCCAGGACCCCAGGAGAGACGAAGAGTGGGATTAGGGAGTAAGTACAGCAGTATGTGTGTAGGGCTGTGTCGACACACCCGGGTTGGATGTCAACAAGGCCAGGGTGGTGGGGGGGGGGGATAAAAGTGACGGAGTGGGTGGTGGTGATGCTGAGTGGGTGTACTGTAGATGTACTGGGTGTGGCGTTTGATTTGGGTATGGTTGGGTGGTCGTTATTATACCTGGGTGAGTTTGTGTGTGGTAAGATGTGGGATGGTTGGGGAGGATGAGTGTAGATCTGAAGAATGTGGGTGATGGTTGTTATGTTGGTGGTGGTAGGGAGGTGATAACAGTGGGAAGTGTGGTAGTGGTCATGGGGAGGTATAGGTGGTGGTAGAGCTAACTGAACCACCGAGGCGGGGTTTATGCTACAAGAGAAGGAACTCACATCGCCTCACACAGATCTGGGCCACGAGGAATGAAGGTCTTGAATAATTATATAAGGTCCCCGTGGAAAAATTACGCTGCGTCTTACTATTTAACGTAACAACAACAATGATTCTCGAAATGAACGGATATAAAGAACGTTCTTAATCCACTTGATGCAGCCCAGCGGTCCAGTAGGGGTTTCATCAGAGGGAGTCAGAAGCTTCAATTCTCTGGACAAGCATGGATTTGTTCAGGCGGTTTTGCCAAGGGTCACAGAGTCCGATGTGAGGAACAGTGAGACACACTTGGGGTGATTCACTCGTAACAAAGTGCATCTTCAACTTGTGTTTTTCTGTTGTATGAGAGAGAATAAGTGTGTCCATGCCTATATTAAATGGAGATACCTTGAGGAAAAACAAACAAACACAGGATGTAGGGATGGTGGGTGGCAGGCGAAGTGGGGAGGAGGCTTTACGCTTCCTGAGACTGTGTGTGTGCGCCCGGGGGAGGAAGAGGGGGTGGGAGTTGGAGGAGGAGGGTGGGCCTTGGGTATCAGGTGGCAGACAGGTGGGGGGTGGGATGAGAGTGGGGGGTTCCGTGGGGTGGTAAATTAAATGTCAGAGGTGAAGTTGTGTGTGGCCTGGGCTGGTAGCGGCCACTCAGTTACCCACCACCGCCTCCCCACTCAGAAAACACCGAGCCTTAACATCAGATAGTGTGACAATCAGACAATCAGTAAACATAGATGAAGCAGTTAGAAAATGACTTTAACCAACCTGACTGTGTGGGGGGGGAGGTTGTGTTAGGCTGTTATGCCCCGCCGCCCCCCAGTAGTTGTTCAGTGATTAGCGAGTGTTGATAAAAGTCTGTTCAATTGTGATGTCTGTCGTTTTACCATTAAGTCGACGATTTAATAGTCTCTCATACAGCTTCAGTCGCCAGGAATACTCGTCGCTGTGAACTTTTTTGGGAGAATCGGGTCCTGATGTGAAGAAATTAAACCTCTCGCGTTAAAACTTATAAAAAGAAAAAAAGTGGGAATATATTTTTAGGCTACCGTTCTTTTCTTTCCCGAGAAGACTTGATGAGACTATGCGTATATATACCTGGTGAATATTTACCTGACGACAGTTTTTATGGACGGTATATAATTATAACAGTATATCCTTACCTCCCAGGCAGATGTGGTGTATTATATATATATTTTGTGTCTGTGTTTTACCTGAGATTGTCTGCCTCTCTCTCTCTCTCTCTCTCTCTCTCTCTCTCTCTCTCTCTCGTTAAAATAGGGCCTGAAAGAGAAAATTGGTGTGTGCAATAATTGGGTGGAGCTCTTAATTAAGAGTTGGCAAATAGCGCTAAAGTATTGTGGCAGAGGCTGGGGTGGCCAGTGTGAATCTCTCTCAAAATGGGAGGCGGATACAACATCGCCACCATCCACCCTCCTCCATCACCATCCACCACTCCCCTCTCACCATCCACCCCCCTCTCACCATTCACCCTTCCCTTCCACACCTCCCTCTCCCCATCCCTCTCCCCTCACCATCCACACCTCTCCCTTACCATCCCTCTCCCCCTTACCATCCACACCCCCCACTCTCATCATCCATCCTTCAAACCAACCTACCACCGCCATCTCTCGTCAGACAAATAAAACAGATTCCGACACACACACACACACACACACACACACACACAAAGGTCTGGCATTGTGGCTGTGTTACCTGTAGATGACAGCCCCTTGACTCAGGTCAAAGCAGACTCAAGGTAGCAGGTCCACCCGCCGCGTCAGGTTGCTGCCAGTTCTAGCCTCCTGCAGCGTGTACAGGATGCGGGCCCCAGAATATCCCCGAGTGTCATTGTTAGGTTGGGTTATGTTAGGCTAGGTTGGGTTGGGTTGGGTTGGGTTGGGTAAGGTTAGGCTGGGCTAGGCTGGCATAAAGTATCCCAGATGGTTCCTCCTAACTCCCTAACACCGTGGATGTAAGTTAGGTTGTGAGTTACCCCCAATATCAGTCTTGCTCCCTTGGTGTGTTCAGTCTCACCTGGGCCAGAGAGACAATTGGCCTCCTTGCTCTGGTCGGTCAGCCGGTCGTCCATCAGTAAACTTAACTTCTTTTCAACTTCTTAAAAAATAAATTGATCATTTTTTCAGACGTTTAGGCGTATCCCTGATATGGTCGCCTCACACACTGGTCTCACGTTGTTGTTTGGTATATACTGTACTTACACTATCGGTTGGTCCTTAAGCTTCTTGTTTTAAATCAAATATACTGTACTGTTTATATTTTGTTGTATCTTATAGTGATTGAAGTTGATGCATAGATTTAGCAATATCTTTCAGGGTGATCGTTAGCGTGTGGACGAATGAGATCAAATAGTGTGTGTGTGTGTGTGTGTGTGTGTGTGTGTGTGTGTGTGTGTGTGTGTGTGTGTCACCGAACCACTAACTGGCTTGTGGATCCCTCGCACCTATCATGGCCACAATCTTCGCTCACTTTACCTCATCACCTGTGTCTTATATTACTATTGAGCCTAAAACGTATTATATATATATATATATATATATATATATATATATATATATATATATATATATATATATATATATATATATATATATAACTTAATCTTGCTGTGAGTTCTGTACGTGTGACAGATGGTAGGAGGGAGAAGTGAGAGACAGGGACGTCAGTGTGAGAGAGACGGGCGTCACTCCTCACCTGTCAAGAAGCAGACAGGAACACAACACCTCCTCCCCTCTCTGCCACACTCTAACTGTCTAACATGTGGCCACCCTCCTTTTTCCTCCTCCTTCCTCGTTATTGTAAATGATTGTGTGTGTGTGTGTGTGTGTGTGTGTGTGTGTGTGTCCTTTCACACTCACACGCCTTATTAATTACGGTAAATTCATGTAACAATAAAATACCAATTAAATGCGATTTGGCGACAAGAACCACATTATTTACAGCACCAGACGCCTTTATTTATACTCCAGGATTTTTCCAATAATAACTAGGTATATCATTAATGGTTATAATTATACTTCTGGGGGTATATCAGTCATGAAATATATACACCATAATTCCTGGTATAGAATTATATTGTTATATTTCCAAGTATAATATTTCCAGGTATACCCATGGCACACATAAATATACACTACCTGGTATATCATTGGTGGTAATTGGGCGTCTCGGCGTTACTACAAACTAAGCGAAAGAACATTTTTAGCTCAACTGGGAGAAAGTTGAGGCGAGGAAGATGAAGTTGGCTGCAGCTCTCAGGTCTCCCAGGAAAAAAATCATTGTGTGAATCTTAGTGAGGAGGAGACTAGGGGATGGGTACCGGTATCTTGAGGGATAAACATTGCATTATACCTCGTAGACTGGGGGATGGGTACCGGTATCTTGAGGGATAAACATTGCATTATACCTCGTAGACTGGGGGATGGGTACCGGTATCTTGAGGGATAAACATTGCGTTATACCCCGTAGACTGGGGGATGGGTACCGGTATCTTGAGGCATAAACATTGCATTATACCCCGTAGACTGGGGGATGGGTACCGGTATCTTGAGGCATAAACATTGCATTATACCTCGTAAATGATGGACCAGTAAGGATGTATCTAACCGGTTGACTTAAAAGATAAACCACAAAATTTATTAACGTAACAGGATGAGATATTTATGTTTTTTATTCAAGAGATGATAATGTTGTTTACTTTGTACCAGTTAGGTATGGAAGGTTAATGTAAGGCTTCTCGGTTAAGTGTGGAAGGTTAATGTAAGGTTTCCGGTTAAGTATGGAAGGTTAATGTAAGGTTTCTCAGTTAAGTATGGAAGGTTAATGTAAGGTTTCCGGTTAAGTATGGAAGGTTAATGTAAGGTTTCTCAGTTAAGTATGGAAGGTTAATGTAAGGTTTCTCGGTTAAGTATGGAAGGTTAATGTAAGGTTTCCGGTTAAGTATGGAAGGTTAATGTAAGGTTTCTCAGTTAAGTATGGAAGGTTAATGTAAGGTTTCTGGTTAAGTATGGAAGGTTAATGTAAGGTTTCCAGTTAGGTATGGAAGGTTAATGTAAGGTTTCCGGTTAAGTATGGAAGGTTAATGTAAGGTTTCCGGTTAAGTATGGAAGGTTAATGTAAGGTTTCCGGTTAAGTATGTAAGGTTAATGTAAGGTTTCTCAGTTAAGTATGGAAGGTTAATGTAAGGTTTCTGGTTAAGTATGGAAGGTTAATGTAAGGTTTCTCAGTTAAGTATGGAAGGTTAATGTAAGGTTTCTCAGTTAAGTATGGAAGGTTAATGTAAGGCTTCTCGGTGATAAGTTTGTGTTGCTGGCCGCCGGGATGAAACACCTGGCCCGGGATGCTCGTAGTTGACATGAGCATCAGCTTTAAATACTGCCAAGGTCAAGTTCGTATACACTTCTACTGAACTTACCTGTCAGAAAAAAATATATAATAATACTGTATTAGTCTGTGTGACCCGGATGATTAGCTTCCATATGGATATTTTTGTTATGCATTACATTTCCCTGAGCTATGGTGACAGACTTACATACTTACACATGACTGTTTCTCTTCACTCTGTAGTATACACATGTACACCGACACTCCACAAACTTAGTATTTACCCGCGAATATAACCGCTGTTAGGGGACTTGTAGATTAATTTTATGTTTATATTTTAACAATTTAATTCAGCGGATGTGGTGGACAGACAAGCACATAATTATTTACGGCATTAGAACGACTCTTTTGTTTTATTGTGGCTCACGGCGTCGGTCAGGAGCGTTCATAAATAAAACATTCTTTCGTCTATTGTGGAAGGAAGCTGGAAAATGCTGAGGCCAGACAGGACTGCGCAGAGGGAACGCAGCCACCAGATTCTATATAGATTACCGACTCATTTATTCCTTTATTTCACCTCTGTTGTCTCTGAATAAGTAGATATATGTTTACCTTTACGGGAGTTATTAGGGATTTGGGGGGATTCTCTGCTCCCAGTTATCCTCACCGTTGTCAAAGTCTGAGCAACGTAGATAAATATTGGAGAACACTTCCTGACGGAAGAACTCGGACATGTTACAGAGAAGCGCTGCACCACACACCCTGAGTTTGAGAAGGCGGGTAGGTATTCACTGGCGATTACGAGTGGATCCAGACGTGTGTGTGTGGGGAGGGTAATGGCGGTGTGTGTGGGATAAGCCCACCCGAGGGACGACGCTGCCGCCACCTTCACCACTCCAAGAATTACAAAGGGCCTTTATTGCTTCATTGTGCAAGCTGGCGACACGTAATCTTGGGTGCTGCAGTTGTGAGGAATGAAGCACCATCTATGTCTTGGATATGAGACCTGGCAGAGGCTAAACGGCAAAAGAAAACCTTCATTTCCTCGTCTGCGTGTTAGTGTCTTAGCCTCCCTGACGAGATCCAGCGCGCAGCCAGTGTAGTGATAAGAATGGCTTTTATCACCCTAATTGCGACTTTAGTTAGTTGATATTTTTGCTCGCGCGCGCGCGCGCGCGCGCGCGTGCGTGTGTGTGTGTGTGTGTGTGTGTGTGTGTGTGTGTGTGTGATAAAAGAAATGTCGTTAGCGTAACACATATATACCCCACAGCGCGTCTAGGCTTAAGTTGTCAGTGAATCAACATAAAATGAAACTTAAAAAAAATGGCATATCGACTGACCCATTATTTCCCTCTTTCCCATACCCAGTAGTCGCTTGAGAAACATTCGCAGTGTCTGAACTAAAGATTAATTGTGTATTGTGTATTTACTTTTGGTTTTGTACGTTATTATGGTATTTAGTTTTAGGTGTGAGGTCAGATCAGACGAGGGACTAAAACACTGCCTGGAAATGTGTGGTACCCTGATAGCCGAGACACCAGGAGACTAACCCGATTTAGATATCAAAACAGGAAGACCGTGTGTGGTGGAGAATGAAAGAAGGAAGAAAGAATGAGAGAAAAAAGAAAGAAGGAACGAACAGAAATAATGAAAGGAAAAAAAATACTCCCAGGAACGTTGATGTAAACTTTAAAACACTTGAACGCCGGAAAGGAAAACGTTTTTTAGGCGCTACATCAAACTTTTCCCAGAAGTGGCTCTAATGGTCTTGAAATTCTGACATAAGTCCTCTGTTGTGTAACGACATAGTGCAAGAGTAATGGATTTGGATTCACTAAAGTTCGATAAAAATTCCTCGTTGATGAAGATATTAGGGATAAGAGCCGTCTCTTTCTCTCCCTCTCTCTCGTATACTGTCGAGGGTTTGTTGAGGCAGAAGGTGAAGCACTTGTCTCGAGTTACACCCTGGGGCTCGCTACGATCATCATGTTGATAAAATATTTGTCAAACATTATCGTGAAGGGATGTCGCAATCTGAGGCTCAAGGTTGTCACGATAAGGCTTGTGTGTGTGTGTGTGTGTGTGTGTGTGTGTGTGTGTGTGTGTGTGTGCCAATTTTAATCCTTGGAACATAAAACATAGCACAAGTTCAGGTGTGTTGAGGCAGATATACGTCTCCCCCAACACAGGAAGGAGAATCTTGCACATGTTTAAGTTGGCATGACACCGAACTCTTACCCAATAAACACACTATTAAACCTCTTCTTTACATATACACGCACTGGTTCCTCCCCAAAACAGCATCATACCTCACTCCCAGCCACCACTCCCAGCCACCACTCCCAGCCTCCACTCCCAGCCATCACATCCAGCCTCCACTCCCAGCCATCACTCCCAGCCTCCACTCCCAGCCATCCTCCCAGCCATCACTCCCAGCCATCACTCCCAGCCTCCTCCAGCCAGCCACCTCCCAGCCTCCACTCCCAGCCATCACTCCCAGCCACCACTCCAGCCATCAGCCCACTCCCAGCCATCCCCAGCCACCACTCCCAGCCATCACTCCCAGCCACCACTCCCAGCCATCCCCCAGCCACCACTCCCAGCCTCCCCCAGCCATCACTCCCAGCCATCCTCCACTCCCAACCATCACTCCCAGCCATCACCCCAGCCACCTCCATCCAGCCATCACTCCCAGCCATCCTCCCAGCCATCACTCCCAGCCACCACTCCCAGCCTCCACTCCCAGCCATCACTCCCAGCCATCACTCCAGCCACCACTCCCAGCCTCCTCCATCCACTCCCAGCCTCCTCCCAGCCACCACTCCCAGCCATCCTCCAGCCATCCAGCCATCCCAGCCTCCCAGCCATCACTCCCAGCCACCAGCCATCCCAGCCATCACTCCCAGCCACCACTCCCAGCCTCCACTCCCAGCCACCCCAGCCCAGCCACCCAGCCACCACTCCCAGCCATCACTCCCAGCCATCCTCCCAGCCACCACTCCCAGCCTCCACTCCCAGCCACCACTTCCCAGCCACCACTCCCAGCCACCACTCCCAGCCATCACTCCCAGCCTCCACTCCCAGCCATCACTCCCTTAAACTTGTCAGATATATATTATTTATTGATGTGTTGGATCTTTTACTTTTCATGATATCCTTTCGTAATTATAAGCTACTTGGTTCGACTTGTGGGGGGATAAAGCAACCAGAGTGCGTTCTGTGTTTGTCTGTGTCCATTTGACTTGTTACAGATGGGTGGTATGGGTTGGTGATGTGCTTTTGAGTCTCTGTTTGTCCGTCCGTCCCATCTGTCGGATCGCGGGGTGGGATGAGGGGGGTCACTTTCAGACCATATTTATCCTTTTGTTACATTAATATTTCAATGTTTCTTGCTGTAATTTATTTTCCTTTTATCGGGTCGCTTCTCCTAAGTCCTGGAGCTGTGTGTGATTCGCGTTCAGTGTTCTGCTTTGTGTTGGTTCGCTGGCAAGAATGACTGAACTCTTCATGAATCACAGTGAGCCTTGGCGGGGATCCCAACTTGAGAGGTATATTAGCAAGGATTTTTAAACTCAGTATCGTGTCAGGGGAAGATCACTGTTCAAGTAAGTGTGTGTGTGTGTGTGTGTGCTTGCTTGCTTGCTTGCTTGCTTGTGTGGGTGAGTTTATTGAGGGCCGTGTTTTGGTAAGAGTGAATTCAACACCATTCCTGAACCTAAACAAAGATTCACTGTTATGTCTTGTTGAAAGGAGTCAAGCTGTACACATTTATCTTGCCATAGCCACAAAGACACTGAATCTGTCTGTCTGTGCGTCTAAGAGTCTAAGCACTTCACACGTGTGTTTTGGCAAGAGTATAACCTTCCTATTGGTCTTGCCGAGCAGCTGAGCACTTCACTTCTTTTGGTCAGAATCTGGACTATAAATGACTTGGCGGCGGACTCGGTGTTTACAAACATATATCATACCCAACGACCCCATTTCAAAAGTAAATCGGTCCAGTGGTAACCCTTATAGCTTTCCGGGTCTGCAGTATATGATTAACGGAGGGCCACAAACACGAGTAAGATGATGGGTTCAATCTGGCTCTATTTGTCCTTCATTTAGAGTAAGCTAGTGAGTATGGCGGCCCTACTAGCTAGCTAATAGACATACATATAGCAGAAAGTGTACCAAGACGAGAGAAAAAATCGGTAGCCGGGCTGAAGAACTCGGTAGGTTGTGATGAAGACCGACTGTCTGACACAGAGAGAGAGAGAGAGAGACCTGCAGCAGCTTCTTCTCATCACTGGTGTGTTAGGTCGGGTACTGTAGCCTCGACACGCCCCTCCCTCATCACTCATTGTTCTCTGGCCGGCCTGACTTAACCTGCCGACCGCTCATGCATCCATTAACATAGTGAGAAGGCCATGTATGTATTTGTGTGTGTGTGTGTGTGTGTGTGTGTGTGTGTGTGTGTATATGTATGTAAAAGCTTACCCTCTCCCCCAGCCCCATTCACAAACTACTTCAGGGCTCGTCAGGTTTACTTCGCTGCCTCTACGCTGGTTTACCTTCAATACTTTCTCCTATAAACTATTTTTTTTTATTTATTTATTTATTTATTTTTTTGTGGGGGATATAACTGACGTAGGCCATGCAGGAAAAATAAGACTGACTGGAAGTTCCTCGTGTCATGCGTTATTATTGTTTATTATTATTTATTTATTTAATATCTCGGGATTTTGTGAACCTGAAGCAGTAGACTGATGCATTATTTTGTCCATAAATGCTTCGGATTCGTGAGTCTAAATCTCGGGGTTCGTGGTTCAGGGTGAGAGTCGAACGGACTTTAGTATTTGACTGTGTATTGGTTAGTGTGTGCGGGAGTCATGTTGCCTGAGGGAAGTGTGTTATGCTGACTAAATCATTACCTTAACCCGGATCTGTCTCTTTGTGTAGCCCTTGAATGTATGATAAGTCGCCGCTTATATTGTGGACAGTATATTACACACACACACACACACATGCCTACATTGTGTGTGTGTGTGTGTGGTTGCGTGCGTGTGTTTGTCGTTGCGTGCATGCGTGTGTGTGTGTGTCAGTCACTAGGCAACATAAAGCCAGCGGTGTGTTGCCTGGAGCTCACCTTTAGTAGCCGGCTCAGCCTTTCCCAATAGCTCGTGTGTACATACATGGAGTAGCGAAAAAAAAAAAGAGCCACGGTATAAAACATTTCCCTACCGAGTTGAGCTGTGTCTCCCTGGCTGGCGAGACGGGGCGGCCGTGTCATGGCGATATATATGAAGAGCTGCGCCATTGGTTTTCCATTTTTTGGGGGGGGGGTGGTCCAATGTTCCCTGGGTTCATTCTCACGATTTTCAGGAGGACGGCGCTGGTTTATGGAGGCAAGGAATGCGGGTGTAGTACGGGAGTGGCTGTGGTGGGGGATGGTTGGGGCTCTCCTTTGATTGGTGGGCAAGTGGGTCATAGACAAGCCTCTATTTTATTATAGGCGGGAGTTATATGGTGTCATTGTCGGGAGGGATGCCTGGGGTCCTCTTCACCGATCCTCCGCCGACGTCCTAGTCTGGGGGAAGCTTTCACCGCCAGCATGCCTTTACGTCCTTCACGCTCACTGTGTGTGTGCGCAGCGTTACCGTGAAAGCAGTGGATGAGGCTGAGGGGATAATACTGGACTAAGGGGTAAGAGCAACACTCGGTGGTCAGAAGGTTGAGGTGATAATATCGTGTGCCGTGGCTGGAAGATGACTGCCTTAGATACTAGGACAGGAAGGCGGGGGGAGAGGTGGAAGAAAGTAATAAAAAGAAGCTGTTAATATGATTTTTATTGTGTTTGTGCAAGAAATTTAACCTTCTCAACTCTTTTAAACCACAGGAAGTAAAACTATTTTTTGTGTGATGTGGTCGTTGGTGGTTGGCAAAGGAGGAACACGGTGTTCCAGGTGAGAGTTGTGTCGAGGTGGACGACTCGCTGATCTTATCGTGGTGAGCTACAAGATTTTTCAGGGTTATATTCACTTCGCTCTCACTGGCTTCCCGTTCACCCCAAGCATTATGCAAATATTCCTACTGGATGAATAATATGAAGCATGTGTGGGCTGTACAGTACCTATGCTGTGGCGGGTAGATTAAATAGTTAAGGCACATTAAACCATCATGCTAAAAGGGTTAAGTCATTATTCTCAAGTTTGTTAAGTTTTGGGGGATAAGTCTCCAGTTTAGTTCACCTGATAAAGTCTCTAACACTACCTGAGGATGGGGTTAGGTTAACGTTAGGGTGGTTAATCTTCAGGTGAAACAAGATGGGACTAATGGACAGGTGATCCAATCATTGTACTCTTGGGGTTGTATATTCCAGGGGTTGATGTGAGGTTCCTATAGTTAATCACACCAGCCGTGTTTTGTGATGTTACCAAGTGCTTCAACAGCGAAAGTCTTGAAACACAGACTTAAAGTTTTCCTCGACATTAGACAAGAACTGTTGACACTGAGAAAAAATAAACTTTCCTGGTTATCTTGGGAGCCAGAGTTAGCCAGCAAGAGAAGGATCGTCTGTGGTTGTTTTATGAAATTAATTATCGGGACGAGTAGTAACTTTGAGGCTTCGTTGATTTGGTGGTAGTTCACTTGGGTTCAGTCGGTGTTACGGTTCGGGTTCGTATAAGAGGAGGTCTGTGGGTGTTGGTGGCACGTGGCAGGAGTAGTCAGGCAGCAGCTTCGAGTGAGGCAGAAGGTGTCGTCCTCCCTAGTGTAGTGTGATGTGACGAGTGAGTGACCCAGTTGTACTTTTACCCAGCATGACTGATAGATCTCCGTGTGACATTGATATTTTTGTTATACTGTATATTGTGTTAATTTGCATCCGGTGGTCATAATAGGTGTTGACTGATGGTTCTTAAGGGCTGCTGTACCACGTGGTTTTCTCCCAGGATAATAAACGTGGTATTATTAGTAACGGTGATAATAGTAACTACGGTTTCGTGGTAACTCTACGCCAGGTATAGTGAAGGAAGATTTTCAAGTGGTGTTGGTGTAAGTGTGAATAACTCAAACTTCTCAACTTGTGGATGAATTTGTGGTGTAAAGGTTAGATAATTGTATGACATTTAATTACTGTATATAAGGTTTTATTACCAAGGGATTAATATTTTGTTGGTCTATATTGTACCACACGTTCATATTATATGTTTATTTATTTATTATTTATTTATTTATCTATTTATTTATTTGTTTATTTATGTATTCTTAAGTATGGCATAAGTTCCAGGCTTCATGGGTCCTCGTAAGTGTGTGAAAGAGAAACCCACACACTCGGTAACACACTCAAAGTCCTTCAACAACTCGAGTCTTCAAGTCCCTTTAACTTTACCACACACTCAGACAAAAAGTTTTAAAGGTTCATATTTTTTTTTTATTATTATAAAAATCCCGAACTAGACCTGTGTTTTGTGGCGCCTTTGTTCATATATAGTGAAACAATAAACGGATTCAATTTGTAATGTTTTGAAAATGTAATGAGTGGCCATTATGACATAGAGTGATCAAGTGTTCAGTTTGATTTTATTACCAGTGTGTGTCGGTCTGGTTTAACCCTTAATTATCTCATTATAATGTTTACCTTTGTGACGTGAACAGGTTGAGGGTGTGGGTGGGTTAACCAAGGTCTGGACGATGGCTCTTCCTCTTATAGAATACAATTATAGCAGTGGTTAAATTATCGGTTACGGCAATAGCTGACAGGCTGTTTTGGGCTATTTTGCCGGTCCCTAACCTAACCAATATATTTTGACATATCACCATAAGTCATGTTTTTCTTTACATATTTCATTAAATAACATTATAGGCCTATCATTACTCCTGTTACATAAACAATAACCCGGCAAAATAGCCCTAAACAGCTATTGCCGTGACCGGTAATCCACCTTTACCACATACGTTCATTTATTACCAGTTAAAAGCCCAGGAACCACCCTCATAGTTCTGCCAACACGCCCACATGATGACGACACCCGCTTCACCCCCTCTCCCCTCACTGGTAGAGACACCCGCATGTTGCTACCCGCCACACATCCACACTGGTATGGATGAGTGTCAAGAGGTGTCATGGCTGGTCACAATAGGCCCTTAGGTGTTATTTACATCCGTGTTTATCCCTACAGCTCCGGGTCTTTGTATCTGTAAGTGTTGGTCAGGGTCACGTGGGTTGTCTGAAGGAGGAGGGTGACGGCAGGAGCTCCAACATAGGTATTGCTCCTCCTCCTGCTGCCGATGTCCTCGTTAGGGTGACGGAGGTGCCTGGTGGTCACCCTGTGGAGTAATAGCTCGTCATAACACTGGAGGAGGAATGAGGTGTTTCCCCCCTGGTGTGGAGTGTTGAGGGTGTGAGGTTGTTATTGTCGCGTACACACACACACACACGTACACACACACACACACCAGTAATACATCGAGAACTGTAAAGTGATTCTAACCGCCTACAAAATTCGTACATTACTCGTTATCCACACTGCGGGTACCAGAATCTATTTTAGTTATTGTCAAGTCTCGGTGTAATTTCGACGCCATTTTGGTCGCCGTCATTTGCTGTAACTTAAAAATGAATCGTTAACGAGGTACGGTCTCACGCCGGCAGTTAGGAGAACAATAATATCGGATTTTTTATTTTTTTTGGAGAACCCGAGCGTGGAGGTCTGCCGGGTTTGTCATTAGGAAGCTGCCGTCTCCCGTTGCTGCTGGTGAAATTGACCAATTCATCTGCCGTTTAGGATGTTGTTCATTGGTCCGGAACATATTCTTCATTTTTTATCTGACAATACAAACAAAAATAATAGCACGACTTTTGTTAACCCCCCCAAAATAAATCTTGTTTTCCTGGCCGTCCGCAAACTTCTTTTTTTTCCCCGTCGACCCCTGGAGTTATTCCGGACATTAAGGAAACTTGTAATTAAATCAGCGCCGCGATAATACGTGCTGTAAATTAAACAATGGAAACTGTAATTGAGACCATTATACAACTCTTTATAACACAACACATTGGTTCAAGCTAATAACTTTACTGATAAATAAATAAATACAAAAAACCGCTTCTACCTGAGAGAGAGAGAGAGAGAGAGAGAGTGTGTGTGTGTGTGTGTGTGTGTGTGAGAACCTGATCAAGCTTCTGTACCTGTAGAGCCCTTCTCAGGTGTTCCAGCAAGGTCGACAATACTGGCGCCTCCGTTCACCTTACGCCTGACTAAGTTGTTATTGACTATGATTAATTATTGTATTTACCTTTTCACCTGAGTAACGATATAGGTCTTTGTCTCGGGTACGTGGCGAGGTCAGGTGGAGACGTGCTCGTGTAAACAGCCGGGAGGGGGAGGGGGGTTGAAGGGCAGGTGTTGTGGAGAGACAGGTAAGAGTGGTGCAGGTGGGTGGTGTTGGTAGGTGGTGCAGGTGGGTGGTGTTGGTAGGTGGTGCAGGTGGGTGGTGTTGGTAGGTGGCGCAGGTGGGTGGTGTTGGTAGGTGGGTGGTGTTGGTAGGTGGCGTGCAGGGGTGGGGCAGTAGGTGGGTGCAGGTGGGTGGTGTGTGTTGGTAGGTGGTGTGGGTGGTAAGCAGGTGGCGCAGGGTGGTGTTGGTAGGTGGGTGCAGGGTAAAGTGGTAGGTGGGGTGCAGGTGGGTGGGTGTTGGTAGGTGGCTCAGGTGGGTGGTGTTGGTGGTGGTGGTGCAGGTGGGTGGTGTTGGTAGGTGGTGCAGGTGGGTGGGCAGTAGGGTGGCGCAGGTGGGTGGTGTTGGTGGTGGCGCAGGTGGGTGGTGTTGGTAGGTGGTGCAGATGGGTGGTGTTGGTAGGTGGCGCAGGTGGGTGGTGTTGGTAGGTGGTGCAGGTGGGTGGTGCAGGTGAAGCTATAATATGCAGGTGCTAATTAGGGTATCATCATGCGACACCCCGTCTTACGTAAATTCTATGCATGTCAACCTATCTGTGTGTGCTCTTCTATGTCTGTCTATCTGTCTCTGTCTGTCTGTCTGTCTATCTATCATCATATGTGCGATAATCCGCTTTGTCTATTACAGTCCACGTACAGTAATTCGTAGATGTAGTTACAGCGATACAGCTCCTGAACTAAAGTATGGGTACAGTAATTTCTATGTACTGACTCTTTATTATATAGATTACAGATATGAGAATACATGTATGTTCTCAGGTGGCGACTGTACCCAGATAGGTAATTAATTTTAGTTACAGAAATTCAGTAGGTAACTTCCCCCTTGTGATGACAACATGGTTAAAAAGGTTTAGTGTCTTTAGCAGCGTGAGAAATATAAATACGGGTGGTAGTAGTAGTAGTAGTAGTAGTGGTGTGCATTTAGTGTTTGTTTGTTTATTTTTTACACCTTGGTCGCCTTTTAGTTATTGTTTTTTCCCTTTGTGGTTTTGGGTTCTGGTCTCTCACAGCCAGGTCATTGCGTTTGTCGTGTGATCTTGTTTGCCGAATCCCCACACTGGGGAGTTCAAACACCTGCCGTATCGAAAAATATCTCCTCACTCCTACCCCATCCCTTTCCCCTCCCCCTCCCTCCTCCTCCCTTCCTCCTCCTCCCCTCCTCCTTCCCCCCCGTCCTCATATGGAAGGACCTTGATTTTGTAAGTTTTTTTTTTGTACTTGTCGCGGCCTTTGACGAGAGGCTGCCGGGGCTGTGAACCCTTGATTTTACACCGTATTTGAAGGATTTGTGTGTGTGTGTGTGTGTGTGTGTGTGTGTGTGTGTGTGTGTCGAGGGGTGGGTGGCAGGGTGGCGTATGAGGGGACGGGGGGGGGGAAGTAGCTATTTACTGAACCTACCCCCCCCCACGACCGTGCCTCTCGCTAGTAATTACGAGAAAACAACCTCGTAATGGGTCCTGGGAGGCCACATTACCTCCCCAGGCCCTCCTATTACCTCCAGGTTATATTGTCGGGGGTTTCACTCATCCTACTCACACCAACTGTCTTCCTCCTCCTCTTCATCCAATTATCTTCCTCTCATCCATCTTTCTTCCTCCTCCCTCCCTATTGTACCCTGAGATGGTATATATTGTAAAAGGGGCAGTTTGAAGTGCCCCTCACACACACACACACACACACACATCAGATGGACGCCTGTGATTTTAACCCAGTTACCTAACCCAACCTAACACAAATCTAACCTAACCTAACCCTAAGATCACAATTTAGAATAGGAAAGTCAGGGCACAGTAACTCAAGGTTGTACTGTATATAACTAACGTATAGAACGTGTGAGGGTGTGGTCAGTTGCTGCTCAGGTCAGGTTCAAGGTCTGGTTGCTCAGAGGTTCAGTAGAAGGTAAACTTGTCCTCTGTCTGCTGGCGTGTAGGAATGTTTGGGAGGGCCACTGATGTTTGGTTTTGGTCAGGGTGGTTAGGATCTAACCTAACCAATCATTTGCCTAACCTAACCAAACCTTTGGCTATCTGAGAATCCCCCCTCACCTCACCCCCAACCCTTTACCCCTCACCTCCTCCTTCCCCCTCACCACCTCAACCCCCCCACCCCCACCTACTCACCTTAACCCCTCACCCCTACCTCCCAACCCACCCTACCACCCCCAGCAGACAGACAGACAGGCAATATTGAGGCAGGAAGAAACTCTGACGGGCCAAGAAAGGGTGAAATTCTTGTCGTGATTGCTGGGTCAGGATGTTCGCTTGCGGGGTGGGGGGGGGGAGGGGGGGGAGGTGCAGCCAGGCGAGATGGTTTACCACCTGGGGAAATGACCTTCGAAATTAATCCCTCCAGCTGCAGCGGTCGTTTGATAATAACATTTTGACAACTCGGTAAAAAAAATAAAATAAAACGTTATTAATCGGATTTTTTTTAATTTTTTGTTAATAGATTTGGGTCGATGTTTGTATTTAACTGAATTAATTATAAACGTGTGGAAATGTGAGATGTTATATAGTGTAGTTAAATATGTTGGTTTATATATATAGAGAGAAACATTCATGGAAAATTTGTTTGTATTTTTTTGGTGGGTGAAACAATTGAAATATTCTTTGTTTTGTGTGTGTGTGTGTGTGTGTGTGTGTGTGTGTGAAAGTCTGGCTCTAAATTCTCTCAACGTCATCAATCATCATCAATCGTCATCATCACCATTGACCATCTATAAAATAATCAATGTTTCTCATGTATAATTGTCAAAAGTTATGACCCTTGAATGACACACACACACACACACACACACACACACACACACACACACCTGATGAAATCAGATTTCTTTCATTTCCCGTCGTCGTGTTTTATGCTTGTTTATGTGTGGGCTAATAAACCCATTCTTATCGGTAAAATTTTTCTTAAGTTTTATGATTTTATTTTATTTTATTAACGTCAGAAGAAAATGATTAGAGAATAGATATCGTAGCGATGTATGAATGAACAAACATTTTTTTTTTTTAAATATGTTTACGTCGCTTAGATAACGGTGTCAGATAATGCAGGTCTTTGATGAAACTCCTGCTGTGGTTCATAAATAATATGTTTTGAGATGATGTCTTTTCAGTACACACACACAAAAAAACACACAAACAAACAAATGTAAACACGAGTGTGAGAGAGAGAGGAGGGGGGTTCTAAAATGTCATGGCGCTAATTATGAACCCTGAACTGAACCCCTTAGCGCAGTATATGGTTTCAATTTCTGTCGACTGAATTTAAAGGAGGTCCTTGGCGCAGCGGGGTGGGGGGGGGGGTGATTGGCGTGACAATGCATCATCATTCCCCGTGACAGGCATGCCAATTCCCACTCGTGTTTCTGTCATTATAATACCCGGGGGCAGATTACTCCCGCGTCAAGCCTGCTGCTGCGTCGCCTGGGTGTTGGTCCTCTCCTCCCTGCACGGCTCAGTGTACCGAAAGGGCTCCTCTGAATAGCTCCGTTGTAGTGACTTCTGTCCGGCTGTGGATCGTGTGTGTGTGTGTGTGTGTGTGTGTGTGTGTGTGTGTGTGTGTGTGTGTGTGTGTGTGTGTGTGTTATGTACCCTATGTATAGGAATAAACACTGTTCTTTGCGCAACAATGAAATATCGCCAGGTCTTATATATCTGGGGCGAACGTATATAGTTAGTGAACGTATCTAGCTAAGTCATTCTCTCTGTAATTTTGTCTCTCCTACCTATAGTGCTAAGTGAACGTTTCTAGTTCACGCAGTCCCGTAATTTTCCCCTGAACTAGCGCCTCGGGATCGTATCTAGTAAAAAAATATAGTTTCTGCATATCTTTGCCCTTGAGAACTGTAAGGTGAATATACATAATAAACTTTAAAAGGAATCTCGGTGTGATTTTGAAACCATTTTACCGGATGTGATTTCAGAGCTTCTCTACTTTTATACAAGAAAAATCGAACGCACGAACCTTCGAGAATCCGGCACCGTTTTTCGATCTAATCTGGCAGGAGGCAATATCATGTTATAAGTTGAGGCCAAATGAGGTCATCTGTCCACGTCCTGGGAGGTAGAGGTCTTTGACGGGGGAGAGTGGGAGGAGGTTTGTAATAGAGTTCTGTTATTATGTTCGTCTGTCCTGTGAGAGAGAGAGAGAGAGAGAGAGAGAGAGAGAGAGAGAGAGAGAGAGCAATTTATTTTGAAACTTAATAATAATGATAATACTAAAAATAATGATAATAATATTGATGATGATGATGATATTAACAGGGACACGTGGGGTCATTTTTTGGTGTGGACAATTACCAGTGATTAATGTAAGCTGTCAGTTACTCCGCCACCCACCATATTAACCCAATTAATTGTTGGTCACGTGTCCTGGGGTAATGTGGCCCCGGGAAATACCTGACTGTATCGGGTGTTCTTTTTATTGTTCTCATAGTTTCAGGATTTTTTATATATTTTTATAAATTCTTCCCCCTGCCTCCCCTCACCCCCACCCCCCCCCCCCCCCCCCCACCCTCCCTCACCCCACCACCCCCCCACACCTCCCCACCCCCACCACTGCCCCACCCCCACCACCCTCAATCCCCCAACCTCCTCCCCACCCCCCCCACCACCCCTCACCTCCTCCCCACCCCCACCACTCCTCATCTCTACCACCCTCACCTCCTCCCTCACCCCCACCACTCCCCCACCCCTACCACCTCACCCCCACCACACTCAAGCACCCCCACCACCTCACACCCCAACCTCCTCCTCACCCCTCACCTCCTCACCCCCTCACCTCCCCTCACCCTCCCCCCCCGCCCCCCTCACCCCCTCACCTCCCCCTCACCTCCCCACCTCCACGCCCAGCCAGAGGTTGCAGCATTAACCTTTGACCCAGATTATAGTGGCGCGGCACCAGTGTCTTGGAACCCACCCGCCTAAGTCCTCATCCCTCTTCTCCTCCTCCTTCCTTCCTTCCTTCACTCCCTCCTTCCCCTCCTCCTTCATCCCTCTTCCTCCTCCTCCTTCCTTCCCTCTACTCTCCTTCCTTCCTCTAGTCCCTCTTTCTCCTCCTCCTTCCCTTCCTTTCACTCCTCCTTCCTCCTCATCCCTCTTCCTCCCTCCTTCCTTCCTTCCTTCACTCTCCTTCCCTCCTTCATCCCCCTCCCTCCTTCCTTCACTCTCCTTTGTTCGTCTACCTCCTGTCTGTGTGCTCGTGTGTGTGTGTCCCTCTTGTTCATTCGTGTTTTCGTGATGTTCTGTTGTGTTCCTCTCACCCTAGCAACACGTTCTCTCACCCTAGCAACACGTTCTCTCACCCTAGCAACACATTCTCTCCCCCTAGCAACACATTCTCTTACCCTAGCACCACATTCTCTCACCCTAGCACCACACTTTACACTTCCCTTGACTAATCCAATTTGAGGACGGGAAGCGGGTTTTCCTTGTTATTAATTTACGTCAGGGGAACTAGCTTGAGAGAGAGAGAGAGAGAGAGAGAGAGAGAGAGACAAATGACAGTGGGGCAGATGTCGGGGTACCTCATATATTTCCAGTCTTATCTTTTATATACTGTATATATATAAACTTGAAGACAAACTAATCTCTCTCTCTCTCTCTCTCTCTCTCTCTCTCTCTCTCTCTCTCCCTGGTGTCTCGCTGATTTTGTCACCTGGCAGGAGTTGGCAGATGGTCGCCCAGGTCCTGATTGTTGGCTGCAAAGTTCTGGCTTGGAAGTCTTGAAGGAGTGACCGAGTGAGCATGGTAATAGGGTTAGGGAATTCCTTGGGTCTTGTTCCGGTGTGGCACATGGGGATATAGAGCAACGACCCAGCTGTAGATTGATTTTGTTTTGTTTTTTTGTTTACTGTATTGTCGCCTAGTTGTGTATTATGGGACAGACCAACCTACAGCCATTCAGAGACCAATACACGAGGACCTTAATACAGTACTGGGGAAAACACCTGACAGACTCGGATCACCTGTCGGAAAATGGTCCATGAACTGGTAATTATGACAGCCACGTGAAGCTGTCTTTGACCTTCGCTTGATTGGGTAAGAAGAAAATATTTGAAGGAAGGCAGGTGATAACAGGTGCTGGGGCGGGAAGCGGGAGCATCATTAACAAGAGTTGATAGGGATGGAGACAGGAAAGGTGTTCGTGTGTAGGTGGTCAGGAGGAACAGGTAGGTAGGAGAGGTGAACAGGTAGGAGGGGTGAACAGGTAGGTTGGAGGAGTGAACAGGTAGGTTGGAGAGGAACAGGTAGGTAGGAGGGGGAACAGGTAGGTAGGAGGGGTGAAGAGGTAGGTAGGAGGGGGGGGAGCAGTGTGAGTGAGGTGGTGACAATAACTCGGCCAAACCAAGAAGTACAACCTCTCATATCAAATAGATGTTTGTTTTGGTATTGAATTCCACGGCTGCACCGACCCAGAAAATTTTTATGGAATAAATAAAGAGAAAGGGGGGGGGGGACGTGAAGGACGGACGTAAAAATGACGAGGGGTGGAGAGTGACGGCCGGGCTCGTTGACTAAGCACATAACTTTAGATTGGATTTTGTAAAGTAGGTCTAAAGAGGATTGGGACGGACACACTTCCCTAATGCACGAGTTGTATTCAATTAAAGCACAGAGCTAGTTTTTTTTTTCGAGGTGGCAACAGTGAACAATTACCAAAGAAAAACAACCCGAAGGAGAAAGTTTCAGTCGAGTGTTTCGTTAGCCTGGGAAGTAAAGGTCAAAGACTACTGCTGCTTCACGTGGATCACATTGGGGGGGGTCTTACTGCTCGTTGTTTGTCCAGTCGTCTCACCAAGCTGGTCCTTTCCGTGTGTGTGTGTGTGTGTATTATGGTGATGAGGAAGGCAGCCGAGGAATGCAGACTGCCCCGCATTAATTAACTCGGCCAGTAATAAAGAGGGGCCGTCAGCTGATCAGTAGCCCCAATAAGCTCACACGAGGGGCGGGCGACGCGACGCTACAAATGGATTCCTTAATGATGTTTTCACCCCTACATATTATGGGAGGGGAGGAAGGAAGGAAGGAGGGAGGGAGCGAAGGAAGGAGGGTTGGTTGGATGGAAGGAAGGAGGGTTGGTTGGATGGAGGGAGGGGGGAGGAGGGTGGAAGGGAAGGAATAAGGGTTTGTACATCACGTGGGCTAGGCTGGTTAGGTTTATATGGTCGTGTATGTCTGTATAACCTCAGTATACGACACACACACACACACACCCTTTCATCGTCATTGACCCGAGTAATGACCAATGACCCAGATAACAGTTGTAGTAGGGCACCACCATCACCTTTACTCTTGACTAATAGTATTTCTCAACCCCAAAGTCGGTATTTAAGTAGTTTTTTGTAGATTAATATATTTTTTCAATACTTT
Source organism: Homarus americanus (assembly GCF_018991925.1). Taxonomy (NCBI): domain Eukaryota; kingdom Metazoa; phylum Arthropoda; class Malacostraca; order Decapoda; family Nephropidae; genus Homarus; species Homarus americanus. Next base: position 2,996,162 of record NW_024744839.1, read on the forward strand.
GGATACTTTTTGGTTTTTGTTCCGTGTTGGAGGAGTCTCTTTGGTTCACACGCTCTTAGCTTTTATCACTTGAAATATTTAATAGTCTGCCCCCTTTGATGTGCCCTGTATTTACATGTAGGTAGATTGGCCTGAACAGTTTCGTGGGATTACCAGTGTGCGAAACGGTCATGGTGTGTGTGTGTGTGTGTGTTTCGCCTCTTTGTTTTATTGACAGGTATAGTGGGTACGGACGCTCAAACAGTCATACAAACGAGCAAATATACCCTAGTACACACACACACACACACACACACACACACTCTCTCTCTCTCTCTCTCGACCGATCTATCCACCCTGGGAGCACAAGACGGCACCCATAGTGAGACGGAAGATTAACCTGGTGAGGTGAATATAACTGGGGAGACGTCGAGCTGGGTAGCCATGACAACACCACACGTTCACACTTCCTTTCCTCCCTACCACCACCACTACACCGCCACCACTACACCATCACCACTACACCGCCACCACTACACCATCACCACTACACCGTCACCACTACACCGTCACCACTACACCGCCACCACTACACCACCACCACTACACCATCACCACTACACCATCACCACTACACCGTCACCACTTCACCTCATCATCATCATCATCATCATCATCATCATCATCATCATCATCATCATCATCACACACATTTAACTTCAATATATGGTCGTTCACAGGTGGGTGTAGATGCGATAGTGTTATTTATGGTGCTGTAGTGGGTCAAGGTGAAGTGTGATGGTTCAATTTATGGTGCTGGAGGGAGGGTTAGGTTAGGTTAAGTGGGGGTGGTTGAAATTAAGGTGTAATGAGGTGGGTGTTTCTCTTCAGGTGAGATGACTATATTATTATTATTATTATTATTATTATTATTATTATTATTATTATTATACAACACAGACGGACACGTGTACATATGGGGGGTCGTATTCAACGTTCATGGTCCACACTATCCTTACCCTGTATCCTCAACACTATCCTCACTATCTTCAACCTGTATCCTCCACACTATCCTCACTATCTTCACCCTCTATCCTCCACACTATCCTCACTATCTTCACCCTATATCCTCCTCACTATCCTCACTATCTTCACCCTATATCCTCCTCACTATCCTCACTATCTTCACACTATATCCTCCTCACTATTTTCACCATCTATCCTCCCCACTATCCTCACTATCTTCACCCTCTATCCTCCACACTATCCGCACTATCTTCACCCTATATCCTCCACACTATCTTCACCATCTATCCTCCACACTATCCTCACTATCATCACCCCGTATCCTCCACACTATCCTCACTATCCTCACTATCCTCACCCTGTATCCTCCACGTCAATCTGGCTGGAGGTAGCACCATCACCCAACTTATGCAACACCTCGTCTGGCCTACTGGAGTTGTTCCTCTTAAAAGGTGATTCATGGCCAAACTTAGGTCATTTTTTATCACAGTTTATCCTTTATTGCCTTTTTTACTCCCTCCTGCCCTTCTTGCTCTTTATTGCCCCTTTATTTTAACCTTCCTGCTGCCCTTATTGCCCTTTTATCGTACCCCATCCTACCCTTCCTGTTTATTATGAGAGAGAGAGAGAGAGAGAGAGAGAGAGAGAGAGAGAGAGAGAGAGAGAGAGAGAGAGAGAGAGAGAGAGAGCTAGTTCACCTGTGTGGTAGGGTTGGTCGCCAGGTAGGATGGGTGAGGGCCGACGTAGTCATGGCAACCATCGCCTCCCTCCTCCTCCTCCCACTTTCGCCCGGAAATTGTTACCTGGGCTGAGTAATTTCATCCCTGAGAGAGAGAGAGAGAGAGTAATAAGGACGATACTGTAAAAGAGAGGAAGAAAGAAAACAAAAGAAAAAAGAGAGATAAGATTTAAAGATAATAATAAAAGGAAAAGTAGAGGGAACGAAAAAGTAGTGATGATAATGTATAGAGGAAACGAGGAATAGAAAATAACACGAGGGATTTTTTTCTTTCATTATCTCTATCTCTCGTTTGTCTGTCTGTCTGGCTTTGTTGTTTTCATTTTCGTTTTGTTTTTTATTCAACTTCCTGTGTGTGTGTGTGTGACCATATCGCTAGTAATGTTTTCCTCCGGTTTAGAAAAATATATCTTCTCCCCCTTCTTCCTCATCTGTCTTCCCCCTCGTGAAATATCTTCCCTAGTATTTTTCCCCAATATTCTACTCCTTTAGATGACTAGGGTAATATTATAGGGAAATACTTGGTCAGTGTTGGGGAAAAATGGAGATGTATACGAGGCAGTCAGTAGTGTCTAGGGTAAAAAGTTTCCCCCAGACCCCGCCAGCCTGTCTTGAGATGGAGTCCCTCATTACTACCAGGTAAATCTATCCCAGGATCAGGTGTAGTGTGACAGGTGTGTGTGTGTGTGTGACAGGTGTAGTGTGTGTGCGTGCGAGACGGAACCTGCATGCCCACCTGACTGACAGAGCATCTCTTGTGTTGACGTCTAGATAATGGCTTGAGAATGGACAGTATGTTACAGTATAGCCTCTTGGATATCACGAATATATTCAGTCATTTTTATTCTGTGTGTGTGTGTGTGTGTGTGTGCGTGTGCGTGTGCGTGTGCGTGTGTGTGTGTGTGTGTGTGTGTGTGTGTGTATAAACTGGTTAAGATATATATAATTGTTGTAATATGTTTTAGTGCTGTGTGGTGATCGGGGTTTTCTATACAGTATATTCTTAGTGATATATACTGTACATGTTCTCTTTGTTTCTTTGTTTTACACCACGTTTGGGTATTACACTTTGTTGTTATATAGTGTTTGTATTTCCAGGATTTGTTTATTTCTATATCAACTTTATATAAATTTTAACCTCAAGGAGATGTTAAATACAGTTGGTGAAAGGCTTTATTCTGTTGTCTGGTGATCTGGTAACTTCCTGCCGGTCATCCTGCCAGCACAAGTTTGGGGTTGAAATGGTTTTATACTCAACCAACCGTCAAATATTATTTCGCTGGGAAGAACCGGTTACTTTTCAGACTTTCACTTTTTTTCTTTTTCTTTTTTTTATTTGAACGAAAAACTTGCTTTTATGGCTTGTGTAGGTAACTTGAAATGTGGGTGAGTTTGCAGATGTGGAACCACTTTCTTCGTGACTGTGAGCATTGCTGTCTGTATGTTTGTTTGTCTGCTCTGGTGAAATATAGACTTATAGATACCGTACTTAAAGACCGAGTTGACTCTTGCGACAAATATCGTCTCTGGTTGACTCCTTATACGAGGATTCAGTACGTGTGGTGACAGGGGCCGTGGTCCGGTCCGGTACACATCAACTTTCCTCCTCTCATAAAATAAGTAGACAGTTTCCATGACGTGAATCCAGCCCAGTGTCGCGTGAATTTCACCCCAGAAATTTTACATTATGTCTTAAAGCCACGGGAAGGAGAGAGGAGGGGGACGATGCACCGAGAATGAGGAGGACTCCCAAGGACTCCTTTGTTGGGCGGCAAGACGGATGGCTGACCTTTACAGGATTTCGTCTTCCGTGGAACATTAAATTGTATTGGGTGTTGCTGGCTGGGGACAAGTGTAAGGACTGCTGCCATAGTGTGTCCCCGCCGGCACCTGGAGTGTTGTGTTGTGGTGGGGGGGACAAGTGTAAGGACTGCTGCCATAGTGTGTCCCCGCCGGCACCTGGAGTGTTGTGTTGTGGTTGGGGTTAGAGAATAGTTAGACCTTAGACCTCGACTCCTACAACCAGTACTAGACTCATGAGAGGCTGGTGCAGACATGTGGTTTACGACAACACAAAGTTAGTCGTACGTCTGCTAATAAAACGCTGCAAATGTCTATGTTAAGTGTTGACAAGGCAGGTCCTCTCATAGTAACAGCCTATAAGCATATACTGTGGAATATTTACTAATAGACTCAGATGGGAGGGGGCCCCATCTCACCGGTACAGACATAATGGTACCGGGACCCAGGCTCTGTTATTAGACGATTATTTCAGGTCTCCCTTGTATGTTAAGATTATTGTGTCGAACGATAAGAGCTGAAAAAATGCCCAGTCCATGAAGTCTCGGAATTATCACCGTTCATCAGTTGGTGAGGAGTCATACATGTTTCAACACGACCTATTCTGTCAACATGGCCACGCCAGAGATAAGCATCACGCCCTGGAATACCCGACCTCCCTGCACGGCGCCTCCATAAAATGTTAAGTTATGGGGGGTGACGGGGAACATATTACACGCTCTTCAGAATGTGTGTTGTGCAAGGGGCGCTCCACTCATTGTCGATTCTCTCTTTAAGGTTTAGTCATTGGTGTAGAGTTGTGGGGGATTGTGTGTTATTCAGGTAGATGGTCGAGGTAGACAGTCTTGTGTATTATTAAGCTCCTATGTAGTCCTTCTGGTGTCTCGAGGTTGTATACAGTGTAAGTGTTGGCCTGGAGGGGCGGGGTACTAGACTACACGACGTGCTCATAGTTAAAGTTGCTCAGTGAAGCACGTGCTGAATTTTAATGTGTGAGGCTCGTGACATTTACGGTCGTTGCTTGGAGACTTGTAAACTATCAGGGATTTAGGAGCGGAAATAATCATGGAGGATTTGTAAGATTCTCCGGGATGAAGACGGGGGCGCGGCTGTGTCCTGGTGGCGGAGGTTGAGAACGAGAGTTGGCTGTAGAGAGGTCTTCGTGGGGACCAGAGAACACGTAGGCGCCTGCTGACCTCTGAAGGTTAAACCACGACCTCGAGTCTTTAAATACATTGTTGGTGAAACTAGAATGAAAAAAAAAAACAAGGTTTCAGTAATGTTGGTGTAGTGTTAGACTCATTGATGAACTGCAACAGCTATTTTCTGAGGCAGCTTCTGTCCTCGTGTCTCCCAGAATGACTTCACTGTTTGTATTGATAGCGCCGACGAACGTGTGTTGACCTTGACACAGTACCATAGAAAGTGAAGGCTCGCTCACTCTGCCAGCAATTGCTTGTTATTATGGTGTTGTGTGCGCTGGGGTGGCGGGGCGGGTTTTTTATGCGGGTTTAGTGGCGGTAATGGCGTGGTGTAGAGCAGCACAGTCATGGAACCTTTGGAGTAGCACCGCTGGCACGAGCTTGGCACTGGGCCAAACTGACTTGATGGACACACCACCAAAACCTGGCTGGCTTGCCCTGCCGCTGGCTGTGTAGTGGGCTGCTAGACTACCACAGTCATAAGGTGGCGGGTCTGATGCTGGCAACAGAGCTGTGGGGTAGACCAAGGTTAGGTGGTTAGTGTAGGGAAGGAAGGACTCCAGACTATGTCCTTGGCGGTAGAGAAGGTTGATGCAAGCTGGAGGCGTATGGCTGGTCGTGAGGGAAGAGGGGACAACCCGGTAGATGGAGGGAGGGAGGGATGATGGTGATGGCGGAGGGTAGAGTAAGTGAGGGAGGAAGGGGAGAGGGTAAGATTGGCAGTAGAAGGTGTAATGTCAGCCATCAATATGCCCCCGTGACTCACCACCACCTCTCTTGCCTTACCTTGTGTTCTCTACCTTACGTGTCCCTCCAGTCTAGCGTGGGAGTGATATAAATGAAGACATGAAAACTAAACATGGTCGCTGGTCAACACTAGGGCTGGCCAGGATGAAACACTACCGGTGGCTGGAATAGAACATTATTTCGTAGGTAATAAAACCGATATTTTGGTTTATATTTTATGATAATCACATTGGTTATTATGTACATATATTCAGGTTTTTGAAGAGGTAGATCTATTATTACTATTCTAAATTATTATTATTGTTCTCACACGGGATGTTGTTAGGTTGGGTTAGGTTAGGTTAATCAGTCACCGTGGTTCTTTTTAGTGAGACCTGTTGTTTATGTGAATGATAAAGGATGCCGGTTATTGTAAGATATTTTTGTCCGCCAATAATTAGTGTTTAAGTGAACGTTTATAGGTCAAGTAGAGCCTTATTATTATTGTTGTTGTTAAACCCGTCCTTTGTTAATGCACATGTTTACAATAAAAGAGAAAAACAAACCACAACACATACAACACACGCCTCAACACCAGTCAACAACACTTATTATAATCCCATCCAGTAACAAGCTAAATGGAAACACTTAAGATAATCACAAAGATGAGGCTGTTGATAGTTGCTTTATAAATCAGTTCCTCATTGGTCGTAAGATGTTTGTAAAGTGGCGTCGTGGTGAAGTGTAAACAAATTGCTTCGACTTGGGGGAAGAAATACATTGTGGGAATTATCTGGGCTGTCAAACAAGAGGGTGGCCCTGAATATATTATGCTCTTGGGAATATTAATGTGCCGTCATATAGTTTTTGGCTCATCGGGCTGCTGTGTGTGTGTGTGTGTGTGTGTGTGTGTGTGTGTGTGTGTGTGTGTGTGTGTGTGTGTGTGTGTGGTGTGAGAGAGGGCAGGGGGGGGTGTGTGAGCCATTACGGGCACGAGGTGGGTATGTGAGGTTAATGAGAGACCTCTTGGGGTTCAGGCCACTTCCACCTACTTTGAAATTGACTCTTCCGCCGCCACCTCCACCGACAACCATCCTCCCTGGTCTCCTCATCTCCCCACCTTCCACTCTACCTCCCCACCACCACTTTCCTCCCCCTCAGTGCTTGATGTCCTCATCCTCCCCTCACCAACTCTTAAACGAGCCCATCCTTCAGTGTCCTGCCTTATTGCTTGCTCTGGTTGTTGCCTCGGTGGCCAATGTTTGGTGTGGAGGATCCTGCCTCAGTGTGAGTGATGCTCGTGTAGTCCTTGGCACAGGATCCGGTACCACTCCTTCGTGCAGGTCTTGTGTGTGTGTGTGAAGGTTGACACTTGCCCTCCTTCCTCTCACTGCCTCCCTCTACTGTTGTTGGTGGAAGTGAAGGCTAACTTGTTGTATAATGTTAGACATGTAAAATGGACTTGAATATCCTCATAAATTTTCGCCGCGTATATTGGTGATCATTTTGGAAGTTCCTCAGAATCGCAAGGGAGCTAAGGTGGACAATGATTGATGGTGACCTTACCGCTGACCTTGCTGGCGACTAAGGACGTTTAGAAAAGATAAACCTTCCCTATAATTATCAACAATACACTTATGTTCAATCAGTTTGTATTATAAAACCATGTATACAGTAGTGTATATTATCAAAGCCACTGTACTCTATTCACTTTAGTGTCAGTACACACACACTACAACAGCCGAGGACTCCTTACCGTGTGGCACCTTGTTGTGACACCTCCCATCTACCTGAGTCACCCACCTGTGTTACCCCGCGGCAGCCTGTACCTTCGTGTTCTGTCTTTTGTCTCTCCTGCATGGTACACTACTGGTTGGAGTTCTTTGGCACCTGTGCATCTGTATACCTCCCGCCTGAGTGACACACACACGCTTCCATGTGCCTCTGTGTACTTAAATCTGGGCGACCATTGTGTCATCGAGGACGTGTGTGTGTGTGTGTGTGTGGGGCAACATATTCATGCACCACAGCCTTGGCTTACTGATTAATTACTGTACCTCCCTCACTCTCTCTCATCCACACGTTTCCTCATTCATCATGTTTCTCACCAGCTCCCCTTCCCCCCCTCATTACCTATGTTTCTGGTGCACCATACACGTTTCTCACTCGCCCCGTCCATCACTCGCCCTGTCCATCACTCGCCCTGTCCATCACTCACCATGTCCACCACCGCCCTTTCCATCACTCGCCACTTCTCTTGAGTGTTCACAGGAGATGATTGTCTACGGTACGCGGTTTAAACACGCTACACAGCCCGGGTCTCAGAAGCGCTCCTGTCAACACTCAAGACACTGGCCAGTAATGAAGGCGGTGTTTTGACTGGTGGGGGCGTATTGTGGGCGGACAAGAGGTAGTGTGTGGGTGTGGGGGACGGGGTGCAAGAGGCAGCAGATAGCCAGGGCAAACATCCGGGTGTAGTGAGACATAACAGTTTTATCGTGGCTGCAGAAGTGAGCCTCGTCGTTAGTGGGTTCCTGGTACAGAATCCTACGTCAGGTTGTCAGTTCAGCGTCCTCATAGTCTTGACCCCCCCCCTCCCCCCAGATGATCTATGACCTTCGTTACCGTGTTGAGGTGAAGTTGCTTGCAGAGGTCAAGGTAAAAAAAATACTGTACTGTACGTGTTGTAGTATAAGCAGTACTACTACCCTTGCGCTCATGAGCCGCTAAGAATATTTAAGCATACCAAGTCGCTAAGAATATTTTCAGAGTATTGTATTCACCATTACACATACTGAACCTTTTATACAGTAAGGGAGGTGAGGGAACGGTGAACACTTATACTGGAGATGGTGGGCAGGTGGTGCACACGGTGGGCAGGTGGTGCACACGGTGGGCAGGTGGTGCACACGGTGGGCAGGTGGTACACGTGGTGGGCAGGGTGGTGCACACGGTGGGCAGGCAGCCACCTCCCGAAGTTTAGAAGAGATTTGCCGCCTCTCACATTTAAATGATTAATGGCTGTTGGTGTGGCGGCAGCGAGTGGTTTTTAGTTGTAACTTTTATTAAAATCTTTTAGCGTTATTTTATGTTCTCTATCGTGAGAGAGAGAGAGAGAGAGGCGTACACCACTGTATCATAAGAGCTGCAGGGAGACTCCCTTGGCGCCAGATAAAGTATTGAGGACGGGGGCGTTAATGAATCCCTGGCTCCCCGCTGCTAACATTAATGGCTCTTACTCGATAAAGATTAAGCTCACCAACGAATCAATTTTTATTACTAATTTATATTTATATTTTAGTATTTTTTTATGTATTTACCGAGAGTACAGATGTAGATAATTAATACAGATAAGGATTTTAAAGGATTGATATTACGGGATAGAGTTAGGCGTGTGTGTGTGTGTGTGTGTGTGTGTGTGTGTGTGTGTGTGTGTGTGTGTGTGTGTGTGTGTGTGTGTGTGTGTGTGTGTGTGTTAATAACCTCTACTATGGCATGGCTCCTCGTAGTACTACCTGTTGACACACACACACTCGGAGGGGAACATGACCCTCACTTATGAAACTCCTCAGGGACCACCAGCTAAGTCTGAACTGGACCACGTCGTCGGTGTGTCCAAAAAAAATCGATGGAATTAAGGGGCTCATGTCAGGGGTTTGGAGTTGGCACGTTATTGCTTTTAGGGCCTGGTGTGTGTGTGTGTGTGTGTGTAATAATAATAATAATAATAATAATAATAATAATAATAATAATAATAATAATAATATAATAATAATAATTAACGGTTTATTGAAAGAGCTTGGCAGCCAGAAGGCTGAAAATATACAGTTACATATTTGGGGAATGGGTTTCGAATTACAAATAATATACAAATAACATAAGTGATATAAATAAGATATATAATAACTAGATGGGGAAAAGCTCAAACTACAGGGCATTTCAACATAGTGACAGTGCAAGAAGTAGTATATACTGGGAGTGAATACACTGGTTTATTGCAAGTTATTGATAATTTTTACAATGGTTGGGACTGTGTGTGTGTGTGTGTGTGTGTGTGTGTGTGTGTGTGTGTGTGTGTGTGTGCGTGCTCTCTAAGTCAATTTCATGTTAAATTTGAGCCTTGAACTGATTCTCTAAGTAGGCGAGTATCATAGGAGTAAGAATATCTCTCTCTCTCTCTCTCTCTCTCTCTCTCTCTCTCTCTCTCTCTCTCTCTCTCTCTCTCTCTCTCTCTCTCAATGCCTGCCTCCCTGCCAAGATTGATCAGGATCGCCCCAGTTGTTGGTGGGGGATGGTGTGAACTTACTACCCAAACATCATGACATTCGGTGCCTAATATTTAGAGGACGTTCATGGGCACTGGAGACCGGTGCAGGTGTGTGAGGCCAAGATGAAAGGCGTTGCTGGCGGCGGTGGTGATAGTGTTTATGGGATGATGGTGTTAACGTGGTGATGGTGTTTACGATCTTGCCCTACACACACACACACACACGCACACACACGCACGCACACACACACACACACACACACACACACACACACACACACACGCGCGCGCCTCTAGCCTCGCTCTACCAGTCATAACAGGCTCCGTCTTCAGGCTCCTGCCGAACCCAACATTTAGGATTGGAGTCTAATTATGGTCCCCAGATCTAATGAGCCTTATCCCCAGGTAATGAGTCTTAATCTTAATGATCCCTAGACTTAATGAGCCTTAATGTTGATGATCTCTATTCTTAATATGTCCGAGGAACCGCAGTTGTGTAATAGCCAAGTTAGGTTAGGTTAGGTTAGGTTAGGTTTGGTTTGGTTGGCGGAACATGTGATGTGTAGCCAGCAGGGAGGGGTCATTAGCCCTGATGATCAATAGTGTGGATAATTCCGTTTACCCCCCCACCCCTACTACCCTGTCTTATTTCCCTCGTTATTTATTGTTATTTGTGTTAACTGCACTGTTCTGTTTCTAGTTAATTAAGGATAGGTACCTCAGGTAAACGCTCGGTACAAGGCTCCAGATTGTGACAGGTTTGAAATCTCTAGCAGCCATGAGACGTCTCCCAGGAATAGTGTTTAGTTTTATATCTTTGGCGTTCTAAGTCATTTATGGCGAGGGAACCACAGCGGTCAGACGTGCGTTGTTTCTTCATGGAGCCGGCCGCCGAGAAGACCGGGAATGTCATAAAAGACTGTGAGACATTCCCAGAACCGCGGGGAGACGACCAGAGGGAAGAGAAGACCAGCCCGTGGGTGAAGTTAGTTGTGGGGTGACACGAGTACACTGGAAGAGACACGACCTTCACAACCCATGAGGTATTGAACAACGAAAACTGTGTCGGCGAAATTTTGATGATGTTTTTACCAGTGTTCCCGAAACCAGGATTTTCAGGGAAAAAACAATCCGGCTTTACTTTATATCCAGGAAGACAAATTAGGTTCACTATATGAGTTAGAGACATACTTAAGAATTTTGTAGATTGAAGTCCTTCCACACACAGTTCGTCCTGCGTTGTTGCAAGCCCACCAAGTAGGACGCGCCTGTCAGTCCAAGGTTTTGTCCTACAGGGCCGCATTCTCTTTCTGTTTTTCTTGTAAATATATGTCAAAAATGCTGCTACAACAGCATCCTGGTGCACAGAGGCCGCCATACTGACCTTCACTGAAAGAACAAGGATACGAGTATCTGAGAGACCAGTGTGGAAGACGTCTACAGATGTTACCTCGTGATTCTTACTCGGGGGAAGAACCCAGACTGGCTCCTCTAGATGTAAGAGACCTTCGTATAAATCTAGAGAGAGGACTAAGGGAAAATTCTTACATATGGATGCATTATTAGGTACAGTCTTACATCCTCAGTTACGAAGAATATTCACCCTAAGTGCTTCAGGACGTGGAGCCCGTTAACATGATGACAAACCCCAACTGTCGACGCTGTCACATTCACAGAGCCTCGCTGGTACATCTTGACAGGATGGTCTTCACTTATATAAAATGCATCTGTCACCGTGGACGCTTTGTTGTCGGGGAGCTGTCCTACCTTGAGTGTTTGTCCCCATATAGAGCCGCCCCCTTGTTCAAGATTCATGTACGTGTTGTTGACTGTTGATGGAACGCCTTGGAAGATAACTTAATACTGAAGCAAAAAACCCAGTGGTAATAGATTGAGTTTACATAGTGAAGGGACAGGCGAGTGACATACTACTTATTTTAGGTTCTCATTAAGATACGGCGAGGGTAAGAGTGCTTGGGTGTCTTGACTGTGCAAATAGCTCCTAAGTGTGTACGGTCAGTCATCACGCATTGATGAACAGTGACCGTAGTAACTCAGGCGAAGAATGATGTGAGGCAGCGGACCAAGTTGCTGACCTGAAACTACATTTTAGACAGACAGACAGACTGGCGGATAGGAGTATAAATTTATGCCCCCGGGGTCATAAAAACAAGTCATTAATTAGAGAGACTTACGTTAGTGTGCTCCGTGATGGGCGGCGGCTCAGACCAACCACTCGACCGTCTAAATGATTAATGAAGTTACAATTAAATTTAGCGTCGGTAAGTTGGGGTAAGTAGTGAGGCGGTGGTGGCTTTATTTACCGGGAATAGAGTTAGTGGTGAGAGAAGGGGACCTGCCGCCCCTCACCTGCCGCCCCTCACCTGCCGCCCCTCACCTGCCGCCCCTCACCTGCCGCTCCTCACCTTCTTCTTCTTGTCCCTCGCCGTGCCCGGGAGGAGTGCTGGAGGTACACGTCTGTCTGTACGTCCTGGAGTTTTATGAACACATTAAAGTGAATAAATAAGAACGAAGCAGCAGAACTGGTGTAGGTAAATCACTACAAAATATTTAAACGTCCTCGATAATAATGGTTCTGTGTACAGGAGCGGTTTACTCCTCTGAGAATTGTGCCATAGTGGTGACATAGTGTATTATGTGCAATACTGTACACTGCTTTACTTAAATAACAATTGTATTTGTATTATTCAGGTTGTTTAGTGTGTGTGTGTGTGTGTGTGTGTGTGTGTGTGTGTGTGTGTGTGTGTGTGTGTGTGTGTGTGTGTGTGTGTGTGTGTGTGTCAGGAGCTAGGGCTAGATAGTATACTGGCCATTGGGCAACAATTGGAACATTTACTGTAATTTATCGTCCTGAGTAATCTGGTGTGGGAATCCGTTACTAATACAAAAAAATTCAGTTTTGCCGAAAGTTTATTTTTAGTCTTCACTGATAGTTTTATTCTTAGTTTATACAATATTAGCTGTGGTTGCTGACCTCTGGCCACAGTAGCTAAAACATCTCTCTGTGCATACTTTGTGGGAAACTGTATGAGAGCATAAATTTTGCTATATGAGGGCTGTCACTAGTCACACGTAAAATTTCGGAGCATATCGACCCCCACCTGCACAGATAGTTGTTTTAGCTACTTTACTGTATAATGATTAAAACACGTTCTTGTGAAACTAGGCCGCGTTACCTTGGAGGGAATGACTTTATGTATGACAGTAATGATGTTCATGATGTAGTTGAAACTGTTAATGGTAGTAATTAGGAAGATTACTTTATTAATGGGAGTAATTAGGTTAGTGTTGTTGAGGTGAGCCACATGGACGTGTTACCCGCCCGTGGACACATTCTCTAGTCTAGTTTCATCTCATTATTGGTAAGCAGTGCAGTGTTACGCCTTCAGTACCAGGATATTCATTTGGTCATTTGGTGAGCCTTTTTGAATCCGAATCCTGGCTGGTGGTGGTAGTGGCTGTCCCCCTCTCCGCCCCCACCCCCTCCCCCACTCCTCCCCCCTACCCCCTCCCCCATTCCTCCCCCCTACCCCCTCCCCCATTCCTCCCCCCTGTGTGTGTGCCTCATCAT